>NW_027140818.1:1736645-2082682 GCF_036365525.1 Heterodontus francisci | reverse complement strand
TTCCCACACTCGCTCCCACTCACCCACTCCCGCACTCGCTCCCACTCCCTTCCCCTCACCCCACTCCCACACTCGGTCCCACTCCCACACTCGCTCCCACTCACTCCCACTCCCTCCCCACACTCACTCCCACTCCCTCCCCCTCACCCACTCCCACACTCACTCCCCCTCACCCACTCCCTCCCCCTCACCCACTCCCACACTCACTCCCACTCCCTCCCCCGCAAACCCACTCCCACTCCCTCCCCCACACCCTCTCCCACACCCTCCCCCACACCCACTCCCTCCCCCACACCCACTCCCACTGCCTCCCCCACACCCACTCCCTCCACCACACCCACTCCCTCTCCCGCTCCCACTCCCTCCCCCACTCCCACTCCCTCCCCCTCACCCATTCCCATACTCACATCCCTCCCCTTCACCCCACTCCCACACTCACTCCCTCCCCCTCACCCACTCCCACACTCATTCCCTCCCCCTCACCCACTCCGACACTCACTCCCTCCCCCTCACCCACTCCCACACTCACTCCCTCCCCCTCACCCACTCCCACACCCACCCCCTCCCCCACTCACTCCCTCCCCCTCACCCACTCCCAAACTCAATCCCTCCCCCTCACCCCACTCCCACACTCACTCCCTCACTCACTCCCTCCCCCTCACCCACTCCCACACCCACTCCCTCCCCCACTCCCTCACCCACTCCCTCCCACACTCACTCCCTCCCACACTCACTCCCTCCCTCTCCCTCCCCCTCACCCACTCCCTCACTCCCACGCTCACTCCCTTCCCCTCACCCACTGCCACGCTCACTCCCTCCCCCTCACTCCCTCCCCCTCACCCACTCCCACGCTCACTCCCTCCCCTTCACCCCACTCCCACGCTCACTCCCACTCCCTCCCCCTCACTCACTCCCACTCCCACTCCCTCACCCACTCCCACACTCACCCAACTCCTCCCCCTCACCCTTTCCACACTCACTCCCCCTCACCCCACTCCCACACTCACTCCCACTCCCTCCGCCACACCCACTCTCACTCCCACTCACTCCCCCACTCACACCCACTCCCCCCCCCACTCCCCACTCCCTCCCCCTCACCCACTCCCACTCCCACTCCCTCCCCCTCACCCACTCCCACACTCACTCCCTCCCCCTCACCCACTCCCACACTCACTCCCTCCCCCTCACCCCACTCCCACACTCACTCCCTCCCCCTCACCCCACTCCCACACTCACTCCCTCCCTCTCACGCGCTCCCACACTCACTCCCTCACTCACTCCCTCCCCCTCACCCACTCCCACACCCACTCCCTCCCCCACTCCCTCACCCACTCCCTCCCACACTCACTCCCTCCCACACTCACTCCCTCCCTCTCCCTCCCCCTCACCCACTCCCTCACTCCCACGCTCACTCCCTTCCCCTCACCCACTGCCACGCTCACTCCCTCCCCCTCACTCCCTCCCCCTCACCCACTCCCACGCTCACTCCCTCCCCTTCACCCACTCCACGCTGACTCCCACTCCCTCCCCCTCACTCACTACCCACTCCCACTCCCTCACCCACTCCCACACTCACTCCAACTCCCTCCCCCTCACCCTTTCCACACTCACTCCCCCTCACCCACTCCCACACTCACTCCCACTCCCTCCGCCACACCCACTCTCACTCCCACTCACTCCCCCACTCACACCCCACTCCCTCCCCCACTCCCACTCCCTCCCCCTCACCCACTCCCAATCCCACTCCCTCCCCCTCACCCACTCCCACACTCACTCCCTCCCCCTCACCCACTCCCACACTCACTCCCTCCCCCTCACCCACTCCCACACTCACTCCCTCCCCCTCACCCACTCCCACACTCACTCCCTCCCTCTCACGCACTCCCACACTCACTCCCTCCCCCTCACCCACTCCCACTCCACACTCACTCCCTTCCCCTCACCCACTCCCACACTCACTCCCTCCCCCTCACCCACTCCCACACTCACCCCCTCCCCCAACTCCCACACCCACCCACTCCCACACTCACTCCCTCCCCCACTCCCACACTCACACCCTCCCACACTCCCACACTCACACCCTCCCCCTCACCCACTCCCACACTCACGCCCCTCCCCCTCACCCACTCCCAAACTGACTCCCTCCCCCTCACCCACTCCACACTCACTCCCTCCCCCTCACCCACTCCCACACTCACCCCCTCCCTCTCACCCACTCCCATCTCCTCACACACTCACTCCCTCACACTCACCTACTCCCACACCCACTCCCTCCCCCACTCCCTCTCCCTCACCCACTCCCCCACCCATTCCCTCCCTCCCACACGCACTCCCTCCCACACTCACCCACTCCCCCCTCACCACTACCTCCCCCTCACCCACTCCCACGCTCACTCCCCCCTCACCCACTCTCACGCTCACTCCCTCCCCCACGCTCACTCCCTCCCCCCTCACCCACTCCCACGCTCACACCCTCCCCTCACCCACTCTCACGCTCACTCCCTCCCCCTCACCCACGCTCACTCCCTCCCCCCTCACCCACTCCCACGCTCACTCCCTCCCCTCACCCACTCCCACAAACACTCCCTCCCCCTCACCCACTCCCACGCTCACTCCCTCCCCCTCACCCACTCCCACGCTCATGCCCACGCCCACTCCCGCCCCCACGCCCACTCCCACACTCACTCCCTCCCCCGTCACACACACTCCCACACTCACTCCCTCCCCCTCTCACACACACTCCCACACTCACTCCCCCCTCACACACACTCCCACCCCCTCACACACTCACTCTCCCCCTCACACACTCACTCTCCCCCTCCCTCACACTCACTCTCCCCCCTCCCTCAAACTCACACACATACTCACTCTCCCCCTCCCTCACACTCACACACACACTCACTCACTCTCCCCCTCTCACACACCTCCCACCCCCTCTCACATACACTCCCCCTCACACCCTCCCTCACACTCACTCTCCCCCTCTCTCCCACACACTCTCCCCCTCACTCCCACTTACTCTCCCCCTCACACACTCACTCACTCTCCCCCCTCACGCACACACTCACTCTCCCCCCTCACACACACACTCAGTCACTCTCCCCCTCACACACACTCACTCACTCTCCCCCTCACACACACACTCACTCACTCTCCCCCTCACACACACACTCACTCACTCTCCCCCCTCACACATACACTCACTCGCTCTCCCCCCCCCCACTCACACACACACTACGCTCTCCCCCCTCCCACTCACACATACACTCACTCACTCTCTCCCCCTCCCTCCCACTGACACACTCTCCCCCTCCCTCCCTCCCACTCACACTCACTCACTCCCTCCCTCCCACTCACACACACTCACTCACTCTCCCCCTCCCTCCCACTCACACATTCTCACTCACTCTCCCCCTCCCTCCCACTCACACACACTCACACACTCCCCCACCCTCACACTCACTCACTCTCTCCCTCCCTCACACTCACTCAATCTCTCCCTCCCTGGGCCGGACTGGAACCAATCTCCTTGGGGGTGCTTTTGCTAACGCTGTTGGGGAGGGTTTAAACTAATGTGGCAGGGGGATGGGAACCAAATGAGGTCAGTGGAGAGTAAGGGTGTAGTAACTAAAGCCTGTAAGGAACTAGATAATGAAGTCAGCGTGACTAAGGGAAAGAGTAGGCAGGGAGCACATGATGAAAGCAAAGGGACTGGTGGTCTGAGGTGTATTTGTTTTAATGCAAGAAGTGTAGTAGGTAAGGCAGATGAACTTAGAGCTTGGATTCGTACCTGGGGGTATGATGTTATTGCTATTACTGAGACTTGGTTGAGGGAAGGGCATGATTGGCAACTAAATATCCCAGGACACCGATGCTTCAGGCGGGATAGAGAGGGAGGTAAAAGGGGTGGAGGAGTTGCATTACTGGTCAAAGAGGATATCACAGCTGTGCTGAAGGAAGGCACTATGGAGGACTCGAGCTGTGAGGCAATATGGGCAGAACTCAGAAATAGGAAGGGTGCGGTAACAATGTTGGGGCTGTACTGCAGGCCTCCCAACAGCGAGCGTGAGATAGAGGTACAAATATGTAAACAGATTATGGAAAGCTGTAGGAGCAACAGGGTGGTGGTGATAGGAGATTTTAATTTTCCCAACATTGACTGGGATTCACTTAGTGTTAGAGGTCTAGATGGAGCAAAATTTGTAAGGAGCATCTAGGAGGGTTATCTAGAGCAGTATGTAAATAGTCCAACTCGGGAAGGGGCCATACTGGACCTGGTGTTGGGAAATGAGCCGGGCTAGGTGGTTGACGTTTCAGTAGGGGACTACTTTGGGAATAGTGATCACAATTCCGTAAGTTTTAGAATACTCATGGACAAAGACGAGAGTAGTCCAAAAGGAAGAGTGCTAAATTGGGGGAAGGCCAACCACACCAAAATTCGGCAGGAGCTGGGGAATGTAGATTGGGAGCAGCTGTTTGAAGGTAAATCCACATTTGATATGTGGGAGGCTTTTAAAGAGCGGTTGATTAGCATGCAGGAGAGACATTTTCCTGTGAAAATGAGGGGTAGAAATGGCAAGATTAGGGAGCCATGGATGACAGGTGAAATTGTAAGACTAGCTAAGAGGAAAAAGGAAGCATACATAAGGTCCAGGCGGCTGAAGAAAGACGAAGCTTTGAAAGAATATCGGGATTGTAGGCGCAATCTAAAACGAGGAATTAAGAGGGCTAAAAGGGGTCATGAAATATCTTCAGCAAACAGGGTTAAGGAAAATCCCAAAGCCTTTTATTCATATATAAGGAGCAAGAGGGTAACCAGAGAAAGGATTGGCCCACTCAAGGACAAAGGAGGAAAATTATGCGTGGTGTCAGAGAAAATGGGTGAGATTCGAAACGAGTACTTTGCATCGGTATTCACCGAGGAGAGGGACATGACGGATGTTGAGGTTAGGGACAGATGTTTGATTACTCTAGGTCAAGTCGGCATAAGGAGGGAGGAAGTTTTGGGTATTCCAAAAGGCATTAAGGTGGACAAGTCCCCAGGTCCGGACGGGATCTATCCCAGGTTACTGTGGGAAGCGAGAGAGGAAATAGTTGGGGCCTCAACAGATATCTTTGCAACATCCTTAAACACGGGTGAGGTCCCGGAGGACTGGAGAATTGCTAATGTTGTCCCCTTGTTTAAGAAGCTTAGCAGGGATAATCCAGGTAATTGTAGACCGGTGAGCCTGACGTCAAGTGGTAGGGAAGCTGCTGGAGAAGATACTGAGGGATAGGATCTATTCCCATCTGGAAGGAAATGGGCTTATCAGTGATAGGCAACATGGCTTTGTGCAGGGAAGGTCATGTCTTACCAACTTAATAGAATTCTTTGAGGAAGTGACAAAGTTGATTGATGAGGGAAGGGCTGTCGATGTCATATACATGGACTTCAGTAAGGCGTTTGATAAGGTTCCCCATGGCAGGCTGATGGAGAAAGTGAAGGCGCATGGGGTACAGGGTGTACTAGCTAGATGGAAAAAGAAAAGGCTGGGCAACAGGAGACAGAGAGTAGCAGTGGAAGGGAGTTTCTCAAAATGGAGACGTGTGACCAGTGGTGTTCCACAGGGATCTGTGCTGGGACCACAGTTGTTTCTGATATACATTAATGATTTGGAGGAAAGTATAGGTGGTCTGATGAGCAAGTTTGCAGACGACACTAAGATTGGTGGAGTCGCAGATAGTGAAGGGGACTGTCAGAATACAGCAGAATATAGATAGATTGGAGAGTTGGGCAGAGAAATGGCAGACGGAGATCAATCAGGGCAAATGCGAGGTGATGAATTTTGGAAGAAGCAATTCAAGAGTGAACTACACAGTAAATGGAAAAGTCCTGGGGAAAATTGATGTCCAGAGAGATTTGGGTGTTCAGGTCCCCTGTTCGCTGAAGGTGGCAACGCAGGCAAATAGAGTGGTCAAGAAGGCATACGGCATGCTTTCCTTCATCGGACGGGGTATTGAATACAAGAGTTGGCAGGTCATGTTACAGTTGTATCGGACTTTGGTTCGGCCACATTTGGAATACTGCGTGCAGTTCTGGTCGCCACATTACCAAAAGGATGTGGATGCTTTGGAGAGGGTGCAGAGGAGGTTCACCAGGATGTTGCCTGGTATGGAGGGCGCTAGCTATGAAGAGAAATTGAGTAGATTAGGATTATTTTCATTCGAAATACGGAGGTTGAGGGGGGACCTGATTGAGGTGCACAAAATCATGAGAGGTATAGACAGGGTGGATAGCAAGAGGCTTTTTCCCAGAGTGGGGGATTCAATTACGAGAGGACACGAGTTCAAAGTAAAAGGGGAAAAGTTTAGGGGGGATATGCATGGAAAGTTCTTTACGCAGAGGGTGGTGGGTGCCTGGAACGCGTTGCCAGCGGAGGTGGTAGATGCGGGCACGATGGCGTCTTTTAAGATGTATCTAGACAGATACATGAATGGGCATAAAGAAAAGAGATACACACCTTTAGAAAATAGGCGACATATTTAGATAGAGGGTATGGATCGGCGCAGGCTTGGAGGGCCAAAGGGCCTGTTCCTGTGCTGTAATTTTCTTTGTTCTTTGTTCTTTGTTCTTGTTATGGTAAAATCACCATTAAAACATAATTCTTGTCTGTCCCTCACTCTCTCTCGCTGTGTCTTTATTTTTCTCTGTCTCTCTCTGTCTGTCTCTCTCTCTACCTCTCGATCTCTATCTATCTAGCTCTCTCTCATGCTTTCTCCCCCACCTTGATGGAATACTAAGACTAATGATAACATACCCTATCACCCTCAATGGAATCCGAATCCAAACTATCCCCATAATTTTGCTCCAGGATTGTGTGCAAACTTAACATTAATGCAAACCCTAAATCAAACTGCAAACCTAAACCTAACCCTAAAACTCGATGGAAACATAGCTTTAACTCCAAGCCTAGCATTAAACATAGTCCTCACAATAACCATAACCATAACAGTAACACCAGCCATAATCCCAACAATGACCACAATGGTAGAACTGATGGTAACCGGCGCCCTACTGCTAACTGCAAACCGAACTAATCCCAAACCCTAAAGCTAATTTTACCCTTAAACCGATCTCCAACTGCAAACCAAACCCTGAACCGAGCTGCAAACCTGTACCTAAAGTAACCCCTGGCCATAACCCAAGCCATATTCAATACGCTAACCCGAAAGCTCAACCGAACTGCAACACTAACATTAACACTAAGCCTTGCCCAAACATATAATGTAAAACACACCTGAGCAAAAACCATAAATATAAACATGATATTAAACTTAACTATAAATTTAAGTCTGTCTATAAATCTAACCCAAACCATGACAATAACCGGAAAACTAACTGTAATCCTGAGACTATCTATGACAGCAACTCTAACACCGACCAAAACTTAAATTTAACTATAAGCCAAACGTAACCATAGCACTTACTGCTAACTCTTACCCCAACCATAGCCCAACCTTCAAACCTATCCCTTAGCGGAGCTATGACGACAACACTTTCTCCAAGTTCACCCTAACTGTGACCTCAAACTATAACCTAACTGTGACCCTAATTTAACCTTTCCTCTGACGCTAACGGTAACCCTAACAACAAAAACTAATCCTAAACGTAAATGTATGAACATAGAACATGGAACATTACAGCGCAGTACAGGCCCTTCGGCCCTCGATGTTGCTCCGACCTGTGAAACCATCTAACCTACCCTATTCCATTTTCATCCATATGTCTATCCAATGACCACTTAAATGCCCTTAAAGTTGGCGAGTCTACTACTGTTGCAGGCAGGGCGTTCCACGCCCCGACTACGCACTGAGTAAAAAAACCACCTCGAACATCTGTCCGATATCTATCACCCCTCAACTTAAAGCTATGTCCCCTCGTGTTTGCCATCACCATCCGAGGAAAAAGACTCTCACTATCCACCCTATCTAACCCTCTGATTATCTTATATGTCTCTATTAAGTCACCTCTCCTCCTCCTTCTCTCTAACGAAAACAACCTCAAGTCCCTCAGCCTTTCCTCGAAAGGCCTTCCCTCCATACCAGGCAACATCCTAGTAAATCTCCTCTGCACCATTTCCAAAGCTTCCACATCCTTCCTATAATGTGGTGCCCAGAACTGCACGCAATGCTCCAGGTGCGGCCACACCAGAGTTTTGTACAGCTGCAGCATGACCTCGTGGCTCCGAAACTTGATCCCCCTACTAATAAAAGCTAACACACCATATGCCTTCTTAACAGCCCTATTAACCTGGGTAGCAACTTTCAGGGATTTATGAACCTTCGCACCAAGATCTCTCTGCTCATCTACACTACCAAGAATCTTCCCATTAGCCCAGTACTCTGCATTCCTGTTACTCCTTCCAAAGTGAATCACCTGACACTTTTCCTCATTAAACTCTATTTTCCATCTCTCAGCACAGCTCTGCAGCCTATCTATGTCCCTTTGTAACCTACAACATCCTTCGGCACTATCCACAACTCCACCGACCTTCGTGTCATCCGCAAATTTACTAACCCACCCTTCTACACCCTCTTCCAGGTCATTTATAAAAACCACAAACAGCAGTGGCCCCAAAACAGATCCTTGCGGTACACCACGAGTAACTAAACTCCAGGATGAATATTTGCCATCAACCACCACCCTCTGTCTTCTTTCAGCTAGCCAATTTCTGATCCAAAGCTCTAAATCACCTTCAACCCCATACTTCCGTATTTTCTGCAATAGCCTACCGTGGGGAACCTTATGAAACGCCTTACTGAAATCCATATAGACCACTTCCACGGCTTTACCCTCATCCACCTGTTTGGTCACCTTGTCAAAAAACTCAATAAGGTTTGTGAGGCACGACCTACCCTTCACAAAACCGTGCTGACGATCGCTAATGAACTTATTCTTTTCAAGATGATTATAAATCCTATCTCTTTTAGCCTTTTCCAACATTTTACCCACAACCGAAGTAAGGCTCACAGGTCTATAATTACCATGGCTGTCTCTACTCCCCTTCTTGAACAAGGGGACAACATTTGCTATCCTCCAGTCTTCTGGCACTATTCCTGTCGACAATGACGACATAAAGATAAAGGACAAAGGCTCTGCAATCTCCTCCCTGGCTTCCCAGAGAATCCTAGGATAAATCCCATCTGGCCCAGGGGACTTATCTATTGTCACACTTACCAAAATTGATAACACCTCCTCCTTGTGAAACTCAATCCCATCTAGCCTAGTAGTCTGTATCTCAGTATTCTCCTCGACAACATTTTCTTTCTCTCCTGTAAATACTGACGAAAAATATTCATTTAACGCTTCCCCTATCTCCTCTCATTCCACACACAACTTCCCACGACTATCCTTGATTGGCCCTAATCTAACTCTAGTCATTCTTTTATTCCTGATATACCTATAGAAAGCCTTAGGTTTTTCCTTGATCCTATCCGCCAATGACTTCTCGTGTCCTCTCCTCACTCTTCTAAGCTCTCCCTTTCGTTCATTCCTAGCTAGCTTGTAACTGTCAAGCGCCCTAACTGAGCCTTCACGTCTCATCCGAGCATATGCCTTCTTCTTCCTCTTGACAAGCGCTTCAACTTCTTTAGTAAACCACGGCTCCCTCGCTCGACAACTTCCTCCCTGCCTCACAGGTACATACTTATCGAGGACTCGCAGGAGCAGCTCCTTGAATAAGCTCCACATTTCGATTGTTCCCATCCCCTGCAGTTTCATTCCCCATCCTACGCATCCTAAATCTTGCCTAATCGCATCATAATTTCCTTTCCCCCAGCTATAATTCTTTCCCTGCGGTATATACCTGTCCCTGCCCATCGCTAAGGTAAACCTAACCGAATTGTGATCACTGTCACCAAAGTGCTCACCTACGTCTAAATATAAAACCTGGCCGGGTTCATTACCCAGTACCAAATCCAATGTGGCATCGCCCCTGGTTGGCTTGTCTACATACTGTGTCAGAAAACCCTCCTGCACACACTGGACAAAAACTGACCCATCTAAAGTACTCGAACTATAGTATTTCCAGTCAATATTTGGAAAGTTAGAGTCCCCCATTACAACTACCCTGTTACTCTCGCTCCTGTCGAGAATCATCTTCGCTATCCTTTCCTTTACATCTCTGGAACTATTCGGAGGTCTATAGAAAGCTCCCAACAGGGTGACCTCTCCTCTCCTGATTCTAACCTCGGCCCATACTACCTCAGTAGACGAGTCCTCAAACGTCCTTTCTGCCACCGTAATACTCTCCTTGATTAACAATGCCACACCCTCCCCCCCCCCCCCCCTCTTTTACCATCTTCTCTGTTCTTACTGAAACATCTAAATCCTGGAACCTGCAACATCCATTCCTGTCCCTGCTCTACCCATGTCTCCGAAATGGTCACAACATCGAGATCCCAGGTGCCAACCCATGCTGCAACCTCACCCACCTTATTCTGGATGCTCCTGGCGTTGAAGCAGACACACTTTCAACCAAGTTCTTGCTTGCCAGTGCCCTCTTGCGTCCTTGTAACCTTATCCCTGACATCACTACTCTCAACATCCTGTACACTGGAACTACAATTTAGGTTCCTAACCCCCTGCTGAATTAGTTTAAACCCCCGAAGAGCACTAGCAAATCTCCCCCTCAGGATATTGGTACCCCTCTGGTTCAGGTAAAGACCACCCCGTTTGTAGAGGTCCCACCTACCCCAGAAAGAGCCCCAATTATCCAGGAAACCAAAACCCTCCCTCCTACACCATCCCTGCAGCCACGTGTTCACCTCCTCTCTCTCCCTATTCCTTGCTTCGCTAGCACGTGGCACGGGCAACAACCCAGAGAGAACAACTCTATGCTAACGGAATGCCGAAGCCTAAGTGCAACCATCATGTTGAACCTCAAATCAATGCTTAACCAAACTGTCAACCTGACCATAAATCTAACTGCAAGACTAACCCCAAACTAACCCGAATGCTAAATCTAGCCCTTACTCAAATTGTATTCCTAATCTAAACCTAACGCTATAACTAAAGCTCGGACGGACAGAGTTGTTATCTCTGGTTTGTTGCCGGCGCCACGTGATAGTGAGGCTAGGAATAGGGAGAGAGCACAGCTGAACACGTGGCTGCAGGAATGGTGTAGGAGGGAGGGCTTCCAGTTCTTGGATAATTGGACTGCATTCTGGGGAAGATGGGACCTGTTCAAACAGGACGGGCTGCATCTGAACCAGAGGGGCACCAATATCCTGGGAGGGAGGTTTGCTAGTACTGTTCGGGAGGGTTTAAACTAGTTTGGGAGGGGGATGGGAACCGGACTTGTAGTCCAGGGACCAGTGGGTCCACTCAGAAAGACAAAGAGTGTAGTGAGGTATTGGGGAAGGTAGCACTGTCGCAGAGGACAGATGGGCACGGAGAAGGGTTAAAGTGCGTATACTTCAACGCAAGAAGCATCAGGAATAAGGTGAGTGAATTGAAGACGTGGATGGGCACTTGGGACTACGATGTTGTGGCCATCACTGAAACGTGGATAGGTGAGGGGGAGGAATGGTTCTTGGAGGTACCTGGTTATAGATGTTTTCATAAGATTAGGAATGGTGGTAAAAGAGGTGGGGGGGGTGGCATTGTTAGTTAGAAATAGTGTAACAACTGCTGAAATAATTTTCGAGGAGGATCTGCCGACTGAGGCACTGTGGGTTGAGGTCAGGAACAGGAAAGGAGCAGTCACCTTGATGGGAGTTTTCTATCGGCCCCCCAATAGCAGCAGGGAGGTGGAAGAGCAGATTGGGAAACAGATTTTGGAAAGGAGCAGAAGTCACAGGGTAGTAATTATGGGGGATTTCAACTTCCCAAATATTGATTGGCAACTCTTTAGATCGAATAGTTTGGATGGGGTAGTGTTTGTGCAGTATGTCCAGGAAGCTTTTCTGACTCAGTATGTAGACTGCCCGACCAGAGGGGAGGCAATATTGGATTTGGTACTAGGTAATGAACCAGGGCAAGTGATAGAGCTGTTGGTGGGCGAGCACTTTGGAGATAGTGATCACAATTCTGTAGCATTCACTGTGGTAATGGAGAGGGATAGGTATGTGCAACAGGGCAAGGTTTACAATTGGGGGAAGGGTAGATATGATGCTGTCAGGCAGGAACTGAGGAGCATAAGTTGGGAGCATATGCTGGCAGGGAAGGGCACGGTCGAAATGTGGAACTTTTTCAAGGAGCAGATAGTAGGGGCCATTGATAAGCATGTCCCTGTCAGACAGGGAAGGGATGGTCATGTGAGGGAACCGTGGTTGACAAGAGAGGTTGAGAGTCTTGTTAGGAAGAAGAAGGATGCGTATATAAGGTTGAGGAAAAAGGGCACAGGCATAGCTCTGGAGGGATACAAGATGGCCAGGAAGGATCTGAAGAAAGGGATTAGGAGAGCTAAGAGAGGGCATGAAAAATGCTTGGCGGGTAGGATTAAAGAAAACCCCAAGGCCTTTTACGCGTATGTCAGAAATATGAGGATGACTAGGGGGACCGTAGGTCCGGTCAAGGACAATAGCGGGAGACTGTGTGTTGAGCCGGAAGAGATAAGTGAGGTTTTGAATGAGTACTTCTCTTCGGTATTTACGAATGAGAAGGGGTGTATTACTGAAGAGGACGGTGTGAAACAGACTGGTAAGCTCGAGGAAGTGCTCGTTAGGAGGGAAGATGTGTTGGGGTTTTTGAATAACTTGAAGATAGACAAGTCTCCCGGGCCTGACGGGGTATATCCAAGGATGTTATGGGAAGCAAGGGATGAAATTGCAGAGCCGCTGGCAATGATCTTTTCATCTTCTCTGTTGACGGGGGTGGTACCAGGTGATTGGAGGGTGGCAAATGTTGTGCCCCTGTTCAAGAAAGGGAATAGGAACAACCCTGGGAATTACAGGCCAGTTAGTCTTACTTCGGTGGTAGGCAAGTTGATGGAAAAGGTGCTGAGGGATAGGATTTCTGAGCATCTGGAAAGACACTGCTTGATTCGGGACAGTCAGCACGGTTTTGTGAGGGGTAGGTCTTGCCTCACAAGCCTGATTGAATTCTTTGAGCAGGTGACCAAGCAAGTGGATGAGGGTAAACCAGTGGATGTGGTGTACATGGATTTTAGTAAGGCATTTGATAAGGTCCCCCATGGTAGACTTATGGAGAAAGTCAGGAGGCATGGGATAGTGGGGAATGTGGCCAGTTGGATTAAGAATTGGCTAACTGATAGAAGGCAGAGAGTGGTCTTAGATGGTAAATACTCAGCCTGGAGCCCAGTTACCAGTGGCGTGCCACAGGGATCAGTTCTGGGTCCTCTCCTGTTTGTGATTTTTATTAACGACTTGGATGAGGAAGTCGAAGGGTGGGTCAGTAAATTTGCAGATGATACAAAGGTTGGTGGAGTTGTGGATACCGAGGAGGGCTATTGTCGTCTGCAAAGGGACTTGGATAGGTTGCAGTGCTGGGCTGAAAAGTGGCAGATGGAATTTAACCCTGAAAAGTGTGAGGTCGTCCATTTTGGAAGGACAAACACGAATGCAAAATACTGGGTTAACGGTAGGGTTCTTGGGCATGTGGAGGAGCAGAGAGACCTTGGGGTCTATGTGCACAGATCGTTGAAAGTTGCAACTCAAGTGGATAGGGCTGTGAAGAAGGCATATGGGGTGTTAGCGTTCATTAGCAGAGGGATTGAATTTAAGAGCCGTGAGGTGATGATGCAGCTGTACAGGACCTTGGTAAGGCCTCATTTGGAGTACTGTGTGCAGTTCTGGTCGCCTCATTTTAGGAAGGATGTGGAAGCCTTGGAGAGGGTGCAGAGGAGATTTACCAGGATGTTGCCTGGAATGGAGAATAAGTCTTACGAGGAAAGGCTGAACATTCTAGGCCTCTTCTCATTAGAACGGAGAAGGATGAGGGGTGACATGATAGAGGTTTATAAGATGATCAGGGGAATAGATAGGGTAGACAGTCAGAAACTTTTTCCCCGGGTGGAGCAAAGCGTTACAAGGGGTCATAAATTTAAGGTGAAGGGTGGGAGATATAAGGGGGATGTCAGGGGAAGGTTCTTTACCCAGAGAGTGGTCGGGGCATGGAATGCCTTGCCTGGGGAAGTTGTTGAGTCAGAAACTTTAGGGACTTTCAAACGGCTTTTAGATAGGTATATGGATAAAGGAGAATGATGGGGTATAGATTAAATTGTCCTTGACAGAGGACAAAGGATCGGCACAACATCGTGGGCCGAAGGGCCTGTTCTGTGCTGTATTTTCTATGTTCTATGTTCTATGTAACCCAACACATACTGTAAAATGAACCAGTCGCAAACCAGAACCTTAACACAAATTGCTAAACTGAACCTAACCCTAAATCGAGCTCTCTGCTAACCGCAACACTAAATGTAACACTAACTATGAAACAAAGCACAACCTTAATCCGAACAGTCACCAAACCTGAGGCATAACCTTCTGCTGAAACAATCTCAGTGCTAACCTCTACCTGTTAGTTGATGGAGTAAAGTGCAGGCCCCATTGAGATTTGCGTAGGGTTGTGGTTCGTCCGCTCACAGCAACATCCACAGACTTTGCTTCTTCTTTGCCATCGCCATCTTGCAGCACTTGTTCACTTCCTCCCACCGCCGCCGCCCCGTCCCCCCAAAAATCAGCACTAAAGTATTTCTATTGAACCCAATTTTCAGCAATAAACCACCATCATATTTAACACTAATGCACCTCTGCCACAGCAAATGCATCTTTTCAATTGCTTCAGCTGTTTCAGCCTGCTGCGACACTGAATAGAATGACACAGCCTGAAGAATGGGATTCGGCTGCACTAGCTGGTTTCCACTTTAAACAGTTTCCACAGTAAGGAAGTGTACCAGACAGCGATGGGGAGAGGCGACAATGGCAGGTGCAAGGTGGCACTGGCAGATTCAGCTTCAATTCTGCATGCAAGTGGTTCAGCATCATGAGTTATTTGACTGTTGAGCTGAGACAACAACATCATCTGGCAACACTCTGAGTGACGAAGCAGTATTCTCTCGGAATAATACTGCTTGTTCCGAATGGGGATGGGCCTGAAAAGATGGCCCAGACAATCCTTGTCTCAACTCTCCTTGTTGGCGAACCGTAGCCAACGGGCATCTCGTACAGCAGTGCAAAAGAATGAAGTAACACATATAAATGCAAAAAAAAAAGCAAATGAGAAATAAAAATCTTGAAGCTTGCGGGCTGGATTATTCACACAATGTCAGATTAAGATGATTACAGACTCCATGAAAGATCTTCCACACGAATAACCAGTGAGCATGCCCATCTGGACATTGACATCACATCATTCAGTGAAGTTTACTTGACAGAGCAGGGATCAATAACAGAACATGGCGCAGGCTTTTCTGGGCAGAGAAAATTAAAGTTGAGTGATCCCTCTTAAGGAATTTGTGACTAAAACATATATTGCTAGCATGTGTAAGAACCTCCCCATGGGCTTTTCTAAACGCCTCATATCCTCACGATTATCAGTCCAGGACGATCAATTCGCTACCATTATCAGCACATATTCACCGACCCTACAAGCCGATATGGTGATGAAAGAAAGCTTCTACCGTGAGCTGCATAATCTTCGACTGAAGTTTGACTTGAATGATAAGTTCACCAGATTTCGAGATTTCAATGCATGAGTTGGGCCTGAACAAGAGCATTGACAAACTGTCTGGGGAAGATATGGTATTGGCAAGTGTAATAAAAATATGGTCGAATTATGCTGGAATTATGTATGGAGTACGGACTCAGTTTTACTAATTCTGATTCCATCATAAAGCCGGATTTCAAATCAGCTGAAGGCATCCAGGCTCAAAGCACGAGCACTTATTGGGTTATATTCTGGTGCAGCAATGAAAGATATGGGAAGTGCTACACAGTCGTGTGATGCCAAGTCCTGACTGCGATAGCAGCCACATACTGTTTCGACTCAATCTTGCCTTCACAATCAAACCATTGCCCAAAAGAAAAAAAGAGCCACAAACAAGGAAAACGCAAGTCCATGAATTCTAATTACAGGAGGAAAACCGTTCCCAGAGCAAGCTTGAACAGAGCCTCTGCAGTGAAGCGACTCTGGATAGTGATATTAATCCAGCAAAGCAGTGGGGACAGTTGAACTCCATCCTTTAAGGTTGAAAAGAAACTGCAGAGCTGGTTGGCTTCTCAACCAGATGAAGCCAAGATTATTTTCGAGAAAAATTATATTGAAATCCAAGAGCTTCTTCAGAAGAAACACATCTGTCTCAATCGATAACTTGCATGTACTGATGAGCAGGCTACAAAAGCTGCATCTGGGGAAGCCTGCATCCCTCTGCAAACCAACCTCCATGCCAACCAAAGAAATTCACGAACAGTGGTCATTGAGAAGGCACAGATGTATGCAGCTATGGGAGGTATGAAATTCTACTCAGAAGCCTTGAGATCTGTATATGGACCTTCCACCATGTGCAGGCACCATTAAAGTCTTCGGATGGAACAACACTGCCCAAAGACACTGATGTTATCTTGTCAACAAGTAGTCAGATTACTATGAGAGCCTATTTGATGACGCTCAGATGGTGTAGGAGACGTCCATCGCAATGATCTCGAAGAGGGAAGTGAAATGCGAGCTGGATGGACCACCACACATGAAAAGATCAAGACCGCTGCAGCACAATTAAAATCACTAAAGCCCCTGGAATAGATGGGATTCCAGCCAAGGTTTATAAACAGGGAAGATGTGTGAACCTTGATAGGCTTACAGATGGGCTTTCGGCATGCTGGAAGAAAAGTACATTGCTTCAGAACCTTCCAGGTGCAGTGACTGTCTGCCTCAACAACAAAAAGAGAAACAAGGGAGAGAGTTCTGACTATTCAAACTACGGAAGTTTACTCTCTATTGCAGGCAAAATCTTGACCATTTTGATTCGAACCAAACGTTTTCCGACAATAGATGCAGAGAGGATCCGTGAGAGTCTGTGAAGATTCAGACCCAATAAGGAACTTTAGGTATGATTTTTGTGCTGAGACAGGTCCAGGAGAAAAGTGGAGAATACAACATAGGCATGTACTCTTTTGTAGATCTCTCCGAGATGTTTGATACAGTCAACGGGGACAGACTAAGGTACAGTCAAAGAATAATAGAATGGTTACAGCATAGAAGGAGGCATTTGGCAAGCCGTGTCAGTGACCGTTTTCTTAAAGAGCAACTCACCTAGTCCCACTCCCCTGTTTTTTCTGTAGCCCTTCATTGTTTTTATTAATCTTCAGATAATTAGTCAGTACACTTCTGAAGGCCCCAATTGAACTTGTCTCTACCGCACTGCCAGTCACTGAATTCCAGATCCTAAGCACTTGTTCCATAAAACAAAGTTTTCCGCATGTCACTGCTTCATCTTTTGCACTTCACATTAAGTCGCCTTTCTTTCGTTCTCGATCCTCTAGTCCTGGATCCTTGAGCCAATCGTTGAATGTCTCCGTATCCCGTGTATATTCTGTCCAGACCCCTCATGATATCAAATCTCCTCGTTATTGTCTTGTCAGCCTATACCATCAGCCTGTTTATATCCTGTTGAAGATTGTCACTATCCTCCTCATGGTTCACAATACTAGCAAGTCCTTTTTCATGCTCAACTTTTTTTGAAAAATTGTGCCCTGCACAACAAAGTCTCGGTCATTAATGCAGGTCATGAAAAGCAGGCATCCCAACACTGACCACTGGGGATCCCCACTAAATACCTTATACAGTCTTAAAATAACTGTTCACACATAACATAACTGAGGAGGGTTGTGTGGAACTCCGAAAGGAGATAGATACATTGGTGGAATGAGAAGACAGGTGGCAGATGAAGTGAAATGCACAGAAATGGGATGTGATTCATGCTGGTAGGTAGAACATGGGGAGACAATATAAAATAAAATGTACAATTCTAAAGAGTGTGCAGGGGCAGAACGACCTAGGTGTATACGTGCATAAGTCATTGCAGGTGGCAGGGCAGGTTGAGAGAGCAGTTAATTAAGCATACAGTATCCTGGGCATGAATACGGGCATAGGGCACAAGAGGAAGGAAGTTATGCTGAACGTGGATAAGACACTCGTTCAGCCTCAGCTCGAGTATTGCGTCCAGTTCTGGAAGCCGCACATTAGGAAAGACATGAGAGCATTGGAGCGAGTAAAGAAAAGATTCATGAGAATGATTCCAGTGATGAGGAATTTCAGTTATGAGGATAACTTGAAGAAAAACATACTTGACCTTTCCTCACCAATCTGCCTGCTGCAGATGTATCTGTCCATGACACTATTGGTAGGACTGACCATCGCACAGTCGTTGTGGAGACAAAAGCATGCCTTTACATTGAGGATAACGCCCATCATGTTGTGTGGCACAAACACCGTCCGAAATGGGATAGATTTCAAACAGATCCAGCAGTGCAAAACAGGGCATCCATGATGCGCTTTGGGTCATCAGTAGCAGCAGAATTGTACTCTACCACAATCTGTAACCTCATGGCTGGCTTATTCCCAATCGACAATTACCATCAAGCCAGCAGACCAACCCTGGTTCAATGAAGAGTGCAGGAGGGCGTGCCAGGAGCAGTACCAGGCATATCTCAAAATGGGGTATCAATCTGGTGAAGCTCCAACAAAGGACGACTTGTGTGCGAAACTGTGTAAGCAGCATGCGATAGACAGAGCTAAGCGATCCCATGACCAATGGATCAGATGCAGTCCTGCCACATCCAGCTGTGAATGATGGTGGACAAATAAACAAAAAGCCCGAGGTGGTGGCTCCACAAATATCAGCATTCGTAATGATGGGCGAACCCAGCACATCAGTGCAAAGATAAGGCTGAAGCATTTGCAACAATCTCCAGCGAGAAGTGCCGAGTTGATAATCCATGTCGGCCTTCTAATGAAGTCCCCAGCATCACAGATGCCAGACTTGAGCCAATTTTATTCATTCTGCATGATATGGAGAAACGACAGAAGGCTATGGATACTGCAAAGGTTATAGGCCCTGACAATATTCCGGCAATAGAACTGAAGACCTGTCCTCCATAACTTGCCACACCCCTAGCCAAGCTGTTCCAGTACTGCTGCAAATTGTCCTCTACCTATAAAAGTAGAAAATTGCCCAGGTACATCCTGTACACAAAAATCAGGACATGTTCAAACAGCCAATTACTGCCCATACGTCTGTTCTCAATCATCAGTAAAGTGATGGAAGGTGTCATCAGCAAAGCTATCAAGCGGCATTTGCTTCGCAATAACCTGCTCAGTGACGCTCAGTTTGGGTTCCGCCAGGGCCACTCAGCTCCTAACCTCATTACACACTTGGTCCTAACATGGACAAAAGTGTTGAACTCAAGAGGTGAGGTAAATGTGACTACCCTTGACATCAAGGCAGCATTTGACCGAGTATGGCAGCAAGGAGCCCTAGCAAAAGTGAAGTCAATGTGAATCGGGGGAAAACTCTCCGCTGGTTGTAGTAACAACGAGCGCAAAGAAAAATGGTTGTGGTTGTTGGAGGTCAATCATCTCAGCTCCAGGAGTTCCTCAGGGTAGTGGCCTCGGCCCAACCACGTTCAGCTGCTTCATCAATGACCTTCCTTCAATCCTAAGGTCAGAAGTGGGATGTTCGCTGATGATTGCACAATGTTCAGCACCATTCCTAACTCCTCAGATACTGAAGCGACCCGTGTAGAAACGCAGGAAGACCTGGGCAATATACAGCCTTGTGGTTATCGGTGGCTAGTAACATAAACGCCACACAATTGCCAGGCAATGACGATCTCTAACAAGAGAGAATCTAACCATCTCCCCTTCACATTCAATGGCATTACGATCGCTTAATCCCCCACTGTCAACATCCTGGGGTTTGCCATTGACAATAAAGTAAAATAGAGTAGCCATATAAATACAATAGCTGGAAGAGCAGGTAGAGGCTAGGAATCATGTGGCGAGTAAGTCACCTGCAGACTCCCCAAATCCTTTCCACCATCTACAAGGCACACGTCAAGAGTTTGATGAAGTAATCTCCACTTGCTTTGATGGGTGCAGCTCCAACAACACTCAAGAAGCTCGCCACCATCCAGGAGAAAGCAGCCTGCTTGATTGGTATTCCAGCCACAGACATTCAATTCCTCCACCATTGACACACAGTGAGAGCAGTGTGTACCATCCACAAGATGCACCGCAACAATGCACCAAGGCTCCTTTGACAGTACCTGACAGACAGGCAATCTCGACCAACTAGAAGGCCGAGGTCAGCACATGCATGGGAACTTCCTCTCCAAGTCACAAACCATTCTGACGTAGAACTATATAGCCGTTCCTTCAATGCTGCGCGGTCAAAATTCTGGAAATCTCTTCCTAACAGCACTTTGGATATACCTACCCCACATGGACTACAGCGATTCAAGAAGGCAGCTCACCACCACCTTCTCCAGGGCAATTAGGAATGGAAAATAAATGCTGGAAAAAGCCAATGACGCCCACAAGCCATGTATGCATAATATAAAAAGATAGATATTTGAAGTGAGGAAAGTGAGTCTGCATTAGATGGCAGTGGACTGAGAAGGACTACGAGGAATTCAAAGACGGGAGTACAATACATGTGTGAACACACAAAGTGTGGTGTTTAAGGTCGGTGAGCGAATGTTTAAATATGGGAATGCGAAGTAGTGGACATAATGGAAACGAGGTCCGGGCCCTTAATATATAAGGATACAAAGATATAAAGGGGTGGCAGTACTAATTAAGGGACGTGCTTCGACATGGCAAGTACAGAATCCATTATTCCAAGATGAGGAGCAGAATATGCATGATTGCTGTCCTCGGGGTATTCTCTAGGCCTCCAAATAGTACAAAAGAGGTAGAGGAGCAAATCTCAGGGAAATCACAGAGATGTGCAACAACTAAAGTTTGGTGAAATTTGGGAACTTTAATGACCAAAAAGTTGATTGATATGATTTTGGATTAAAGATTAAGGACTGGGAGGAATTTGTAAAATGTGTCAGGAGAAATTTCTTGATCGGCATGCTCTCAGCCAACGAGAAAAGAGGAATTGCGAACTCTGGTGTTGGGAAATGAGCTAACCCAAGTGGACCCGGCGTCTATGCAGAAATACTTGGGTAAGAGTGATCATCATATCATAGGTTTTCGACTAGTAATGCGGAAAAGCAAAGAACAAAATAATGGAAAGTGTCTTGATTGGAAGGGGACTAATTTCGAAAAATGAGAAGGGATCCAGTTGGGAAGAATGGAACCAAAGATTGGCAGGAAGATCTGCATCAGCACGATAGGTTATATTTAAGGGAGAGGTGCTTCAGTTCCATATTAGGAATATCCCACCAAGGGTGAAAGGTAGCGGAATGAAGAACATGTCACCTTGGTTGATGAAGGAGATATAGATGATGATGAAACAATCAAAAAACAAGGCACGTGATGCATGTCAGGTGAACTCAAGTGAGAGCCAGGCCAGTGGCAGTAAGTTGAGAGGAGAGGTGGGGAGGAAAATAAGACCAGTAAAGAGAGAATATGAGAATGCAATGACAGCCTATTAAATGAGTTGTGCAAGGAGGAATGTGGCCTATTAGGGACACATAGGGTAATACATACTTAGAGCTGCAGGGTAATGCTAATACACTTAATGACTACGTTTTATCAGTGTTCACCAGAGGAATGGAGGCTGACAAAATATCAGTGGAAGTGGAGTGAGTAGACATCGTGGAGCCGGATACAAAAAATGGTCTGGAAAAGTGCTAAAAAGGATGGCTTATAGTACATAAGGCACTTCGACTGGATGGCTTGCATCCTCAGTTATTAAAAATGATGGGGGCGGAAATAGCAGACGAGGTTGCTGTAATCTTCCAGTATTTGCTGGATGCGAGTGTGATGCTGGAAGATTGTAAACTGCTAAATGTAAGACCTTCATTCAAGAAAGTGTGTGACGACAGTCCTAGAAAGTAAAAGTCAGTTAGTATAAACATCCGTGGTCGGTAAGGTTTTAGAAATAATAATCCGGGAAAATATCAACTGACATTCAGAGAAGTTTCAGTTAGTTAAGAATAGCCAGCATAGATTTCGTCAAGGCTGAACAAAACTCTGACAGTGCAGCGCACCCGCAATACTGACCCTCCGACAGTGCAGCATTCCCTCAGTACTGACCATCTGACACTGCAGTGCTCCCTCAGTATCGAACCCCTGACAGTGCAGCAGTCCCACAGTACTGACCCTATAACACAGCAGTGCTCACTCAGTACTGACCCTCTGACAGTGCAGTGCTCCCTCAGTACTGACTTCCTGACAGTGCAGCACTCCCTCAGTACTGACCCTCTGGCAGTGCAGTGCTCCCTCAGTACTGACTTCCTGACAGTGCAGCGCTCCCTCAGTACTGACCCTATGACAGAGCAGCACTCCCTCAGTACTTACCCTCTGACAGTGCGTCACTCCCTCAGTGCTGAACCTCCGGCAGTGTAGTGCTCCTTCTGTACTGACCCAATGACTCCGCAGTGCTCCCTCAGTAATAATCCTCCGACAGCGCGGCACTCCCTCAGTGCTGAGCCTCCGACAGTTCAGTGCTCCTTCTGTACTGACCTTATGACACCGCTGTAAACCCTCAGTACTGAACCTCCGACAGTACGGCACTCCGTCAGGAGTGACCCTACGAAAGTGCAGCAATCCCTCAGTACTGACCCTCCGACAGTGCGGCACTTCCTCAATGCAGAGCATCTGATGGTGCAATGCTCCTTCTGTACTTACCCGATAACACCGCTGTGCTCACTCAGTACTGACCCTCCGACAGTACGGCACTCCGACAGTAGTCAGCATAAGACAGTGCAGCACGCCCTCTGGACTGTCCATCTGACTGTGCAGTGCTCCGTCAGTACTGACCCGATGACACTGCAAAGCTCCCTCAGAACTGACAGTGCAGCTCTCCCGCAGTACTGACCCTCTGCCACTGCAGTGCTCCCTCAGTACTGACCCTCTCACATTGCAGCACTCGCTCAGTACTGACCCTCTGACGGTGCAATGCTCCTTGAGTGTTGAACCACCGACAGAGCAGTGCACTCTCAGTACTGAACCTCCAACAGTGCAGTGCTCCCTCAGTAATGTCCTTCCGAAATTGCGGCACTCCCTCAGTACTGACCCTCCGAGGGTGCAGTGCTCCCTCAGTACTGAACGTCCGACAGTGCGGCACTCCCTCAGTACTGAGCCTCCGACAGTGCAGTGCTCATTCAGTACTGACCCTGTGCCATCGCAGTACTCCCTCAGTACTGAACCTCCAACAGTACGACATTCCATCAGTACTGACCCTCCGACAGTGCAGCACTCCCTCAGTACTGACCATCTGGCAGTGCAGTGCACCCTCAGTACTGAACCTCCGACAGTGCAGTGCTCCCTCAGTAATGTCCTTCTGACATTGCGGCACTCCCTCAGTACTGACCCTCCGAGGGTGCAGTGCTCCCTCAGTACTGACCGTCCGACAGTGCGGCACTCACTCAGTGCTGAGTCCCCGACAGTGCAGTACTCATTCTGTACTGATCCTGTGACATCGCAGTGCTCCCTCAGTACTGACCCTATGACAGTGCAGTGCTCCCTCATTACTGACACTCTGGCAGTGCAGTGCTACCTCAGTACTGACCTTACGACAGTGCAGTGCTCCCCCAGTACTGGCCATCTGACATTGTGGCACTCCCACAGTACTGACCCTCCGACAGTGCAGCACTACCTCTGTACTGACCTTCTGACACTGCAGTGCTCCCTCAGCACTGACCTTACGACAGTGCAGTCCTCCCCCAGTACTGGCCATCTGACATTGTGGCACTCCCACAGTACTGACCCACCGACAGTGCGGCACTACCTCAGTGCTGAGCCTCTGACAGTGCAGTGCTCCTTCTGTACTTACCAGATCACACCGCTGTGCTCCATCAGTACTGACCCTCTGACAGTCCGGCACTCCGTCAGTGACCATCTCACAGTGCAGCACTCCTTCAATAATGACCCTATGACATTGCAGTGCCCACTCAGTACTGACATTCCGACAGAACAGTTTTCCCTCAGTACTGACCCTTAGACAGTGCAGTGGTCCCTCAGTCCTGACGATCCGAAAGTGCGGCACTCCCTCAGTACTCACCCTCCGACATTGCAGTGCTCCTTCTGTACTGACCTTCTGACAGCGCAGCACTTCTTCAGTACTGACCCAATGACACTGCAGTGCTCCCTCCGTACTGACCCTCTGACAGTGCAGTGCTCAGTCAGTACTGTCCCTCCGACAGTGAAGCACTCGCTCAGTACTGACCCTCTGACAGTGGAGCACCATCTCAGTACTGACCCTATGACACTGCAGTGCTCCTTCAGCACTGACCCTATGACACGACTGTGCTCCCTCAGTACTGACCCTCGGACAGTATGGCATTCTGTCAGTAGTGACCTTACGACTGTGCAGCACTCCCTCTGTACTGACCCTCTGACACTGCAGTACTCCCTCAGTATTGACACTCTGACAATGCAGAAGTCCCTCAGTACTGACCCGATGACAGTGCAGCACTTCCTCAGTACGGACACATTTACACTGCAGCACTCTCTCAGTACTGACCCTCTGACAGTGCAGTGGTTCCTCAGTAGTAACCCTGTGACAGTGCAGCACTCCCTCAGTACTGACTGTCTGACAGTGCAGTGCTTCCTCAGTATTGACCCTTTGACAGTGCAGCACTCCCTCAGTACGGACACATTTACACTGCAGCACTCCCTCATTACTGACCCTCCGAAAGTGCCGCACGCCCTCAGTGCTGAGCCTTCGACAGTGCAGTGCTCCTTCTGTACTGAACCTCTGACACCGCTGTGCTCGCTCAGTACTTACCGTCCGACAGTATGGCATTGCGTCAGTACTGATCTTATGACAGTGCAGCACTCCCTCCGCACTGACCCTAAGACAGTGCAGCATGCCCTCTGTACTGTCCCTCTGAGAGTGCAGTGCTCCATCAGTACTGACCCTATGACACTGCAATGTTCATTCAGTACTGACCCTCTGACAGTGCAGCACTCCCTCAGTACTGACCATATGACACTGCCGTGCTCCCTCAGTACCTACCATCTGACAGTGCAGCACTCCCTCAGTACTGACTCTATGACATTGCAGTGCCCCCTCAGTACTGACCCTCCGACAGAGCAGTTTTCCCTCATTCCTGACCCTACGACGTTGAGGCACTCCCTCAGTATTGATCCTATGACAGTGCATTGCTCCTTCTGTGCTGACCCTATGGCACCGCTGCGCTCCCACTGTCCTGACCCTCCGACAGTATGGCACTCCGTCAGTACTGAACCTACGACAGTGCAGCTCTCCCACTGTACTGACCCTCTGACAGTATAGTGCTGCCAGTACCGACCAAAAAACACTACAGTGCTCCCTCAATACTGACCCTCTGACAGTGCAGCAATCCCCAGTACATACCCTCCGACAGTGCAGTACTCCCTCAGTCCTGACCCGACGACACTGCTGGGCCCCTTCAGTACTGACCCTACGAAAGTGCAGTCTTCCCTCAGTACTGGCCCTATCACAGTGCAGTGCTCCTTCAGTTCTGACATTGTGACACCACTGTGTTCCCTCAGAATTGACACTCTGACAGTATGGCACTCCGTCAGTGGTAACCCTACGACAGTGCAGCACTCTATCTGTACTGACCATCTGACACTGCAGTGCTCCTTCAGTATTGACCCTCTGACAGTGCAGCGTTCCCTCTGTCCTGATCCTACGACACTGCTGTGCCCCTCAGTACTGACACTCTGACAGTGCAGTGCTCCATCAGTACTGACCCATCGACAGTGCAGCACTCCCTCAGTAGTGACGCTCTGACAGTGCAGCACTCCCTCAGTACTGACCCTCTGACAGTGCAGCACTCCCTCAGTACTGACCCAATGAAACTGCAGTGCTCCCTCAGTACTGACCCACCGACAGTGCAGTGCTTCCTCGGTACTGAACCTCCGACAGGGCATTTCTCCCTCAGTACTGACCTTCCGACATTGCGGCACTCCCTCAGTTCTGACCCTCTGATAGTGTAGTGCTCCCTCAGTACTGACCCTCCGACACTGCAGTGCACCCTGAGCACTGACCTCCAACACTGCAGTGCTCCCTCAGTATTGACCCTCTGACAGTACGGCGCTCCCCCAGTTCTGACCCTCCGACAGTGCAGTGCTCCATCAGTATTGACCCATCGCTGGATGGATGCAGCTCCAACAACACTCAAGGAGACAACATTTTGAGGAGTGAATACAGTATACTCCATTGAAAAAAGTACATGTAAATCACTGCTTCACCTGAAGGGAGAGTTTGGGGCCTGGGTTCCTGAGGAGAGAGGAAGTAAATGGGCAGGTATTACACCTCCTGCGATTGCAGGGGAAGGTGCCGTGGGAAGAGGACGAGGCGGTGTGGGTAATGGAGCAGTGCACCATGGTTTCGTGAACGGAATGATCCCTTCGGAATGCTGACCAGGGAAGGGAGGGGAGGATGCTTTCGGCAGTGGCATCACGCTGGACGTGTCGGAAATGGCAGAGGATGATCCTTTGGATGTGGAAGCTCGTGAGGTGGAAAGTGAGGACAAGAGGGAACCCTGTCACTGTTCTGGGAGAGGGGGGAAGGGGTGAGGGTAGAGGTGCGGGAAATGGGCTGGACACAGTTGCGGGCTCCGTCAACCACATTTGCCAGTTCTGTTGAAAGGTCACCGACCTGAAACATTAATTCTGCTTCTCTCTCCACAGATACTGCCAGACCTGCTGAGTATTCCCAGCATTTCCTGTTTTTATTTCAGATTTCCAACATCTGCAGTATTTTGCTTTTACTTAAATGGGAGATCCGTGCAATAGGAGAGCTGTCAATCAAAGCCGAACCCCGTGCAGCCTGCTGTCAGTCACAGAGTACTGGCGGCCGGATGGAAACCACGGAACTCAACATTTATTACGACTGAAACTGGTGTCTGTGCGCAGACATTTTGCTGACTCCTGGACCAGGAGGATAAGGAACCCCGCTTCAGTCATTTTGGTAAACGCTGGTTGCAGTTAACAGCGCACAGGCAATTAAATCCCCGCTGCCGTGTCCTCTGTCCCTTTTTCTATTCTCTGTTGTCAATTAAGAGCGGAGGGGATGGAAGGTTGGGCAGTTGCATGCTCCTCTTGCAGGATGTGGGAGGTAAGGGTCACCACCTGTGTCCCTGCTGACCTCACCTGCGAGAAGAGCACCCAACTCCAGCTCCTAATAGACAGAGTTAGGGAACTGGAGCTGGAGCTGGATGAACTTCGGATCATTCAGAAGGCTGAGGGGGTGATAGAGAGCAGTTATAGGGAAGTAGTGAAACCTAAGTTACAGGATAAAGGTAGCTGTGTGACCGTCAGGGTAGGGAAAGGGAATAGGCGCACAGTGCAGGGATCCCCTGTGGCCGTTCCCCTCAATAATACGTATGCCGTTTTGGAGACTGTTGGGGGCGACGACCTACCAGGAGAAAGCCACTGCGGCCAGGTCTGTGGCACTGAGCCTGGCTCTGTGGCTCAGAAGGGAAGGGGGGAGAATAGGAGAACGATAATGAAAGGAGATTCAATGGTTAGAGGAAAAGACAGGAGATTCTGTGGTCGCGAACGAGACTCCCGGATGGTATGTTGCTTCCCGGGTGCCAGGGTCAGGGATGTCTCGGATCGAGTCTACGGGATTCTTAAGGGGGAGGTGGAGCAGCCAGCAGTCGTGGTACACATCGGTTCCAATGACATAGCTAGAAAAATGGTTGAGGACCTGAAAAGCGAATATAGGAGTTAGGTTGGAAGCTAAAAGGGAGGACGAGCAGAGTAGTAATCTCAGGATTGAAACAGGTGCCACGTGCTTGTGAGGCTAGAAACAGAGAGCGAATGCAGCTGAACACGTGGCTACAGAGCTGGTGCAGGAGGGAGGGCTTCAGATATGTGGATCATTGGATTACCTTTTGGGAAAGGTGGGACATGTACAAGAAAGACGGGTTGCATCTGAACTGGAGGGGCACCAATATCCTCTGCGGGAGGTTTGCTAGAGATCTTCGGGAGGGTTTAAACTAGTTTGGCAGGGGGATGGGAACCGGAGCTACGGATCAGTGGATGGGGTAGCTGTTGGACAGGCAGATACAGAGAGCAGAGAGTCTGGAGGAAGGTTAGACAGTTAACAGGGCAACGTTTCAGCCAGTATGATGGGTTGAAGTGTGTCTATTTTAACGCAAGAAGTGTCAGGAATAAGGGTGATGAACTTGGAGCATGGATCAGTACTTGGGGCTACGATGCAGTGGCCATTACGGAGACTTGGATGTCGCAGGGGCAGGAATGGATGTTGGATGTTCCGGGGTTAAGATGGTTCAAAAGGAATAGGGAGGGAGGTAAAAGAGGTGGGGGAGTGGCATTGTTAATCAGGGACAGTATCATAGCTGCAGAAAGGGAGGTCGTCGAGGAGAGTTCTTCGACTGAGTCAGTATGGGTGGAAGTCAGAAACAGGAAAGGAGCAGTCAATTTCTTGGGAGTTTTCTATAGACCCCCCCCAATAAGAACAGAGACACGGAGGAACAGATTGGGAGGCAGATTTTGGAAGGGTGCAGAAGTAACAGGGTTAACATAGAACATAGAACATAGAACAGTACAGCACAGTACAAGCCCTTCGGCCCACGATGTTGTGCCGAACCTTTAACCAACTCTAAGATCAAACGACCTACATACCCTTCATTCTGCGATCATCCATGTACCTATCCAAGAGTCGCTTAAATGTCCCTAATGTATCTGCTTCTACTACCACCCCTGGCAGTGCATTCCACGCACCCACCACTCTCTGTGTAAAGAACATACCGCTGACATCTCCCCAAAACCTTCCTCTAATCACATTAAAACTATGCCACCTGGAGATATCCCTTTCCGCCCTGGGAAAAAGTCTCTGGCTATCCACTCTATCAATGCCTCTCATCATCTTGTACCCCTCTATCAAGTCACCTCTCATCCTTCTTCTCTCCAATGAGATAAGACCTAGCACCCTCAACATTTCTTCGTAAGACATGCCCTCCAGTCCAGGCAGCACCCTGGTAAAACTCCTCTGCACCCTCTCTAAAGCTTCCACATCCTTCCGATAATGAGGCGACCAGAACTGAACACAATATTACAAGTGTGGTCTAACCAGGGCTTTATAGAGCTGCAGCATAACCCCGCGGCTCTTAAACTCAATCCCCCTGTTAACGAAACTCAACACACCATACGCCTTCTTAACAACAGTATCAACTTGGGTGGCAACTTTGAGCAATTTATGGCCATGGACCCCAAGATCCCTCTGTTCCTCCACACTACCAAGAATCCTGTCTTTAAGCCTGTATTCTGCATTCAAATTCGCCCTTCCAAAAGGAATCACTTCACACTTTTCCAGGTTGAACTCCATCTGCCACTTCTCAGCCCAGCTCTGCATCCTGTCAATGTCCCGTTGCAACCTACAACAGCCTTCCACACTATCCACAACTCCAGCAACCTTCGTGTCATCGGTAAACTTGCTAACCCAGCCTTCCACTTCCTTATCCATGTCATTTATAAAGATCACAAAGAGCCGAGGTCCCAGAACAGATTCCTGCGGAACACCACTGGTCACCGAGCTCCAGGCTGAATACTTTCCATCTACTACCACCCGCTGTCTTCTATAGGCCAGCCAGTTCTGCATCCAGACAGTCAAATTGCACTGTATCCCATGCCTCCTAACTTTCTGAATGAGCCTACCATGGGGAACCTTATCAAAGGCCTTGCTAAAATCCGGCTCCGCCACATCCACCACTCTTCCTTCATCAATGTGTTTTGTCACGTCTTCAAAGATTTCAATAAGGCTTGTGAGGCATGACCTGCCCCTCACAAAGCCATGCTGACTGTCTCTCATCAAACTATGCCTTTCCAAATAATCATACATCTTGTCTCTCAGAATCCTCTCCAATAATTTGCCCACTACCGACGTAAGACTGACTGGTCTATAATTCCCAGGGTTATCCCTATTCCCTTTCTTGAACAAGGGAATAACATTTGCCACCCTCCAATCATCCAGTACTACTCCAGTGGACAGTGAGGATGCAACGATCATCGCCAAAGGCGCGGCAATCTCTTCCCTCGCTTCCCGTAAAAACCTTGGGTATATCCCATCTGGCCCAGGGGATGTATCTATCCTCATGTCTTTCAAAATTGGCAGCACATCCTCCCTCTTAACATCAACCTGTTCGAGCATATCAGCCTGTTTCACGCTGTCCTCACCAACTACCAGGTCCCTCTCGCCAGTAAATATTGAACCAAAGTATTCATTTCGGACGTCCCCTACCTCCACTGACTCCAGGCACAAGTTCCCTCCACTATCCCTGATCGGCTCTACCCTCCGTTTGGCCTTCCTGTTGTTCCTCACATATGTGTAGAACGCCTTGGGACTTTCCTTAATCTTACCCACCAAGACTTTTTCATGTCCCCTTCTAGCTCTCCTAAGTCCATTCTTCTGTATGTTCCTGGCTACCTTGCAACCCTTTAGAGCCCTGTCTGATCCTTGCTTCCTCAACCTTAAGTAAGTTTCCTTCTTCCTCTTGACTCGCTGGTCCACATCTCTTGTCATCCAAGGTTCCTTCACCCTATCATCCCTTCCTTGCCTCATCGGGACAAACCTATCCACAAGTCGCAGCAAGAGCTCCCTGAACAACCTCCACATTTCTGTCGTGCATTTCCCTGAGAAAATCTGTCACAATTTAACCTGCCCAGTTCCTGCCTAATCACATTGAAATTTCCCCTCCTCCAATTAAATATTTTCCCATCCCGTCTGCTCCTATCCTTCTCCACGACTATCGTCAAGGTCAGGGAGTTCGGATCACTATCACCGAAATGCTCTCCCACCGAGAGATCTGCCACCTGGCCTGGTTCGTTGCCAAGCACCAAATCCAACATAGCCTCCCCGCTAGTCGGCCTATCTGCATATTGTGTCAGGAAACCTTCCTGGACACACCTGACAAAAACTGCTCCATCCAAACTATTTGCACTAAGGAGGTTCCAATCAATATTCGGGAAGTTGAAGTCACCCATGACAACAACCCTGTAAAATCTACACCTTTCCAAAATTGCCTCCAATTTGTTCCTCCGTGTCTCTGTTGCTATTGGGGGGGTCTATAGAAAACGCCCAATAATGTGACTGCTCCTTTCCCGTTTCTGACTTCCACCCATACTGACTCAGTAGACAAACCCTCTTCGTTGTTGTCTTGGGTGACTTCAACTTACCTAATATTGATTGGAACCTCCTTAGTGCATATAATGTGAATGGAGCAGATTTTGTTAATGTGCCTGGGAAGGTTTCCTGACTCAATATGTAGATAGGCCGACCAGATGGGCGACTATTTTGGATTTGGTGCTTGGCAACGAACCAGGCCAAGTGGCAGATCTCTCGGTGGGAGAGCATTTCGCTGATCGTGATCACAACTCCCTGACCTGTACTATAGTCGTGGAGAGGGATATGAGCAGATGGGATGTGAAAATATTTAATTGGGGGAGGGGGAACAACAATGCTATTCGGCAGGAACTGAGGTGCTTAAATTGGGAACAGATGTTCTCAGGGAAATGCACGACAGAAATGTGGAGGTTGTTTAGGGAGCAGTTGCTGCGACTGCTGGATAGGTTTGTCCCGATAGGCAAGGAAGGGGTGGTAGGGTAAAGGAAACTTGAATGACAAGAACAGCTAGTCAAGAGGAAGAAGAAAGGGTGGCACAGTGGCGCAGTGGTTAGCACTGCAGTCTCACAGCTCCAGCGACCTGGGTTCAATTCCGGGTACTGCCTGTGTGGAGTTTGCAAGTTCTCCCAGTGTCTGCGTGGGTTTTCTCCAGGTGCTCCGTTTCCTGCCAAAAGACTTGCAGGTTGGTAGGTAAATTGGCCATTATAAATTGCCCCTAGCACAGGTAGGTGGTAGGGAAATATACGGACAGGTGTGGATGTGGCAGGAATGTAGGATTAGTATAAATGTGTACAAATAGCTGATGGTTGGCACAGACTAGGTCTGCCGAAGGGTCTGTTTCAGTGCTGTATCTTTAAAACTAAAACTAAAGCTTATTTAAGTTTGAGGAAGCAATAATGATACAGGGCTTTAGAGGGTTACAAGGCAGCCAGGAAGGAACTGAAGAATGGACTTAGGAGAGCTAGAAGGGGACATCAAAAAGTCTTGGTGGGGAGGATTAAGGAAAATCCCAAGGCGTTCTACACTTATGTGAGGAACAAGAGGATGGTCAGAGTGAGGGTCGGGCCGTTCAGGGATAGTGGAGGAACTGCTGCCTGGAGTCGCAGGAGGTCCATCCCCTCTCTTATCCCCCTCTCCCCAGTCAGCGTCCACCCCCTCCCTCCCCCTGTGTCCCTCCCCTCTCCCCCAATTTACATCCCCGTCCCCCCTCAGAGTCCATCACCCTTCTCCCGTCCCTCTGCGTCCATCACCCTCTCCTATCCCCCTCTCTGGAGTCTGCGTCCACCCCGTCCTTCCCCTTATCTCCCTCCTCTATCCCCCAATGTCCAACCCCCTCCCCCTTCCGATGTGTCTATCACCTCTCTCCTGTCCCTCTGTGTCCATCCCCTCTCTCCCTCCTTGTCACCATCCCCCTCACTTTCCCCCTCTGAGTCCATCCCCTACTCTCCCCTCTTTGTCCATCGACCTCTCCCCCTCTCCATCCCTCTCTTCCCCTTCTTTGTCCATCCATCTCTCCCCCTCTATGTCCATCTCCCTCTCCCCCGCTGTGCCCAAAACCTCTTTCCCACCTCTCTGTCCTCAGTACTGACCCTCCAACAGTATTGCACTCCCGCAGTACAGAGCCTCCGACAGCATTGCACTCCCTCAGTTCAGACCCTCCGACAGTATGGCACTCCTTCAGTACTGACCCTCCGACAGTGCAGCATTCCTTCAGTGCTGACCCTCCAAAAGTGCAGCACTCCATCATTACTGACCCTTCACCAGTTTGGCACTCCCTCAGTACTGACCCTTCAAAAGTGCAGCACTCCCTCAAGACTGACTATCCAACACTATGGCATTCCCTCAATACTGACCCTCCATCAGTTTGATTTTCCCACAGTACTGATGCTCCGAGAGTATGGCACTCCCTCAGTAATGACCCTCCGAAAGTGCAGGTCTCCCTCAGTATCGACTCTCTGACTGTGCAACGCTCTCTCAGTACTGACCCTGTAACAGTGCAGCACTCCATCAGTACTGAACCTCCAGCAGTACGGCACTCCCTCAGTACTGACACGCTGGCAGTCAGCATCCCTCAATACTAACAATCTGAGAGTATAGCGCTCCCTCAGTACTGACTCAACAACAATGCAGCGCTCCCTCACTACTGACCCTACATCAGTATGGCACTCCCTCAGTACTGACCCTCCAACAGTATGGCACTCCCTCATGACTGACCCTCCAACAGTATGGCACCCCGCAGTACAGATTCTCTCACAGTCTTGCACTCCCTCAGTTCTGACCCTCCGACAGTATGGCACTCCCTCAGTACTGACCCCCAGAAAGTGCACCATTTCCTCTGGACTGACCCTCTGACAGTGCAGCACTCCATCATTACTGATCCTTTACCAGTATGGCACTCCCTCAGTACTGACCCTCCAAAACTGCAGCACTCCCTCAATACTGACTATCCAACACTATGGCATTCCCTCAATACTGACCCTCCATCAGTTTGATACTCCCCCAGTACTGATACTCCGACAGTATGGCACTCCATCAGTACTGAGCCTCCAACAGTGCAGCTCTACCTCAGTATCGACTCTCTGACTGTGCAACGCTCCCTCAGTACTGACCCTCTAACAGTGCAGCACTCCATCAGTACTGAACCTCCACCAGGACTGCACACCCTCAGTACTGATCCGCCAACGGCAGGCACTTCCTCGGTGCAGAGCAGCCGGCAGTATGGCACTCCCTCAGTACTGACCGTCCAACAGTGCAGCATTCCCTGAGTACTGAACCTCCGAAAGTATGACACTCCCACAGAACAGACACTCCAGCAGTGTTACAGTCCCTCCGTCCTGACCATCTGACAGTGCAGCATTCCCTCAGTATTGACACTCTGAGAGTGCAGCATTCCCTCAGTACTGATTCAACAACAATGCAACACTACCTCAGTACTGACCCGCTGGCAGGCAGCATCCCTCAATACTAACACTCTGAGAGTGCAGCGCTCCCTCAGTACTGACCCTCCAACAGTGCATCATTCCCTCAATGCTGACTCTCCACCAGAACGGCACTCGCTCAGTACTGACCCGACAACAGCACGACACTCCCGCAGTACTGATCCTCCGACAGTGCAGCACTCACTCAATACTGACCCCTCGACAGGATGTCACTCCCTCAGTGCTGACCATCTGACAGGGCAGAGCTCCCTCAGTACTGGCCCTCCAAAAGAATGGCCCACCATCAGAACTGACCCTCTGACTGTACGGCACTCCCACAGTACTGATCCTCCGACAGTTTGGCACTCCCTCACTGCTGACGCTCCAACAGTGCAGCACTCCCTCAGTACTGATCCTCCGACAGTGTAGCACTCCCTCAGTGCTGACCCTCTACCAGTATGGCTCTCCCTCAGTACTGACCCTCCAATAGTATGAGACTCCCTCAATACTGACCATCCAACTGTATAACACTCCCTCAGTACTTACACTCTGACAGTATGGCACTCCCTCAGTGTTGACCATCTGACAGGGCAGAAATCCCTCAGTACTGGCCCTCCAAAAGAAGGGCACACCATCAGAACTGACCCTCTGAGAGTACGGCAGGCCCACAGTACTGGCCCTCCGACAGTCTGGCACTCCTTCAGTGCTGACTCTCCAACAGTGCAGCACTTCCTCAGTACTGACACTCTGAGAGTGCAGGGTCCCCTCAGTACCGACTCAACAATAATGCAGCACTCCCTCAGTCCTGACACTCTGAGCGTGCAGCATTCCCTCAGTGCAGCCTCAACAACAATGCAGCGCTCCCAAAGTGCTGACCATCTGGCAGTGCAGCCCTCCCTCAGTTCTAAGCATCTGACAGTGCAGCACTCCCTCAGCACTGACACTCTGAGAGAGCAGCATTTCCTCAGTACTGATCCTCCGACAGTGCAGCACTCCCTCATCACAGACTTTCTGAGAGTGCAGCATTCCCTCAGTACTGATCTTCTGACAGTGCCGCACACCCTCTATTCTGACCTTCTGGCAGTGAAAGACTCCCTCAGCACTGACTCGCTAACAGTGCAGCACACCCTCAGGACTGATCCTCTGACATTGTAGCATTCCCTCAGTGCTGACCCTCCATCAGTGTGGCTGTCCCTCATTCCGGCCCCCAAATAGTATGATACTCCCTCAATACTGACCCACCATAAGCAGAGAACTCCCTCAGTACTGACCCTCCAATAGTCTGGCACACCCTCAGTACTGAAGCTCCATCAGTATGGCAGTCCCTCAGTACTGACCCACCCACAGTATGGCACTCCCTCATTATTGATCTTCTGACAGGATGGCTCTCCCTCAGTACTGACCCTCTAAATGTCTGGCACTTCCTCAGGACTGACCGTCCATCAGTGTGGCACTCCCTCAGTACTGATCTTCTGACAGGATGGCTCTCCCTCAGTACTGACCCTCTAAAAGTCTGGCTATCCCTCAGTACTGACCCTCCGACAGTATGGCTGATCCTCAGTACTAACCCTCCAATTGTATGATACTCCCTCAGTACTGACATTCTGACAGTGCAGCAGTCCCTCAGTACTGAGAATGCAGCGCCCCCTCAGTACTGACTCAACAACAATTCAGCACTCCATCAGTTCTGACCATCTGACGCTGCAGAACTCCCTCAGGACTGATGCTCCAAAAGTGCACCACTACCTCAGTACTGACCCTCCGACAGTGCAGCGCTCCCTCAGTACCGACTTTCTGACAGTGCAACACTCCCTCAGTGCTGACCCTATAACATTGCAGAACTCCATCAATACTGACCCTCCACCAGTCCGCACTCCCTCAGTACTGACCCTCCAACAGTATTGCACTCCCGCAGTACAGAGCCTCCGACAGTATTGCACTCCCTCAGTTCTGACCATCCGACAGTATGGCACTCCTTCAGTACTGACCTTCCGACAGTGCAGCATTCCTTCAGTGCTGACCCTCCAAGAGTGCAGCACTCCATCATTACTGACCCTTCACCAGCATGGCACTCCCTCAGTACTGACCCTTCAAAAGTGCAGCACTCCCTCAATACTGACTATCCAACACTATGGCATTCCCTCAATACTGACCCTCCATCAGTTTGATATTCCCACAGTACTGATGCTCCGAGAGTATGGCACTCCCTCAGTACTGACCCTCCGAAAGTGCAGCTCTCCCTCAGTATCGACTCTCTGACTGTGCAACGCTCTCTCAGTACTGACCCTGTAACAGTGCAGCACTCCATCAGTACTGAACCTCCACCAGTACGGCACTCCCTCAGTACTGACACGCTGGCAGTCAGCATCCCTCAATACTAACAATCTGAGAGTATAGCGCTCCCTCAGTACTGACTCAACAACAATGCAGCGCTCCCTCACTACTGACCCTACATCAGTATGGCACTCCCTCAGTACTGACCCTCCGACAGTATGGCACTCCCTCAGTACTGACCAACTGACAGGGCACAACTCCCTCAGTACTGGTCCTCCAAAAGAATGACACACCATCAGAACTAACCCTCTGACTGGACGGCACCACCAGTACTGACCCTCCGACAGCCCGGCACCCCCTCAGTGCTGACGCTCCAACAGTGCAGCACTTCCTCAGTACTGACGCGCCAAAACTGCAGCGCTCCCTCAATACTGATCCTCCAACAGTGCGGTGCTCCCTCAGTACCGGCCCTCCAAACGAATGGCACACCATCGGAACTGTCCCTCCAACAGTATGGCACTCCGTCCTAACTGATCCTCCAGCAGTATGGCACTCCCTCAGTATTGAGCCTCCAACAGTATGGAAATCCCTCAGTTATGACCCTCCGACTGTATGTCACTCCTTCACTACTGACCCACTGGCAGTGCCGCACTCCCTCAGTACTGATCCTCCGACAGTGTAGCACTCCCTCAGTGCTGACCCTCTACCAGTATGGCTCTCCCTCAGTACTGACCCTCCAATAGTATGAGACTCCCTCAATACTGACCATCCAACTGTATAACACTCCCTCAGTACTTACACTCTGACAGTATGGCACTCCCTCAGTGTTGACCATCTGACAGGGCAGAAATCCCTCAGTACTGGCCCTCCAAAAGAATGGCCCACCATCAGAACTGACCCTCTGACTGTATGGCTGACCCTCAGTACTAACCCTCCAATTGTATGATACTCCCTCAGTACTGACATTCTGACAGTGCAGCAGTCCCTTAGTACTGGGAATGCAGCGCCCCCTCAGCACTGACTCAACAACAATTCAGCACTCCATCAGTTCTGACCATCTGACGCTGCAGAACTCCCTCAGGACTGATGCTCCAAAAGTGCACCACTACCTCAGTACTGACTCTCAGACAGTGCAGCACTCCCTCAGTACCGACTTTCTGACAGTGCAACAGTCCCTCAGTGCTGACCCTATAACATTGTAGAACTCTATCAGTACTGACCCTCCAACAGTATTGCACTCCCGCAGTACAGAGCCTCCGACAGTATTGCACTCCCTCAGTTCTGACCCTCCGACAGTATGGCACTCCTTCAGTGCTGACCCTCCGACAGTGCAGCATTCCTTCAGTGCTGACCCTCCAAAAGTTCAGCACTCCATCATTACTGACCCTTCACCAGCATGGCACTCCCTCAGTACTGACCCTTCAAAAGTGCAGCACTCCCTCAAGACTGACTATCCAACACTATGGCATTCCCTCAATACTGACCCTCCATCAGTTTGATATTCCCACAGTGCTGAAGCTCCGAGAGTATGGCTCTCCCTCAGTACTGACCCTACGACAGTGCAGCTCTCCCTCAGTATCGACTCTCTGACAGTGCAACGCTCTCTCAGTACTGACCCTGTAACAGTGCAGCACTCCATCAGTACTGAACCTCCACCAGTACGGCACTCCCTCAGTACTGACACGCTGGCAGTCAGTATGTCTCAAGACCAGCAATCTGAGAGTGTAGCGCTTCCTCAGTACTGACTCAACAACAATGCAGCGCTCCCTCACTACTGGCCCTACATCAGTATGGCACTCCCTCAGTACTGACCCTCCGACAGTATGGCACTCCCTCAGTACTGTTCATCTGGCAGTATGGCTCTGCCTCAATACTGACCCTCCGACAGTATGGCACTCCCTCAGTGCTGACCAACTGACAGGGCACAACTCCCTCAGTACTGGTCCTCCAAAAGAATGACACACCATCAGAACTAACCCTCTGACAGTACGGCACCACCAGTACTGACCCTCCGACAGTCCGGCACCCCCTCAGTGCTGACGCTCCAACAGTGCAGCACTTGCTCAGTACTGACGCGCCAAAAGTGCAGCACTCCCTCAATACTGATTCTCCGACAGTGCGGCACTCCCTCTGTACCGACTCTCTAACAGTGCAGCACTCCCTCAGTACTGACTCCCTAACAGTGCAAAACTTCCTCAATACTGATCCTCCGACAGTGCAGCACTCCCTCAGTACTGACAATCTGGCAGTGCAGCCCTCCCTTTGTACTGACCTTCTGACAGTGCAGCACGGCATCTGTACTGACACTCTGAAAGAGCAGCATTCCCTCAGTACTGATCCTCCGACAGTGCAGCACTCCCTCAATCTCGAACCTCTGGCAGTGCAACACTCCCTCAGCACTGATCCTCCAACAGTACAGCACTCCCTCAGTACTAAACCTCCACTAGTATGTCTCTCCTTCAGTCCTGACCCTCCAGTATTATGATAAACCCTCAGTACTGTCCCTCCAACAGTATGGCACTCCCTCATTACTGACCATCCAGCAGTATGACACTCCATCGGTACTGATCCTCCGACAGTATGGCACTGCCTCAGTACTGATTCTCCGACAGTGTGGCACTCCCTCAGTACTGAACCTCCGACACTGCAGCACTCCCTCAGTACTGACACTCTGAGAGTGCAGCGCTCCCTTAGTACTCACTTAACAAAAATGCAACACTCCCTCAGTACTGACCCGCTGGCAGTCAGCATCCCTCAATACTAACGCTCTGAGAATGCAGCGCTCCCTCAGTACAGACTCAACAACAATGCCGTGCTTGCACAGTACTGACACTCTGAGAGTGCAGCAGTCCCTCAGTACAGACTGAACAAAAATGCAGCGCTCCTTTACAACAGACCATCTGACAGTGCAGCACTCACTCAGTTCAGACTCAACATCAATGCAGAAATCCCTCAGTACTCACATTTTGAGGTTGCAGCACTCCCTCAGATCTGACCCTCTGACAGTGCAGCACTCCATCATTACTGACCCTCTACCAATATGGCACTCCATCAGTGCTGACCCTCCACCAGTAAGGCACTCCCTCATTACTGTCCCTCCAACAGTGCAACAGTCCCTCAGCACTCACTCCATAACAGTGCAGCACTCCCTCAGTACTGACCCTCCACCAGTCTGGCACTCCCTCAGCACTGACCATCCATCAGTATGGCACTCCCTCAGTACTTTTTCCTCTGACACTGCAGCACTCCCTCAGTACTGACACTCTGAGAGTGCAGCGCTCCCTTAGTACTCACTTAACAAAAATGCAACACTCCCTCAGTACTGACCCGCTGGCAGTCAGCATCCCTCAATACTAACGCTCTGAGAATGCAGCGCTCCCTCAGTACAGACTCAACAACAATGCCGTGCTTGCACAGTACTGACACTCTGAGAGTGCAGCAGTCCCTCAGTACAGACTGAACAAAAATGCAGCGCTCCTTTACAACAGACCATCTGACAGTGCAGCACTCACTCAGTTCAGACTCAACATCAATGCAGAAATCCCTCAGTACTCACATTTTGAGGTTGCAGCACTCCCTCAGATCTGACCCTCTGACAGTGCAGCACTCCATCATTACTGACCCTCTACCAATATGGCACTCCATCAGTGCTGACCCTCCACCAGTAAGGCACTCCCTCATTACTGTCCCTCCAACAGTGCAACAGTCCCTCAGCACTCACTCCATAACAGTGCAGCACTCCCTCAGTACTGACCCTCCACCAGTCTGGCACTCCCTCAGCACTGACCATCCATCAGTATGGCACTCCCTCAGTACTTTTTCCTCTGACACTGCAGCACTCCCTCAGTACTGACACTCTGAGAGTGCAGCGCTCCCTTAGTACTCACTTAACAAAAATGCAACACTCCCTCAGTACTGACCCGCTGGCAGTCAGCATCCCTCAATACTAACGCTCTGAGAATGCAGCGCTCCCTCAGTACAGACTCAACAACAATGCCGTGCTTGCACAGTACTGACACTCTGAGAGTGCAGCAGTCCCTCAGTACAGACTGAACAAAAATGCAGCGCTCCTTTACAACAGACCATCTGACAGTGCAGCACTCACTCAGTTCAGACTCAACATCAATGCAGAAATCCCTCAGTACTCACATTTTGAGGTTGCAGCACTCCCTCAGATCTGACCCTCTGACAGTGCAGCACTCCATCATTACTGACCCTCTACCAATATGGCACTCCATCAGTGCTGACCCTCCACCAGTAAGGCACTCCCTCATTACTGTCCCTCCAACAGTGCAACAGTCCCTCAGCACTCACTCCATAACAGTGCAGCACTCCCTCAGTACTGACCCTCCACCAGTCTGGCACTCCCTCAGCACTGACCATCCATCAGTATGGCACTCCCTCAGTACTTTTTCCTCCGACAGTGCAGCACTCCTTCAATACTGACACTCTGAGAGATCAGCGCTCCCTCAGTACTGACACAACAACAATACAATATTCCCTCAGTACTGATCCGCTGGCAGTCAGCATCCCTCAATACTAACACTGAGAATACAGCACTCTCTCAGTACTGACTCAACAGCAATGCAACGCTCCCTCAGTACTGACAATCTGAGAGAGCAGCATTTCCTCAGTACTGAGCATCTGACAGTGCAGCATTCCCTCAGTACTGATCCTCCAACAGTGCATCACTCACTCATCACCAACTTTCTGAGAGTGCAACAATGCCTCAGTACTGATCCTTCGACAGTGCAGCACTCCATCAATACTGACCCTCTGGCAGTGCAGCGCTCCCTAAGTACCGACTTTCTGACAGTGCAACACTCCCTCAGCACTCACTCTCTAACATTGCAGTGCTCCCTCATTACTGATTCTCTGACAGTGCAGCACTCCCTCAGTACTGACCCTCCACCAGTATGGCAGTCCCTCAGCACTCACCCTCCAATAGTATGATACTCCCTCAATACTGACTCTCCAACAGTATTACACTCCCTCAGTACTGATGCTCCAACGGTCTGGCACTCCCTCATTACTGACCCACCATCAGTCTGGCACTCCCTCAATACTGACACACCTACAGTATAGCACTCCCTCAGTACTGACCCTCCACCAGTATGGCACTCCCTCAGCACTGACCCTCCAATAGTATGATACTCCCTCAATACTGACACTCCAACAGTATTACACTCCCTCAGTACTGATGCTCCAACGGTCTGGCACTCCCTCATTACTGACCCACCATCAGTCTGGCACTCCCTCAATACTGACACTCCTACAGTATAGCACTCCCTCATTACTGATCTTCTGACAGTATGGCACTCCCTCAGTACTGACCCTTCGAAAGAATAGCACCCCCTCTGTACTGATCCTCTGACAGTGCAGCACTCCCTCAGTACTGACCCTCAGCAGTATGGCACTCCCTCATTACTGACCATCCAGCAGTATGGCACTCCCTCAGCAATGAACCTCCGACAGTATGGCACTCCCGCATCTCCAGCTTTCTGACAGTGCAGCACTCACTTAGTATTGACCCTCGAACAGTGCAGGACTCACTCAGTACTGACCATCTGACAGTGCAGCACTCCCTGAGTACTGAATCAAAAACAATGCAGCACTCCTTCAGGACTTACACTCGGAGGGTGCAGCGTTCCCTCAGTGCTGACTCAACAACAATGCAGCATTCCCTCAGTACTGACGATCTGGCACTGCAGCACTCACTCAGTACTGACACTCTGAGTGTGTAGCATTCCCTCAGTACTGACCCTCCAACAGTGCAGCGCTCACTCTATACTGACCCTCTAACAGTGCAGCACTCCCTCAGTACTGATCATCTGACTGTGCAGCACTCCTTCAGTACTGGCCCTCCACCGGTATGGAAAACCATCCGTACTGACATTCCAACAGCATCGCATTCCCTCAGTACTGACCTTCCAACAGTATGTCACTCCCTCAGTACTGACCCTCCGACAGTATCGCACTCCCTCAATACTAACCATCTATTAGGGCAGCAACCTCTCAGTACTGAAACTGTGAGAGTGCAGCACTCCCTCAGAACTGACTCAACAACAACGCAGCGCTCCCTCAGTACTGAGACACCAACAGTAGGCAAGTCTTCATCACCAAATTGATGACAGTGCAGAACGCCCTCAGTACTGGTCCTCCAACAGTGCAGCACTCCCGTAGTACTGACTCAACAACAATGCAGCGACCCTTCAGATCTGACCATCCGACAGTGCAGCACTCACTCAGTACTGGCCCTCTGAGATTGCAGCGCTCCCACAGTACAGACTCAACAACAATGCAGCACCCTCTCAGTACAGACAGTCTGTGAATGCAGCTTTCCCTCAGTACTGACTCAACAACAATGAGCCATTCCCTCAGTACTTACCATCTTACTGTGCAGCACTCCCTCATCACTGACCCTCTGACAGTGCAGCGCTCCCACAGAACTGACACTCTGAGAGTGCAGCATTCCCTCAGTACTGACCAGCTGAAGTGCAGCATTTCCTCAGTACTGACCATCTGACACCGCAGCATTCACACAGTACTGGCACTCTGAGAGTGCAGCATTCCCTCATCACCAACTTTCTGACAGTGCAGCTCTCCCTCACTACTGATCCTCAGAAAGTGCAGCGTTCCCTCAGTAATAACTCAACAACAATGCAGCACTCCATCAGTACTGACACTCTGAGAGTGCAGCATTCCCTCAGTACTGACCAGCTGAAGTGCAGCATTTCTTCAGTACTGACCATCTGACACCGCAGCATTCACACAGTACTGGCACTCTGAGAGTGCAGCATTCCCTCATCACCAACTTTCTGACAGTGCAGCTCTCCCTCACTACTGATCCTCAGAAAGTGCAGCACTCCCTCAGTACGGATCCTCTGACAGTGCAGCACACTCTCAGTACTGACCCTCCACAAATATGGCACTCTCTCAGTACTGACCCTCCAACAGTATGGAACACCCTCAGTACTGACCCTTCAACAATGCAGCTCTCCCTCAGTACTGACCACCCAAGTATCGCACTGCCTCAGAACTGACCCTCCGACAATACAGCACCACCTCAGTACCGACCAGCCGACAGTATGGCACCCCCTCAGTACTGACCCTCCGACAGAATGTCTGTCCCTCAGTACTGACCCTCCGACAGTGCGACACACCCTCATACTGACACTCGAACAGGGTCGCACTCCCTCACTACTGACTCTCCAAATATGCAGCACTCCCACAATACGTATCATCCGACAGTGCAGCACTGCCTCAGTACCGAATTTCTGACAGTGCAGCACTGCCACAGCACTGACCCTCCAGCAGAGCAGCACTCCCTCAGTACGGATCCTCCGACAGTGCCGCACACCCTCAGTGCTGACCCTCCAACAGCACAGCACTCCCTCAGTACTGACCCTCCAACTATCGCACTCCCTCAGAACTGACCCTCCGACAACACGGCACCACCACAGTCCTGACCATCCGACGGTATGGCACTCCCACAATACTGACCGTCCGACAAAATGTCAGTCCCTCAGACCTGACCCTCCGACAGTGCGGTACACCCTCAGGACTGTTCCTCCCACTGTCCAGCAGTCCCTCAGTGCTGACCCTCCACCTGTATGGCCAACCAATAGTACTGACCCTCCAACATTAAGGCACTCCCTCAGTACTGACCCTCCAACAGTATGGCACTCCCTCGCTGCTGACCATCTGATGGTGCAGCATCCGTCAATACTGAGTGCAGTGCTCCCTCAGTACTGACTCATCAACAATGCAGCGCTCCCTCAGTACTGATCCTCTAACGGAAGGCAATCCCGCATCACCAAGTTTCTGACAGTGCAGCACTCCCTCAATACAGACCCTCTGGCAGTGCAGCTTTCACTTAGTAACGACTTTCTGACAGTGCAACACTCCGTCAGCACTGACTCTCTAATAGTACAGCAGTCCCTCAGTACTGATCATCCGACAGTGCAGCACTCCCTCAGTACTGAACCTCCAACAGTACGGCACGCCCTCATTTCTGACCCTCCAGCAGTATGGCTTTCCATCAGTACTGATCCTCCAACAGTATCGCTCTCCCTCAGTATTGACCATCCAACACTCCCTAAGTACTGACCCTCCAATAGTGCAGCACTCCTTCAGTACTGACTCTCCAACAGTATGGTACTCCCTCAGTACTGTCAATCTGACAGTGCAGCAATCATCAACAGTTACACTCCAAGAGTGCAGCGCCTGCTCATTACTGACTCAAAAACCATGCAGCACTCTCTCACTACTGACACTCTGAGAGTGCAGCATTCCCTCAGTACTGACTCAACAACAATGCAGCTCTCCTTCAGAACTTACCATCCAACAGTGCAGCAATGCCTCAGTACTGACACTGAGAGTGCAGAGCTCCCTCAGAAATGACTCTGCAACAATGCAGCTTTCCCACAGTACTGACAGTCTGAGAATGCAGCTTTCCCTCAGAACTGACACTCTGAGAGTTCAGCATTCCTCCCGTACTGACTCAAGAACAATGCAGCACACACTTTGTACTGACCCTCTGACAGTGCAGCACTCCCTCAGTACTGAATCAACAACAATGCAACAGTCCCTCAGTACTGACACTCTGAGGGTGCAGCACTCCCTCAGTACTGACCTTCTGACAGTGCAGCACTCCCACAGTAGTGACAATCTGAGAGTGCAGCTATCCCTCATTACTGACTCAACAACAGTGCATAACTCCCTCAGTACTGTCCGTCGCAGAGTGCTGCATTCCCTCAGTACTGATCTTCAGACAGTGCAGCACTCCATCAGCACCAACATCCTGTCAGTGCAGCATCCCTCAGTACTGATCCTCCGACAGGGCAGCGCTCGCTCAGTACTCACTCTCCAACAATAGGGCACTCCCTCGGTAATGAATCTGCATCAGTCTGGCACTCCACCAGTACTGACCATCCGACAGTATGTCACTCCCTCAGTGCTGACCTCCGACAGTATCGCACTCCCTCAATACTAACCATCTATTAGGGCAGCAACCTCTCAGTACTGAAACTGTGAGAGTGCAGCACTCCCTCAGAACTGACTCAACAACAACGCAGCGCTCCCTCAGTACTGAGACACCAACAGTAGGCAAGTCTTCATCACCAAATTGATGACAGTGCAGAACTCCCTCAGTACTGGTCCTCCAACAGTGCAGCACTCCCGTAGTACTGACTCAACAACAATGCAGACCATTCAGATCTGACCATCCGACAGTGCAGCACTCACTCAGTACTGGCCCTCTGAGATTGCAGCGCTCCCACAGTACAGACTCAACAACAATGCAGCACCCTCTCAGTACAGACAGTCTGTGAATGCAGCTTTCCCTCAGTACTTACTCAACAACAATGAGCCATTCCCTCAGTACTTACCATCTTACTGTGCAGCACTCCCTCATCACTGACCCTCTGACAGTGCAGCGCTCCCACAGAACTGACACTCTGAGAGTGCAGCATTCCCTCAGTACTGACCAGCTGAAGTGCAGCATTTCCTCAGTACTGACCATCTGACACCGCAGCATTCACACAGTACTGGCACTCTGAGAGTGCAGCATTCCCTCATCACCAACTTTCTGACAGTGCAGCTCTCCCTCACTACTGATCCTCAGAAAGTGCAGCGTTCCCTCAGTAATAACTCAACAACAATGCAGCACTCCATCAGTACTGACACTCTGAGAGTGCAGCATTCCCTCAGTACTGACCAGCTGAAGTGCAGCATTTCTTCAGTACTGACCATCTGACACCGCAGCATTCACACAGTACTGGCACTCTGAGAGTGCAGCATTCCCTCATCACCAACTTTCTGACAGTGCAGCTCTCCCTCACTACTGATCCTCAGAAAGTGCAGCGTTCCCTCAGTAATAACTCAACAACAATGCAGCACTCCATCAGTACTGACACTCTGAGAGTGCAGCATTCCCTCAGTAATAACTCAACAACAATGCAGCACTCCATCAGTACTGACACTCTGAGAGTGCTGCATTCCCTCATGTACTGACCAGCTGAAGTGCAGCATTTCTTCAGTACTGACCATCTGACACCGCAGCATTCACACAGTACTGGCACTCTGAGAGTGCAGCATTCCCTCATCACCAACTTTCTGACAGTGCAGCTCTCCCTCACTACTGATCCTCAGCAAGTGCAGCACTCCCTCAGTACGGATCTTCTGACAGTGCAGCACACTCTCAGTACTGACCCTCCACAAATATGGCACTCCCTCAGTACTGACCCTCCAACAGTATGGAACACCCTCAGTACTGACCCTTCAACAATGCAGCTCTCCCTCAGTACTGACCACCCAAGTATCGCACTGCCTCAGAACTGACCCTCCGACAATACAGCAACACCTCAGTACCGACCATCCGACAGTATGGCACTCCCTCAGTACTGACCCTCCGACAGAATGTCTGTCCCTCAGTACTGACCCTCCGACAGTGCGACACACCCTCATACTGACACTCGAACAGGGTCGCACTCCCTCACTACTGACTCTCCAAATATGCAGCACTCCCACAATACGTATCATCCGACAGTGCAGCACTGCCTCAGTACCGAATTTCTGACAGTGCAGCACTGCCACAGCACTGACCCTGCAGCAGAGCAGCACTCCCTCAGTACGGATCCTCCGACTGTGCCGCACACCCTCAGTGCTGACCCTCCAACAGCACAGCACTCCCTCAGTACTGACCCTCCAACTATCGCACTCCCTCAGAACTGACCCTCCGACAATACGGCACCACCACAGTCCTGACCATCCGACGGTATGGCACTCCCACAATACTGACCGTCCGACAAAATGTCAGTCCCTCAGACCTGACCCTCCGACAGTGCGGCACACCCTCAGTACTGTTCCTCCCACTGTCCAGCAGTCCCTCAGTGCTGACCCTCCACCTGTATGGCCAACCAATAGTACTGACCCTCCAACACTAAGGCACTCCCTCAGTACTGACCCTCCAACAGTATGGCACTCCCTCGGTGCTGACCATCTGATGGTGCAGCATCCGTCAATACTGAGTGCAGTGCTCCCTCAGTAATGACTCATCAACAATGCAGCGCTCCCTCAGTACTGATCCTCTAACGGAAGGCAATCCCGCATCACCAATTTTCTGACAATGCAGCACTCCCTCAATACAGACCCTCTGGCAGTGCAGCTTTCACTTAGTAACGACTTTCTGACAGTGCAACACTCCGTTAGCACTGACTCTCTAATAGTGCAGCAGTCCTTCAGTATCGATCATCCGATAGTGCAGCACTCCCTCAGTACTGACCCTCCAACAGTACGGCACGCCCTCATTTCTGACCCTCCAGCAGTATGGCTTTCCATCAGTACTGATCCTCCAACAGTATCGCTCTCCCTCAGTATTGACCATCCAACACTCCCTAAGTACTGACCCTCCAATAGTGCAGCACTCCCTCAGTACTGACTCTCCAACAGTATGGTACTCCCTCAGTACTGTCAATCTGACAGTGCAGCAATCATCAACAGTTACACTCCAAGAGTGCAGCGCCTGCTCATTACTGACTCAAAAACCATGCAGCACTCTCTCACTACTGACACTCTGAGAGTGCAGCATTCCCTCAGTACTGACTCAACAACAATGCAGCTCTCCTTCAGAACTTACCATCCAACAGTGCAGCAATGCCTCCGTACTGACACTGAGAGTGCAGAGCTCCCTCAGAAATGACTCTGCAACAATGCAGCTTTCCCACAGTACTGACAGTCTGAGAATGCAACTTTCCCTCAGAACTGACACTCTGAGAGTTCAGCATTCCTCCCGTACTGACTCAAGAACAATGCAGCACACACTTTGTACTGACCCTCTGACAGTGCAGCACTCCCGCAGTACTGAATCAACAACAATGCAACAGTCCCTCAGCTTTCAGTTCAGCAGCTTTTTCGGGAGCAGAGTGCTAGCGAGTGAGCAGCTGGGAATGTCAGTTTGAAAGTAAATTTAATTTCCTTTTGTTTTTCGGCGGAGGCCAGGGGGCTGCTGGGTAAGTAAAACACTATATATTTGGGCGGTTTAAAATAACTTTCCTTTCAGTGCAGCAGCTTTTTCGGGAGCAGAGTGTGAGCGAGTGAGCAGCTGGGAAGGTCAGTTTGAAAGTAAACTTAATTTCCTTTTGTTTTTCGGCAGAGGCCAGGGGGCCGCTGGGTAAGTAAAACACTATATATTTGGGCGGTTTAAAATAACTTTCCTTTCATTGCAGCAGCTTTTTCGGGAGCAGAGTGTGAGCGAGTGAGCAGCTGGGAAGGTCAGTTTGAAAGTAAATTTAATTTCCTTTTGTTTTTCGGCGGAGGCCAGGGGGCTGCTGGGTAAGTAAAACACTATATATTTGGGCGGTTTCTGAACCCGAGACACCACACTTGTAGTGTCTCCCACCCACCCTCCTCCTCTAACCAAAAAAAAAGGACTCGGTGGGGTGTTTATAAGGTAAGGCTTTTTCGATTTCTCTGGTTTTATTGTGATTGGTAAAAACTTTTCGTTCCTTTTTCATTTAACTAAGTTTAAACTTAAGATTAAAAATGGCAGGAGATCTCAGACCCGTATCATGCTCCTCTTGCTCAATGTGGGAGCTCAGGGACATGGCTGATGACCCTGACTCCTTCACGTGCAGGAAGTGTGTCCAGCTGCAGCTCTTGTTAGACCGCATGACGGCTCTCGAGCTGCGGATGGACTCACTTTGGAGCATGCGCCATGCTGAGGAGGTCGTGGATAGCACGTTTAGTGAATTGGTCACACCGCAGATTAGGATTGCTGAGGGAGAAAGGGAATGGGTGACCAAAAGGCAGAGAAAGAGCAGGAAGGCAGCGCTGGAGTCCCCTGCGGTCATCTCCCTCCAAAACAAGTATACCGTGATAGTCAGAGTAAAAATGAAAGAATAGTCAGGATGAATGCGTGGCTTGAGAGATGGTGCAGGAAGGAGGGGTTCAGATTTTTGGGACATTGGGACCGGTTCTGGGGGAGGTGGGACTATTACAAATTGGACGGTCTACACCTGGGCCGGACTGGAACCAATGTCCTTGGAGGTGCTTTTGCTAACGCTGTTGGGGAGGGTTTAAACTAATGTGGCAGGGGGATGGGAACCAATTGAGGTCAGTTGACAGTAAGGAGGTAGTAACAAAAGCCTGTAAGGAACTAGATAATGAAGTCAGTGTGACTAAGGGGAAGAGCAGGCAGGGAGCAGGTGATGAATATAAAGGGACTGGTGGTCTGAGGTGCATTTGTTTTAATGCAAGAAGTGTAGTAGGTAAGGCAGATGAACTTAGGGCTTGGATTAGTACCTGGGAGTATGATGTTATTGCTATTACTGAGACTTGGTTGAGGGAAGGGCATGATTGGCAACTAAATATCCCAGGATATCGATGCTTCAGGCGGGATAGAGAGGGAGGTAAAAGGGGTGGAGGAGTTGCATTACTGGTCAAAGAGGATATCACAGCTGTGCTGAAGGAGGGCACTATGGAGGACTCGAGCAGTGAGGCAATATGGACAGAACTCAGAAATAGGAAGGGTGCGGTAACAATGTTGGGGCTGTACTACAGGCCTCCCAACAGCGAGCGTGAGATAGAGGTACAAATATGTAAACAGATTATGGAAAGATGTAGGAGCAACAGGGTGGTGGTGAAAGGAGATTTTAATTTTCCCAACATTGACTGGGATTCGCTTAGTGTTAGAGGTCCAGATGGAGCAGAATTTGTAAGGAGCATCCAGGAGGGTTTTCTAGAGCAGTATGTAAATAGTCCAACTCGGGAAGGGGCCATACTGGACCTGGTGTTGGGGAATGAGCCCGGCCAGGTTGTTGAAGTTTCAGTAGGGGACTACTTTGGGAATAGTGATCACAATTCCGTAAGCTTTAAAATACTCATGGACAAAGACGAGACTGGTCCTAAAGGAAGAGCGCTAAATTGGGGGAAGGCCAACTATCCCAAAATTCGGCAGGAGCTGGGAAATGTAGATTGGGAGCAGCTGTTTGAAGGTAAATCCACATGTGATATGTGGGAGGCTTTTAAAGAGAGTTTGATTAGCGTGCAGGAGAGACATGTTCCTGTGAAAATGAGGGATAGAAATGGCAAGATTAGGGAACCATGGATGACAGGTGAAATTGTGAGACTAGCTAAGAGGAAAAAGGAAGCATACATAAGGTCTAGGCGGCTGATGAAAGACGAAGCTTTGAAAGAATATCGGGAATGTAGGACCAATCTGAAACGAGGAATTAAGAGGGCTAAAAGGGGTCATGAAATATCTTAAGCAAACAGGGTTAAGGAAAATCCCAAAGCCTTTTATTCATATATAAGGAGAAAGAGGGTAACTAGAGAAATGATTGGCCCACTAAAGGACAAAGGAGGAATGTTATGCTTGGACTCAGAGAAAATGGGTGAGATTCTAAACGAGTACTTTGCATCGGTATTCACCGAGGAGAGGGACATGACGGATGTTGAGGTTAGGAACAGATGTTTGATTACTCTAGGTCAAGTCGGCATAAGGAGGGAGGAAGTGTTGGGTATTCTAAAGGGCATTAAGGTGGACAAGTCCCCAGGTCCGGATGGGATCTATCCCAGGTTACTGAGGGAAGCGAGAGAGGAAATAGCTGGGGCCTTAACAGATATCTTTGCAGCATCCTTAAACACGGGTGAGGTCCCGGAGGACTGGAGAATTGCTAATGTTGTCCCCTTGTTTAAGAAGGGTAGCAGGGATAATCCAGGTAATTATAGACCGGTGAGCCTGACGTCAGTGGTAGGGAAGCTGCTGGAGAAGATACTGAGGGATAGGATCTATTCCCATTTGGAAGAAAATGGGCTCATCAGTGATAGGCAACATGGTTTTGTGCAGGGAAGGTCATGTCTTACCAACTTAATAGAATTCTTTGAGGAAGTGACAAAGTTGATTGATGAGGGAAGGGCTGTCGATGTCATATACATGGACTTCAGTAAGGCGTTTGATAAGGTTCCCCATGGCAGGCTGATGGAGAAAGTGAAGGCGCTTGGGGTCCAAGGTGGACTAGCTAGATGGATAAAGAACTGGCTGGGCAACAGGAGACAGAGAGTAGCAGTAGAACGGAGTTTCTCAAAATGGAGACGTGTGACCAGTGGTGTTCCACAGGGATCCGTGCTGGGACCACTGTTGTTTGTGATATACATTAATGATTTGGAGGAAAGTATCGGTGGACTGATTAGCAAATTTGCAGACGACACTAAGATTGGTGGAGTAGCAGATAGTGAAGGGGACTGTCAGAGAATACAGCAGAATATAGATAGATTGGAGAGCTGGGCAGAGAAATGGCAGATGGAGTTCAATCATGGCAAATGCGAGGTGATGCATTTTGGAAGATCCAATTCAAGAGTGAACTATACAGTAAATGGAAAAGTCCTGGGGAAAATTGATGTCCAGAGAGATTTGGGTGTTCAGGTCCACTGTTCCCTGAAGGTGGCAACGCAGGTAAATAGAGTGGTCAAGAAGGCATACGGCATGCTTTCCTTCATCGGACGGGGCATTGAGTATAAGAGTTGGCAGGTCATGTTACAGTTGTGTAGGACTTTGGTTCGGCCACATTTGGAATACTGCGTACAGTTCTGGTCGCCACATTATCAAAAGGATGTGGATGCTTTGGAGAGGGCGCAGAGGAGGTTCACCAGGATGTTGCCTGGTATGGAGGGCGCTAGCTATGAAGAGAGGTTGAGCAGATTAGGATTATTTTCATTAGAAAGACGGAGGTTGAGGGGGGACCTGATTGAGGTGTACAAAATCATGAGAGGTATAGACAGGGTGGATAGCAAGAGGCTTTTTCCCAGAGTGGGGTTTCAATTACTTGAGGACACGAGTTCAAAGTGAAAGGGGAAAAGTTTAGGGGGGATATGCGTGGAAAGTTCTTTACTCAGCGGGTGGTGGGCACCTGGATCGCATGGCCAGCGGAGGTGGTAGATGCGGGCACGATGGAGTCTTTTAAAATGTATCTAGACAGAGACATGAATGGGCAGGAAGAAAAGAGATACAGAACCTTAGAAAATAGGCGACATGTTTAGAGAGAGGATCTGGATCGGCGCAGGCTTGGAGGGCCGAAGGGCCTGTTCCTGTGCTGTAATTATCTTTGTTCTTTGTTCTTTGCACTGACACTCTGAGGGTGCAGCACTCCCTCAGTACTGACCTTCTGACAGTGCAGCACTCCCACAGTAGTGACACTCTGAGAGTGCAGCGCTCCCTCATTACTGACTCAACAACAGTGCATCACTCCCTCAGTACTGACCGTCGCAGAGTGCTGCATTCCCTCAGAACTGATCTTCAGACAGTGCAGCACTCCATCAGCACCAACATCCTGTCAGTGCAGCATCCCTCAGTACTGATCCTCCGACAGGGCAGCGCTCGCTCAGTACTGACTCTCCAACAATAGGGCACTCCCTCGGTACTGACCCTCTATCAGTCTGGCACTCCACCAGTACTGACCATCCGACAGTATGTCACTCCCTCAGTACTGACCCTCCGACAGTATCGCACTCCCTCAATACTGACCATCTATTAGGGTTTCGGTGACTGCAGCTTTGATAGTAACGGAGGTGCGGGAGCGGGATGACCGCTGCGAAGTCAATTTCAGTGTCAGTTTAAAAGTGAATTCTCTTTTGTTTTCGGAGGACCAGGGGACTGCTGGGTAAGTAAAAACTATATATTTGGGTTGTTTAAAATCTCTTTCTTTTAGTTTCGGTGGCTGCAGCTTTGATAGTAACGGAGGTGCGGGAGCGGGCTTACAGCTGCGAAGTCAATTTCAGTGGAAGTTTAAAAGTGAATTCCCTTTTGTTTTGACTTTTTGTTTTTGGTTTTTCAGTAGATTTGTTGGGAATTTGGAATAGTGGGAATGGAAGTTAAGGCAGTTGTATGTACCTCCTGCAGAATGTGGGAGGCAGGGGTCGCCAAGAGTGTCCCTGCTGACTGCATCTGCGGGAAGTGCACCCAACTCCAGCTCCTCGAGAACCGCGTTAGGGAACTGGAGCTGGAGCTGGATGAACTTCTGATCATTCGGGAGGTGGAGGAGGTTATTGAGAGGAGTTATGGGGAGGTAGTATCACCTCAGGTAAAAGAAGTAGGTAGATGGGTTACCGTCAGGGGAAGGAGAGGGAACCAGCAGGCAGTGCAGGGATCCCCTGTGGCCGTTTCCCTCAACAACAGGTATACCGTTTTGGATACTGTTGCGGGGAACGACTTACCAGGGGTAAGCAATGGGGTACAGGTATCTGGCACAGAGTCTGTCCCTGTTGCTCAGAAGGGAAGGGGGAAGAGGAGCAGAACATTAGTCATTGGGGACTCTATATTTAGGGGAAAAGATAGGAGGTTCTGTGGGAACGAGAGAGACTCACGGTTGGTATGTTGCCTCCCAGGTGCCAGGGTTTGTGATGTCTCGGATCGTGTTTTTGGGATCCTTAAGGGGGAGGGGGAGCAGCCCCAAGTCGTGGTCCACATAGGCATCAACGACATAGGTTGGAAGAGAGATGGGGATTTAAGACATAAATTCACGGAGCTCGGGTGGAAGCTAAGAGTGAGAACAAACAGAGTTGTTATGTCTGGGTTGTTGCCCGTGCCACGTGATAGCGAAGCGATAGCGAGGGAGAGAGAGGAGTTCAACATGTGGCTGCAGGGAAGGTGCAGGAGGGAGGGTTTTGGTTTCCTGGATAATTGGGGCTCTTTCTGGGGTAGGTGGGACCTCTACAAACAGGATGGTCTTCACCTGAACCAGAGGTGTACCAATATACTGGGCGGGAGATTTGTTAGTGCTCTTCGTGGGGGGGTGGGGGTTTAAACTAATTCAGCAGGGGAATGGGAACCTAAATTGTAGTGCCAGTGTGCAGAATGTTGAGAGTAGTGAGGTCAGGGATATGGTTACAAGGACGCAAGAGGGCACTGGCAAGCAAGAACCTGGTTTAAAGTGTGTCTAATTCAACGCCAGGAGCATCCGGAATAAGGTGGGTGTTCTTGCAGCATGGGTTGGTACCTGGGATTTCGATGTAGTGGCCATTTCGTCAACATGGGCAGAGCAGGGGCAGGAATGGATGTTGCAGGTTCCGGGATTTAATGTTTCAGTAAGAACAGAGAAGATGGTAAAAGAGGGGGAGGTGTGGCATTGTTAATCAAGGAGAGTATTACAGCGACAGAAAGGACGTTTGAGGACTCGTCTACTGAGGGAGTATGGGCCGAGGTTAGAAACAGGAGAGGTGAGGTTACCCTGTGGGAGTCTTTTATGGACCTCCAAATAGTTCCAGAGATGTAGAGGAAAGGATAGCGAAGATGATTCTCGACAGGGGCGAGAGTAACAGGGTAGTTGTTATGGGGGACTTTAACTTTCCAAATATCGACTGGAAATACTATAGTTCGAGTACTTTCGATGGGTCAGTTTTTGTCCAGTGTGTGCAGGAGGGTTTTCTGACACAGTATGTAGACAGGCCAACCAGGGGCGATGCCACATTGGATTTGGTACTGGGTAATGAACCCGGCCAGGTGTGACATTTAGATGGAGGTGAGCACTTTGGTGATAGTGATCACAATTCGGTTAGGTTTACCTTAGCGATGGACAGGGACAGGTATATACCGCAGGGCAAGAATTATAGCTGGGGGAAAGGAAATTATGATGCGATTATGCAAGATTTAGGATGGGTAGGATGGGGAAGGAAATTGCAGGGGATGGGAACAATCGAAATGTGGAGCTTATTCAAGGAGCAGCTACTGCGTGTCCTTGATAAATATGTACCTGTGAGGCAGGGAGGAAGTTGTCGAGCCAGGGAGCCGTGGTTTACTAAGGAAGTTGAAGCACTTGTCAAGAGGAAGAAGAAGGCTTATGTTCGGATGAGACGTGAAGGCTCAGTTAGGGCGCTTGAGAGCTGCAAGCTTGCAAGGAAGGATCTAAAGGGAGAGCTAAGAAGAGCAAGAAGAAGACACGAGAAGTCATTGGCGGATAGGATCAGGGAAAACCCTAAGGCTTTCTATAAGTATATCAGGAATAACAGAATGACTAGAGTTAGATTAGGGCCAATCAAGGATAGCAGTGGGAAGTTGTGTGTGGAATCAGAGGAGATAGGGGAAGTGTTAAATGAATATTTTGCGTCAGTATTTACAGTAGAGAAAGAAAATGTTGTTGAGGACAATACTGAGATTCAGGCTACTCGGCTGGATGGGATTAAGGTTCACAAGGAGGAGGTGTTATCAATTTTGGAAAGTGTGAAAATAGATAAGTCCCCTGGGCCAGATGGGATTTACCCCAGGATTCTCTGGGAAGCCAGGGAGGAGATTGCAGAGCCTTTGTCCTTGATCTTTATGTCGTCATTGTCGACAGGAATAGTGTCGGAAGACTGGAGGATAGCAAATATTGACCCCTTGTTCAAGAAGCGGAGTAGAGACAGCCCTGGTAATTATAGACCTGTGAGCCTTACTTCGGTTGTGGGTAAAATGTTGGAAAAGGTTATAAGAGACAGGATTTATAATCATCTTGAAAATAATAAGTTCATTAGCGATGGTCAGCACGGTTTTGTGAAGGGTAGGTCGTGCCTCACAAACCTTAGTGAGTTTTACGAGAAGGTGACCAAACAGGCGGATGAGGGTAAAGCAGTGGATGTGGTGTATATGGATTTCAGTAAGCCGTTTGATAAGGTTCCCCATGGTAGGCTATTGCAGAACATACGGAACTATGGGGTTGAAGGTGATTTAGAGCTTTGGATCAGAAATTGGCTAGCTGAAAGAAGACAGAGGGTGGTGGTTGATGGCAAATGTTCACCTGGAGTTTAGTTACTAGTGGTGTACCGCAAGGATCTGTTATGGTGCCACTGCTGTTTGTCATTTTTATAAATGACGTGGAAGAGGGTGTAGAAGGGTGGGTTAGTAAATTTGCGGATGACACGAAGGTCGGTGGAGTTGTGGATAGTGCCAAAGGATGTTGTAGGGTACAGAGGGACATAGATAGGCTGCAGAGCTGGGCTGAGAGATGGCAAATGGAGCTAAATGCGGAAAAATGTGAGGTGATTCACTTTGGAAGGAGTAACAGGAATGCAGAGTACTGGGCTAATGGGAAGATTCTTGGTAGTGTAGATGAACAGAGAGATCTTGGTGTCCAGGTGCATAAATCCCTGAAAGTTGCTACCCAGGTTAATAGGGCTGTGAAGAAGGCATATGGTGTGTTCGCTTTTATTTGTAGGGGGATCGAGTTTCGGAGCCACGAGGTCATGCTGCAGCTGTACAAAACTCTGGTGAGACCGCACCTGGAGTATTGCGTGCAGTTCTGGTCACCGCATTATAGGAAGGATGTGGAAGTTTTGGAAAGGGTGCATAGGTGATTTAGTAGGATGTTGCCTGGTATGGAGGGAAGGTCTTACGAGGAAAGGCTGAGGGACTTGAGGTTGTTTTCGTTGAGAGATGGAGAAGGAGAGGTGACTTAATAGAGACATATAAGATAATCAGTGGGATAGATAGGGTGGATAGTGAGCGTCTTTTTCCTCTGATGGTGATGGCAAACACGAGGGGACATAGCTTTAAGTTGAGGGGTGATAGATATAGGACAGATGTTAGTGGTAGTTTCTTTACTCAGAGAGTAGTAGGGGCGTGGAACGCCCTGCCTGCAACAGTAGTAGACTCGCCAACTTTAAGAGCATTTAAGTGGTCATTGGATAGACATATGGATGAAAATGGAATAGTATAGGTCAGATGGTTTCACAGGTCGGCGCAACATCGAGGGGCGAAGGGCCTGTACTGCGCTGTAATTGTCTACCTGCTACCCCCAATAATGCCAGATCTCTGCACGCCCCAATATGCCAGATCCCTGCTCCCCCTAATGCTGCCAGATCTCTGTACTCCCCAAGGCTGCCAGATGCCTGCTCCCTCCAATACTGCCTGATCTCTGTACTCCCCAATACTGCCATCTACCTGCTCCCTCCATTACTGCCAGCTCCCTGCTCCCTCCAATAGTTCCTGGTCTCTGTACTCCCCAATACTGCCTGCTCCCTGCCCCCTCCAATAATGCCCACTGCATGCTCCCTGCTCCCTCCAATACTGCCAGCTCCCTGCTCCCGCCAATGCTGCCTGCTCCCTGCTCCCTCCAGTACTACCAGATATCTGTTCTCTCCAATACAGCCAGCTCCCTGCTCCCTCCAATAGTTCCTGGTCTCTGTACTCCCCAATACTGCCTGCTCCCTGCTCCCTCCTATAATGCCTACTGGTGCTCCCTGCTCCCTCCAATACTGCGAGCTCCCTGCTCCCTCCAATACTGCCATCTCCCTGCTCCCTCCAAAACTGCCAGGCCGCTGCTCCCTAAAATAATGCCAGCTCCGTGCTCCCTCCAATACTGCCAACTCCCTGCTCCCTCTAATAAGGCCTGATCATTTTACTCCCCAATACTGCCAGCTCCCTGCTCCCTCCAGTAATGACAACTGCGTGCTCCCTGCTCCCTCAAAAACTGCCAGCTCCGTGCTCCCTCCAATACTGCCAACTCCCTGCTCCCTCTAACACTGCCTGTTCATTTTTCTACCCAATACTGCCGGCTCCCTGCTCCTTCCAATAATGCCAACTGCGTGCTTCCTCCAATACTGACATCTCCCTGCTCCCTCCAAACATGCCATTTCCGTGCTCCCTCCAATACTGCCATCTCCCTGCTCCCTCCAATACTGCCAGCTCCCTGCTCCCACCGATACTGACAGGTCTCTGTACTCCCCAATACTGCCAGCTCCCTGCTCCCACCAATACTTCCATATCCCTGCTCCCTCCAATACTGCCAGCTCCGAGCTTCCTCCAAGAATGCCAACTGCGTGCTCCCTGCTCCCTCCAATACTGCGAGCACCCTGCTCCCTCCAATACTGCCATCTCCCTGCTCCCTCCAAAACTGCCATTTCCGTGCTCCCTCCAATACTGCCAGCTCCCTGCTCCCACCAATACTTCCATATCCCTGCTCCCTCCAATACTGCCAGCTCCGAGCTCCCTCCAATAATACCATCTCCGTGCCCCCTCCAATATTGCCAGCTCCCTGCTCCCATCGATACTGACAGATCTCTGTACTCCCCAATACTGCCAGCTCCGTGCTCCCTCCAATACTGCCAACTCCCTGCTCCCTCTAATAAGGCCTGATCATTTTACTCCCCAATACTGCCAGCTCCCTGCTCCCTCCAGTAATGACAACTGCGTGCTCCCTGCTCCCTCAAAAACTGCCAGCTCCGTGCTCCCTCCAATACTGCCAACTCCCTGCTCCCTCTAACACTGCCTGTTCATTTTTCTCCCCAATACTGCCGGCTCCCTGCTCCTTCCAATAATGCCAACTGCGTGCTTCCTCCAATACTGACATCTCCCTGCTCCCTCCAAACATGCCATTTCCGTGCTCCCTCCAATACTGCCATCTCCCTGCTCCCTCCAATACTGCCAGCTCCCTGCTCCCACCGATACTGACAGGTCTCTGTACTCCCCAATACTGCCAGCTTCCTGCTCCCACCAATACTTCCATATCCCTGCTCCCTCCAATACTGCCAGCTCCGAGCTTCCTCCAAGAATGCCAACTGCGTGCTCCCTGCTCCCTCCAATACTGCGAGCACCCTGCTCCCTCCAATACTACCATCTCCCTGCTCCCTCCAAAACTGCCATTTCCGTGCTCCCTCCAATACTGCCAGCTCCCTGCTCCCACCAATACTTCCATATCCTTGCTCCCTCCAATACTGCCAGCTCCGAGCTCCCTCCAATAATACCATCTCCGTGCCCCCTCCAATATTGCCAGCTCCCTGCTCCCATCGATACTGACAGATCTCTGTACTCCCCAATACTGCCAGCTCCCTGCTCCCTCCAATACTGCCAGCTCCCTCCTCCCTCCAATACTGCCATATCCCTGCTGCCTCCAATAATGCCAGCTCCCTGCTGCCTCCAATAATACCAGCTCCCTGCCCCCTCCAATACCGCCAGCTCCCTCCTCCCTCCAATACTGCCATATCCCTGCTCCCTCCAATAATGCCAGCTCCCTGCTCCCTCCAATACTGCCAGATATCTGTGCTCCCCAATACTGCCAGCACCTTGCTCACTCCAATACTGCCGGATCTCTGTACTCACCAATACTGCCAGCTCCCTGCTCCCTCCAATACTGACAGCTCCCTGCTCCCTCCAAAACTGCCTGCTCCCTGCTCACTCCAATACTGCCGGATCTCTCCTCCCTCCAGTACTGCCATATCCCTGCTCCCTCCAATAAGGCCATCTCCCTGCTCACTCCAATACTGCCAGATCTCTGTGCTCCCCAATACTGCCAGCTCCCAGCTCCCTCCAATACTGCCAGAAGTCGGTACTCCCCAATACTGCCAGATCTCTGTACTCCCCAATTCAGATGGCTCCCTGCACCCTACAATACCGCCAGAACTCTGTACTCCCCAATACAGGGAGCTCCCTGCTCCCTGCAAAACTGCCAGATCTCTGTACTCCCCAATTCTGCCAAGTCCCTGCTCCCGCCAATACTACCAGATCCCTGTACTCTCCAATACTGCCAGCTCCCTGCTCCCTCCAATAATGCCCACTGCGTGCTCCCTCCAATACTGCCAGATCTCTGTACTCCCCAATTCTGCCAGCTCATTGCTCCCTCCAATACTACCAGATATCTGTACTCTCCAAAACCGCCAGCTCCCTGCTCCCTCCAATACTTCCTGGTCTCTGTGCTCCCCAATACTGCGAGCTCCCTGCTCCATCCAACAATGCCCACTGTGTGCTCCCTCCAATACTGCCAGATCTCTGAACTCCCCAATTCTGCCAGTTCTCTGCTCCCTACAATATTGCCAGATCTCTGTACTCCCCAAGGCTGCCAGCTCCCTGCTCCATCCAATAATGCCCACTGTGTGCTCCCTCCAATACTGCCAGAACACTGTCCTCACCAATACTGCCAGCTACCTACTCCCCACAATACTGCCAGATCTCTGTACTCCCCAAGGCTGCCAGCTCCCTGCTCCCTCCAATACTGCCAGATCTCTGCACTCCCCAATATTGCCAGCTCCCTGCTCACTTCAATACTGCCAGATCTCTGTACTCCCCAATATTGCCAGCTCCCTGCTCACTCCAATACTGCCAGATCTCTGTACTCCCCAAAGCAGCCAGCTCCCTGCTCCCTCCAATACTGCCTGATCTCTGTGCTCCACAATACTGCCAGCACCCTGTTCACTCAAATACTGCCGGATTTCTGTACTCCCCATTACTGCCAGCTCCCTGCTCCCTCCAATACTGCCAGATCTCTGTACCCCTAATATTGTCCAGCACCTGCCTCCCTCCAATACTGCCAGCTCCCTTCCTCCCCGCATTACTGCCAGATCTCTGTACACCCCAAAAGTGACAGCTCCCTGCTCCCACCAATACTGCCAGATCTCTGTACACCCCAATACTGCCAGCTCCCTGCACCCTCCAAAACAGCAAGATCTCTGTACTCCCCAATAATGCCAGCTCCATGCTCCCCCCAACACTGCCAGCCACCTGCTCCCTGCAATATTGCCGGATCTCTGTACTCACCAAAACTGCCAGTTCCCTGCTCACTGGAATACTGGAGCTCTCTGCTCCCTCCAATACTGCCAGCTCACTGTTCCCTCCAATACTGCCAGAATACTGCTCCCTCCAATACTGCCAGATCCCTGCTCCCCCCAATACTGCCAGCGCCCTTCTCCCTCCAATACAGCCAGATCTCTGTACTCTCCAATACTGCCAGCTTCCTCCTCCCTCCAATACTGGAGCTCTCTGCTCCCTCCAATACTGCCAGCTCACTGCTCCCACCAATACTGCCAGATCCCTGCTCCCTCCAATGCTGCCAGATCCCTGCTCCCTCCAATACTGCCAGATCCCTTCTCCCTCCAATACAGCCAGATCTCTGGAATCTCCAATACTGCCAGCTCACTCCTCCCTCCAATACTGGAGCTCTCTGCTCCCTCCAATACTGCCAGCTCACTACTCCCTCCAATACTGCCAGATCCCTGCTCCTCCAATACTGCCAGCTCCCTTCTCCCTCCAATACAGCCAGATCTCTGTATTCTCCAATACTGCCAGCTCCCTCCTCCCACCAATACTGGAGCTCACTGCTCCCTCCAATACTACCAGCTCACTGCTCCCTCCAATACTGCCAGATCCCTGCTCCCTCCAATACTGCCAGATCCCTGCTCCCTCCAATACTGCCAGATCTCTGTACTCCCTAATACTACCAGCTCACGGCTCCCTCCAATACTGCTTGATCCCTGCTGCCTCCAATACTGCCAGATCCCTTCTCCCTCCAATACAGCCAGATCTCTGGAATCTCCATTACTGCCAGCTCACTCCTCCCTCCAATACTGGAGCTCTCTGCTCCCTCCAATACTGCCAGCTCACTACTCCCTCCAATACTGCCAGATCCCTGCTCCCTCCAATACTGCCAGCTCCCTTCTCCCTCCAATACAGCCAGATCTCTGTACTCTCCAATACTGCCAGCTCCCTCCTCCCACCAATACTGGAGCTCTCTGCTCCCTCCAATACTACCAGCTCACTGCTCCCTCTAATACTGCCAGATCCCTGCTCCCTCCAATACTGCCAGATCCCTGATCCCTCCAATACTGCCAGATCTCTGTACTCCCTAATACTACCAGCTCACGGCTCCCTCCAATACTGCCAGATCCCTGCTGCCTCCAATACTGCCAGATCCCTGCTCCCCGCGAGACTGCCAGATTTCTGTATTCCCTTATACTGCCAGCTCCCTACTCCCTCCAATACTGCCAGATCTCTGTACTCCCCAATGCTGCCAACTCCGTGCACCCTAAAATATTGCAAAATCTCTGCTCCCTGCAATACAGCCAGCTCACTGCTCCCTCCAATACTGCCAGATTTCTGTACTCCCGAATACTGCCAGCTCCCTGCTCCCTCCAATACTGCCAGATCTCTGCTCTCCCAATACAGCCAGCTCCCTGCTCCCTCCAATACTGCCAGCTCACTTCTCCCTCCAATACTGCCTGATCTCCTTACTCCCCAATATTGCCTGCTCCCTGCTTGCTCTAATATTTCCAGATATCTGTACTCCCCAATGCTGCCAGCTCCGTGCTCCCTCAAATACTGCCAGATCTCTGCACTCCCCAATAATGCCAGCTCCCTAGACACACCAATAATGCCACATCTCTGTATTCTCCAGTACTGCCAGCTCGCTGCTCCCTCCAATACTGGAGCTCACTGCTCCCTCCAACACTGCCAGCTCCCTGCTCCCTCCAATATTGCCAGGTCTCTGTACTCCGCAATACTGCCAGCTCTCTGATCCAATAAATACTGCCAGCTCCCTGCTCCCACAAATAATGCCAGGTCTCTGTACTCCCCAACGCTGCCAGCTCCCTGCTCCCTCCAATACTGCCAGCTCCCTGCTTCGTCCAATATTGCCAGGTCTCTGTACTCCGCAATGCTGCCAGCTCCCTGCTCCATCAAATACTGCCAGCTCCCTGCTCCCTCCAATAATGCCAGGTCTCTGTACTCCCCAATACTGACAGCACCCTGCTCCCTCCAATACTGCCAGCTCCCTGCTCCCTCCACTACTGTCAGCTCGCTGCTCGCTCCAATACTGCCAGGTCTCTGTACTGCCCAATACTGCCAGCTCCCTGCTCCATCAAATACTGCCAGCTCCCTGCTCCCTCCAATACTGTCAGCGCACTCCTCCCTCCAATACTGTCAGCTCACTCCTCCCTCCAATACTGCCAGCTCCCTGCTCCCTCCAATACTGCCAGCTCCCTGCTACCTCCAATACTGCCAGCTCCCTGCTCCCTCCAATAATGTCAGCTCACTCCTCCCTCCAATACTGCCAGCTCACTTCTCCCTCCAATACTGCCTGATCTCCTTACTCCCCAATATTGCCTGCTCCCTGCTTGCTCTAATATTTCCAGATATCTGTACTCCCCAATGCTGCCAGCTCCGTGCTCCCTCAAATACTGCCAGATCTCTGCACTCCCCAATAATGCCAGCTCCCTGGACACACCAATAATGCCACATCTCTGTATTCTCCAGTACTGCCAGCTCGCTGCTCCCTCCAATACTGGAGCTCACTGCTCCCTCCAACACTGCCAGCTCCCTGCTCCCTCCAATATTGCCAGGTCTCTGTACTCCGCAATACTGCCAGCTCTCTGATCCAATAAATACTGCCAGCTCCCTGCTCCCACAAATAATGCCAGGTCTCTGTACTCCCCAACGCTGCCAGCTCCCTGCTCCCTCCAATACTGCCAGCTCCCTGCTTCGTCCAATATTGCCAGGTCTCTGTACTCCGCAATGCTGCCAGCTCCCTGCTCCATCAAATACTGCCAGCTCCCTGCTCCCTCCAATAATGCCAGGTCTCTGTACTCCCCAATACTGCCAGCACCCTGCTCCCTCCAATACTGCCAGCTCCCTGCTCCCTCCACTACTGTCAGCTCGCTGCTCGCTCCAATACTGCCAGGTCTCTGTACTGCCCAATACTGCCAGCTCCCTGCTCCATCAAATACTGCCAGCTCCCTGCTCCCTCCAATACTGTCAGCGCACTCCTCCCTCCAATACTGTCAGCTCACTCCTCCCTCCAATACTGCCAGCTCCCTGCTCCCTCCAATACTGCCAGCTCCCTGCTACCTCCAATACTGCCAGCTCCCTGCTCCCTCCAATAATGTCAGCTCACTCCTCCCTCCAATACAGCCAGCTCCCTGCTCCCTCCAATACTGTCAGCTCACTTCTCCCTCAAATACTGCCAGATCACTGCTCCCTCCAATATTGCCAATCTCTGTACTCCGATATAATGCCAGCTCCCTGCTGGCTCCAATATTGCCACATCTCTGTGCTCCCCAATACTACCAGCTCCCTGCTCGCTCCAATACTGGAGCTCACTGCTCCCTCCAATACTGCCAGCTCACGTCTCCCTCCAATACTGGAGGTCACTGCTCCCTGCAATACTGCCAGCTCACTTCTCCCTCCAATACTACCAATCTCTGTACTCCGCAATACTGCCAGCTCCCTGCTTGCTCCAATACTGGAGCTCACTGCTCCCTCCAATACTGCCAGCTCACTTCTCCCTCCAATACTGGAGGTCACTTCTACCTCCAATACTGCCAGCTCACTGCTCCCTCTAATACTGCCAATCTCTGTACTCCCCAAAACTGCCAGCTCCCAGCTCCATCCAATACTGCCAGATCTCTTTTCTCCCAATACTGCCAGCTCCCTGCTCCCTCCAATAGTACCAGTTTTCTGCACCCTCCAGTACTGCCAGTTCCCTGCACACTCCAATACTGCCAGTTCCCTGCACCTTCCAATACTGCCAGCTCCCTCCCATACTGCCAGCTTCCTGCTCCCCCCAATGCTGCCAGCTCCCTGCTCCCCCCAATGCTGCCAGCTCCCTGCTCCCCCCAATACTGCCATCTCCATGTTCCATCCAATACTACTCGTTCCCTGCACCCTCCTATACTGCCAGTTCCCTGCTCCCTACAATTCTGCCAGATCTCTTTACTCCCAATACTGCCAGCTCCCTGCTCCCTCCAATACTGCCAGATCTCTGTACTCCCCAATACTGCCAGCTCCCTGCTCCCTCCAATACTGCCAGATCTCTGTACTCCGGAATACTGCCAGCTCCCTGCCCCCTCCAATACTGCCATCTCCCTGCTCCCTCCAATAGTCTCAGCTCCCTGCCCCCTCCAATACTGCCAGCTCCCAGGTCCCTCCAAAACTTACAGCTCCCCGCTCCCTCCAATACTGCCAGCTCCCAGGTCCCTCCAAAACTGCCAGCTGCCCGCTCCCTCCAACACTGCCAACCTCCTGCGCCCTCCAGTACCACCAGCTCCCAAAACCCTCCAATACTGCCATCTCCCTCCTCCTTCCAATAGTGACAACTCCCTGCTCCCTCCAATAATGCAAGATCTCTGTACTCCTCAATACTGCCAGTTCCCTGCTCCCTACCATATTGACATATCTCAGTTCTCCAAATACGGCCAGCTCACTGCTCCCACCCATACTGCCAGATGTCTGTTCTCCCAATACTGCCAGCTCCCTGCTCCCTCCAACACTACGACTCCATTCTCCCTCCAATACATCCAGATTTCTGGACTCCGCAACACTGCCAGCTCGCTGCTCCCTCCAGTAATGCCAGCGCCCTGCTCCCTCCAACACTACGACCCAATGCTCCATCCAATACTGCCAGCTCTCTGCTCCCTGCAATACAGCCAGATTTCTGGACTCCGCAATACTGCCAGCTCCCTGCTCCCTCCAATAATGCCAGCTTCCTGCTGCCCACAACACTACCTGCTCCCTGCTCCATCCAATACTGCCAAATCCCAGCTCCGTCCAATACTGTCAGCTCCCTGCTCCCTCCAACACTGCCAGCTCCCTGCTCCCTTCAACACTACCTGCTCTCTGCTCCCTCCAATACTGACAGCTCCCTACTGACTCCAATAATGCCAGATACCTGCTACCTCCAATACTGCCAGATCTCTGTACTCCCCAATACTGCCAGCTCCCTGCTCCTTCCAATACTGCCAGATCTCTGTACTCCCCAATGCTGCCAAGTCCCTGCTCCATCAAATATTGCCAGATCTCTCTACTCCCCAATACTGCCAGCTGCCTGCTCCCTCCAATACTGCCACATCTCTGTACTCCCCAATACTGCCAACTCACTGCAGCCTCCAATACTGCCAGCTTCCTGTTCGCTCAAATACTGCCAACTCCCACCTCCCTCCAATACTGCCAGCTCATGCTACCTCGAATACTGCCAGATCTCTGTACACCCCGATACTGCCAGCTTCCTGCGCCCGGCATTGCTGCCAGCTCCATGTTCCATCCAATACTGCACACTCGCTGCACCGTTCAATACTGCCTTCACCCTGCACCTTCCAATACTACTCGTTCCCTGCACCCTGCAATACTGCCAGATCTCTTTCCTACCAATACTGCCAGCTCCCTGCTCCCTCCCATACTGTCAGATCTCTGTACTCCCCAATACTGCCAGCTCCCTGCTCCCTCTAATACTGCCAGATCTCTGTAGTCCCCAATACTGCCAGCTCCCTGCTCCCTACAATACTGCCAGATCTCTGTACTCCCCAATACTGCCAGCTCCATGCTCCCTCCAATAATGCCAGATCTCTGTTCTCCCAATACTTCCAGCTCCCTGCTTCCTCCAATACTGCCAGGTCTCTGCACCCTCCAGTGCTGCCAGTTCCCTGCACCTTCCAATACCACCAGTTCCCTGCACCTTCCAATACTGCCAGCTCCCTCCCATACTGCCAGATTCCTGCGCCCCGCAATGCTGTCAGCTCCCTGCTCCCTCCAAAACAGCCAGATATCTGTACTCCCCAATACTGCCAGCTCCCTGCTCCCTCCAATACGACCAGTTCTCTGCACCCTCCAGTACTGCCAGTTCCCTGCACCCTCCAATACTACCAGTTCCCTGCACCTTCCAATACTGCCAGCTCCCTCCCAAACTGCCAGCTCCCCGCTCCCTCCAATACTGCCAACTTCCTGCACCCTCCAGTTCTACCTGCTTTCAGCACCCTCCAATACTGCCATCTCCCTCCTCCTTCCAATAGTGACAACTCACTGCCCCCTCAAATAATGCAAGATCTCTGTGCACCCCAATACAGCCAGCTCCCTGCTTCCTCCAATACTGCCAGATCTCTGTACTCCCCAACACTGCCAGCTCCCTGCTCACTCCAGTAATGCCAGCTCCCTGCTCCCTCCAACACTACGACTCCATTCCCACTCTAATACAACCAGATTTCTGGACTCCGCAACACTGCCAGCACCCTGCTTCCTCCAGTAATGCCAGCTCCCTGCTCCCTCCAATACAGCCAGATTTCTGGACACCGCAATACTGCCAGCTCCCTGCTTCCTCCAATACTGCCAGCTCCCTGCTCCCCACAACATTACCTGCTCGTTGCTCCCTACAACACTACATGCTCGCTGCGCCCTACAATACTCCCAGCTCCCTGCTCCCTCCAATACTGCCAGCCCTCTGCTCCTTCCAATACTGCCAGAACTCTGTACTCCCTAATACTGACAGCTCCCTGCCGCCTCCAATAATGCCAGATCCCTGCTCCCTCCAATACTGCTAGATCACTGTCCTCCCCAATAAAGCCAGCTCCCTGCTCCTTCCATTACCGCCACATCTATGTACTTCCCAATACTTCCAGATCCCTGCTAACTCCAATACTGCCAGATCTCTGTACTCCCCAATACTGCCAGCTCCCTGCTCCTTCCAATACTGCCAGATCTCTGTACTCCCCAATGCTGCCAAGTCCCTGCTCCATCAAATACTGCCAGATCTCTCTACTCCCCAATACTGCCAGCTCCCTGCTCCCTCCAATACTGCCAGATCTCTCTACTCCCCAATACTGCCAGCTCCCTGCTCCCTCCAATACTGCCAGATCTCTGTACACCCCGATACTGCCAGCTTCCTGCGCCCGGCAATGCTGACAGCTTCATGTTCCATCCAATACTGCAAACTCGCTGCACCGTTCAATACTACCTTCACCCTGCACCTTCCAATACTACTCGTTCCCTGCACCCTCCAATACTGCCAGTTCCCTGCTCCCTACAATACTGCCAGATCTCTTTACTACCAATACTGCCAGCTCCCTGCTCCCTCCCATACTGTCAGATCTCTGTACTCCCCAATACTGCCAGCTCCCTGCTCCCTCCAACACTGCCAGATCTCTGTACTCCCCAATACTGCCAGCTCCATGCTCCCTCCAATACTGCCAGATCTCTGTTCTTCCAATACTTCCAGCTCCCTGCTTCCTCCAATACTACCAGTTCTCTGCACCCTCCAGTGCTGCCAGTTCCCTGCACCCTCCAATATCACCAGTTCTCTGCACCTTCCATAACTGCCAGCTCCCTCCCATACTGCCAGATTCCTGTGCCCCGCAATGCTGTCAGCTCCCTGCTCCCTCCAAAACTGCCAGATATCTGTACTCCCCAATACTGCCAGCTCCATGCTCCATCCAATACTGCCACATCTCTGTACTCCCCAATACTGCCAGCTCCCTGCTCCCTCCAATACTACCAGTTCTCTGCACCCTCCAGTACTGCCAGTTCCCTGCACCCTCCAATACTACCAGTTCCCTGCACTTTCCAATACTGCCAGCTCCCTCCCATACTGCCAGCTTCCTGCTCCCCCAATACTGCCATCTCCATGTTCCATCCAATAATGCAAACGCGCTGCACCGTTCAATACTGCCTTCTCCCTGCACCCTCCAAAGCTACTCGTTCCCTGCACCCTCCAATACTGCCAGTTCCCTGCTCCCGACAATACTGCCAGATCTCTTTACTCCCAATACTGCCAGCTCCCTGCTCCCTCCCATACTAACAGATCTCTTTACTCACCAATACTGCCAGCTCCCTGCCCCCTCCATTACTGTCATCTCCCTGCTCCCTCCAATAGTGTCAGCTCCCTGCCCCTTCCAATACTGCCAGCTCCCAGATCCCTCCAAAACTGCCAGCTCCCCGCTCCCTCCAATACTGCCAACTTCCTGCACCCTCCAGTTCTATCTGTTTTCAGCACCCTCCAATACTGCCATCTCCCTCCTCCTTCCAATAGTGACAACTCACTGCCCCCTCCAATAATGCAAGATCTCTGTGCACCCCAATACAGCCAGCTCCCTGCTTCCTCCAATACTGCCAGATCTCTGTACTCCCCAACACTGCCAGCTCCCTGCTCACTCCAGTAATGCCAGCTCCCTGATCCCTCCAACACTGCGACTCCATTCCCCCTCCAATACAACCAGATTTCTGGACTCCGCAACACTGCCAGCACCCTGCTCCCTCCAGTAATGCCAGCTCCCTGCTCCCTCCAATACAGCCAGATTCCTGGACACCGCAATACTGCCAGCTCCCTGCTCCCTCCAATACTGCCAGCTCCCTGCTCCCCACAACATTACCTGCTCCTTGCTCCCTGCAACACTACATGCTCGCTGCGCCCTACAATACTCCCAGCTCCATGCGCCCTCCAATACTGCCAGCCCTCTGCTCCTTCCAATACTGCCAGAACATTGTACGACCTAATACTGACAGCTCCCTGCCGCCTCCAATAATACCAGATCCCTGCTCCCTCCAATACTGCTAGATCACTATGCTCCCCAATACTGCCAGCTCCCTGCTCCTTCCATTACCGCCACATCTCTGTACTTCCCAATACTTCCAGCTCTCTGCTCCTTCCAATACTGCCAGATCTCTGGACTCCCCAATACTGCCAACTCCCTGCTCCATCAAATACTGCCGGGTCTCTGTACTCCCCAATACTGTCAGCTGACTGCCCCCTCCAATACTGCCAGTTCTCTGTACTCCCCAATACTGCCAGCCCCCTGATCGCTCAAATAATGCCAACTCCCTGCACCCTCCAATACTGCCAGCTCCCACATCCCTCCAATACTGCCAGCTCCCTCCTCCCTCCAATACTGCCAGATTCCTGTACGCTCAAATGCTGCCAACTCCCTGCACCCTCCAATACTGCCAGCTCCCACCTCCCTCCAATACTGCCAGCTCCATGTTCCCTCGAATATTGCCACTTCTCTGTACTCCCCGATACTGTCAGCTCCCTGCTCTCTCCAATACTGCCAGGTCTCTCTACTCCCCAATACTGCCAGCTCCCTGCTCCCTCCAATACTGCCAGATCCCTGCTCCCTCCAATACTGCCAGCTCCCTGCTCTCTCCAATACTGCCAGGTCTCTCGACTACCCAATACTGCCAGCTCCCTGCTCCCTCCAATACAGCCAGCTCCCTGCTCCCTCCAACACTGTCAGCTCGCTGCTCCCTCCAATACTGCCAAGTCTCTGTACTCCCCAATGGTGCCAGCTCCCTGCTCCCTCCAGTACTGCCAGGTCTCTGTACTCCCCAATACTGCCAGCACCCTGCTCCCTCCAATACTGCCAGCTCCCTTCTCCCTCCAATACTGTCAGCTAGCTGCTCCCTCCAATACTGCCAGGTCTCTGTACTCCCCAATGCTGCCAGCTCCCTGCTCCCTCCAGTAATGCCAGCTCCCTGCTCCCTCCAATACTGTCAGATCTCTGTGCTCCCCAATATTGCCAGCTCCCAGCTCCATCCAATACTGCCAGATCTCTGTACTCCCCAATACTGCCAGCTCCATGCTCCCTCAAATACTGCCAGATCTCTGTTCTCCCAATACTGCCAGCTCCCTGCTTCATCCAATACTACCAGTTCTCTGCACCCTCCAGTGCTGCCAGTTCCCTGCACCCTCCAATGCCACCAGTTCCCTGCACCTTCCAATACTGCCAGCTCCCTCCCATACTGCCAGTTTCCTGCGCCCCGCAATGCTGTCAGCTCCCTGCTCCCTCCAAAACTCCCAGATATCTGTACTCCCCAATACTGCCAGCTCCATGCTCCATCCAATACTGCCACATCTCTGTACTCCCCAATACTGCAGCTCAATGCTCCCTCCAATACTGCCAGATCTGTGTTCTCCCAATACTGCCTGCTCCCTGCTCCCTCCAATACTACCTGTTCTCTGCACCCTCCAGTACTGCCAGTTCCCTGCTCCCTCCAATACTACCAGTTCCCTGCACCTTCCATTACTGCCAGCTCCCTCCCATACTGCCAGCTTCCTGCTCCCCCCAATACTGCCATCTCCATGTTCCATCCAATAATGCAAACGCGCTGCACCGTTCAATACTGCCTTCTCCCTGCACCCTCCAATACTACTCGTTCCCTGCACCCTCCAATACTGCCAGTTCCCTGCTCCCTACAACAATGCCAGATCTGTTACTCCCAATACTGCCAGCTCCCTGCTCCCTCCCATACTGTCAGATCACTGTACTCCCCAATACTGCCAGCTCCCTGCTCCCTCCAATACTGCCAGATCTCTGTACTCCCCAATACTGCCAGCTCCCTGACCCCTCCAAGACTGTCATCTCCCTGCTCCCTCCAATAGTGTCAGCTCCCTGCCCCCTCCAATACTGCCAGCTCCCAGGTCCCTCCAAAACTGCCAGCTCCCCGTTCCCTCCAATACTGCCAACTTCCTGCACCCTCCAGTTCTACCTGCTACCAGCACCCTCCAATAATGCCATCTCCCTCCTCCTTCCAATAGTGACAACTCACTGCACCGTCCAATAATGCAAGATCTCTGTGCACCCCAATACAGCCAGCTCCCTGCTTCCTCCAATACTGCCAGATCTCTGTACTCCCCAACACTGCCAGCTCCCTGCTCACTCCAGTAATGCCAGCTCCCTGCTCCCTCCAACACAGCGACTCCATTCCCCCTCCAATCCAACCAGAATTCTGGACTCCGCAACACTGCCAGCACCCTGCTCCCTCCAGTGATGCCAGCTCCCTGCTCCCTCCAATACAGCCAGATTTCTGGACACCGCAATACTGCCAGCTCCCTGCTCCCTCCAATACTGCCAGCTCCCTGCTCCCCACAACATTACCTGCTCCTTGCTCCCAACAACACTACATGCTCGCTGCGACCTACAATACTCCCAGCTCCCTGCTCCCTCCAATACTGCCAGCCCTCTGCTCCTTCCAATACTGCCAGAACTCTGTACTCCCTAATACTGACAGCTCCCTGCCGCCTCCAATAATGCCAGATTCCTGCTCCCTCCAATACTGCTAAATCCCTGTACTCCCCAATACTGCCAGCTCCCTGCTCCTTCCATTACCGCCACATCTCTGTACTTCCCAATACTTCCAGATCCCTGCTACCTCCAATACTGCCAGATCTCTGTACTCCCCAATACTGCCAGCTCCCTGCTCCTTCCAATACTGCCAGATCTCTGTACTCCCCAATGCTGCCAAGTCCCAGCTCCATCAAATACTGCCAGATCTCTCTACTCCCCAATACTGCCAGCTCCCTGCTCCCTCCAATACTGCCACATCTCTGTACTCCCCAATACTGCCAACTCACTGCAGCCTCCAATACTGCCAGCTTCCTGTTCGCTCAAATACTGCCAACTCCCACCTCCCTCCAATACTGCCAGCTCATGCTACCTCGAATACTGCCAGATCTCTGTACACCCGGATACTGCCAGCTTCCTGAGCCCGGCAATGCTGCCAGCTCCATGTTCCATCCAATACTGCACTCTCGCTGCACCGTTCAATACTGCCTTCACCCTGCGCCTTCCAATACTACTCGTTCCCTGCACCCTCCAATACTGCCAGTTCCCTGCTCCCTACAATACTGCCAGATCTCTGGACTCCCCAATACTGCCAACTCCCTGCTCCATCAAATACTGCCAGGTCTCTGTACTCCCCAATACTGTCAGCTGACTGCCCCCTCCAATACTGTCAGGTCTCTGTACTCCCCAATACTGCCAGCCCCCTGATCGCTCAAATAATGCCAACTCCCTGCACCCTCCAATACTGCCAGCTCCCACATCCCTCCAATACTGCCAGCTCCCTCCTCCCTCCAATACTGCCAGCTTCCTGTTCGCTCAAATACTGCCAACTCCCTGCACCCTCCAATACTGCCAGCTCCCACCTCCCTCCAATACTGCCAGCTCCATGTTCCCTCGAATATTGCCAGTTCTCTGTACTCCCCGATACTGCCAGTTCCCTGCTCACTCCAATACTGCCAGATCTCTGCACTCCCCGATACTGTCAGCTCCCTGCTCTCTCCAATACTGCCAATTCTCTCGACTCCCCAATACTGCCAGCTCCCTGCTCCCTCCAATACTGCCAGATCCCTGCTCCCTCCAATACTGCCAGCTCCCTGCTCTCTCCAATACTGCCAGGTCTCTCTCCTACCCAATACCGCCATCTCCCTGCTCCCTCCAATACTGCCAGCTCCCTGCTCCCTCCAATACTGTCAGCTCGCTGCTCCCTCCAATACTGCCAAGTCTCTGTACTCCCCAATGCTATCATCTCCCTGCTCCCTCCAGTACTGCCAGGTCTCTGTACTCCCCAATAAGGCCAGCTCCCTGCTCCCTCCAATACTGCCAGCTCCCTTCTCCCTCCAATACTGTCAGCTCGCTGCTCCCTCCAATACTGCCAGGTCTCTGTACTCCCCAATACTGCCAGCTCCCTGCTCCCTCCAATACTGCCAGATCTCTGTACTCCCCAATACTGCCAGCTCCATGCTCCCTCCAATACTGCCAGATCTCTGTTCTCCCAATACTGCCATCTCCCTCCTCCTTGCAATCGTGACAACTCCCCGCCCCCTCCAATAATGCAAGATCTCTGTACTCCTCAATACTGCCAGTTCCCTGCTCCCTACCATACTGACATATCTCAGTTCTCCCAATACGGCCAGCTCACTGCTCCCTTCCATACTGCCAGATCTCTGTTCTCCCAATACTGCCAGCTCCCTGCTCCCTCCAGTAATGCCAGCTCCCTGCTCCCTCACACACTACGACCCAATGCTCCATCCAATACTGCCAGCTCCCTGCTCCCTCCTATACAGGCCGATTTCTGCACTCCGCAATACTGCCAGCTCCCTGCTCCCTCCAATAATGCCAGCTCCCTGCTGCCCACAACACTACCTGCTCCCTGCTCCATCCAATACTGCCAAATCCCAGCTCCCTCCAATACTGCCAGCTCCCTGCTCCCTCCAATACTGCCAGCTCCCTGCTCCCGACAACACTAACTGCTCCCTGCTCCCTCCAATACTGACAGCTCCCTGCTGCCTCCAATAATGCCAGATTCCAGCTACCTCCAATACTGCCAGATCTCTGTTCTCCCCAATACTGCCAACTCCCTGCTCCATCAAATACTGCCGGGTCTCTGTATTCCCCAATACTGTCAGCTGACTGCCCCCTCCAATACTGCCAGGTCTCTGTACTCCCCAATACTGCCAGCCCCCTGATCGCTCAAATAATGCCAACTCCCTGCACCCTCCAATACTGCCAGCTCCCACATCCCTCCAATACTGTTAGCTCCCTCCTCCCTCCAATACTGCCAGCTTCCTGTTCGCTCAAATACTGCCAACTCCCACCTCCCTCGAATACTGCCAGCTCCCACCTCCCTCCAATACTGCCAGCTCCATGTTCCCTCGAATATTGCCAGTTCTCTGTACTCCCCGATACTGCCAGTTCCCTGCTCACTCCAATACTGCCAGATCTCTGCACTCCCCGATACTGTCAGCTCCCTGCTCTCTCCAATACTGCCAGGTCTCTCGACTCCCCAATACTGCCAGCTCCCTGCTCCCTGCAATACTGCCAGATTCCTGCTCCCTCCAATACTGCCAGCTCCCTGCTCTCTCCAATACTGCCAGGTCTCTCTACTACCCAACACTGCCAGCTCCCTGCTCCCTCCAATACTGCCAGCTCCCTGCTCCCTCCGATACTGTCAGCTCGCTGCTCCCTCCAATACTGCCAAGTCTCTGTACTCCCCAATGCTGCCAGCTCCCTGCTCCCTCCAGTACTGCCAGGTCTCTGTACTCCCCAATAAGGCCAGCTCCCTGCTCCCTCCAATACTGCCAGCTCCCTTCTCCCTCCAATACTGTCAGCTCGCTGCTCCCTCCAATACTGCCAGGTCTCTGTGCTCCCCAATACTGCCAGCTCCCTGCTCCCTCCAGTAATGCCAGCTCCCTGCTCCCTCCAATACTGCCAGATCCCTGCTCCCTACAATACTGCCAGATCTCTTTACTCCCAATACTGCCAGCTCCCTGCTCCCTCCCATAATGTCAGATCTCTGTATTCCCCAATACTGCCAGCTCCCTGCTCCCTCCAATACTGCCAGATCTCTGTACTCCCCAATACTGCCAGCTCCATGCTCCCTCCAATACTGTCAGATCTCTGTTCTCCCAATACTGCCATCTCCCTCCTCCTTGCAATAGTGACAACACCCCGCCCCCTCCAATAATGCAAGATCTCTGTACTCCTCAATACTGCCAGTTCCCTGCTCCCTACCATACTGACATATCTCAGTTCTCCCAATACGGCCAGCTCACTGCTCCCACCCATACTGCCAGATCTCTGTTCTCCCAATACTGCCAGCTCCCTGCTCCCTCCAGTAATGCCAGCTCCCTGCTCCCTCCAACACTACGACCCAATGCTCCATCCAATACTGCCAGCTCCCTGCTCCCTCCAATGCAGCCCGATTTCTGGACTCCGCAATACTGCCAGCTCCCTGCTCCCTCCAATAATGCCAGCTCCCTGCTGCCCACAACACTACCTGCTCCCTGCTCCATCCAATACTGCCAAATCCCAGCTCCCTCCAATACTGCCAGCTCCCTGCTCCCTCCAATACTGCCAGCTCCCTGCTCCCGACAACACTAACTGCTCCCTGCTCCCTCCAATACTGACAGCTCCCTGCTGCCTCCAATAATGCCAGATCCCAGCTACCTCCAATACTTCCAGGTCTCTCTACTCCCCAATACTGCCAGCTCCCTATTCCCTCCAATACTGCCAGATCCCTGCTCCCTCCAATACTGCCAGCTCCCTGCTCCCTCCAATGCTGCCAGGTCTCTGTACTCCCCAATACTGCCAGCTCCCTGCACCCTCCAATACTACCAGTTCCCTGCACCTTCCAATACTGCCAGCTCCCTCCCATACTGCCAGCTTCCTGCTCCCCCCAATACTGCCAAATCCATGTTCCATCCAATACTGCAAACTCGCTGCACCGTTCAATACGGCCTTCTCCCAGCACCCTCCAATACTACTCGTTCCCTGCACCCTCCAATACTGCCAGCTCCCTGCTCCCTCCCATACTGTCAGATCTCTGTACTCCCCGATACTGCCAGCTCCTTGCTCCCTCCAATGCTGCCAGATCTCTGTACTCCCCAATACTGTCAGATCCCTGCCCCCTCCAATACTGCCATCTCCCTGCTCCCTCCAATCGTGTCAGCTCCCTGCCCCCTCCAATACTGCCAGCACCCAGGTCCTTCCAAAACTGCCAGCTCCCCGCTCCCTCCAATACTGCCAACTTCCTGCACCCTCCAGTTCTACCAGCTCCCAGCACCCTCCAATACTGCCATCTCCCTCCTCCTTCCAATAGTGACAACCCCCTGCCCCCTCCAATAATGCAAGATCTCAGTACACCCCAGTACAGCCAGCTCCCTGCTCCCTCCAATACTGCCAGATATCTGTACTCCCCAATACTACCAGCTCCCTGCTCCCTCCGGTAATGCCAGCTCCCTGCTCCCTCCAACACTCCGACTCCATTCCACCTCTAATACAACCAGATTTTCTGGACTCCGCAACACTGCCATCTCCCTGCTCCCTCCAATAATGCCAGCTCCCTGCTCCCCCCAATATTACCTGCTCCCTGCTCCCTCCAATGCAGCCAGATTTCTGGACACCGCAATACTGCCAGCTCCCTGCTCCCTCCAATAATGCCAGCTCCCTGCTCCCCCCAACATTACCTGCTCCCTGCTCCATCCAATACGGCCAAATCCCAGCTCCCTCCAATACTACCAGCTCCCTGCTTCATCCAATCGTGCCAGCTCCTTGCTCCCTACAACACTACATGCTCCCTGCGCCCTCCAATACTGCCAGCTCCCTGCTCCATCCAATACTGCCAGCCCCCTGCTCCTTCCAATACTTCCAGAAGTCTGTACTCCCCAATACTGACAGCTCCCTGCCGCCTCCAATAATGCCAGATCCCTGCTCCCTCCAATACTGCCAGATCTCTGTACTCCCCAATACTGCCAACTCCCTGCTCCATCAAATACTGCCAGGTCTCTGTACTCCCCAATACTGCCAACTCTCTGCTCCATCAAATACTGCCAGGTCTCTGTACTCCCCAATACTGTCAGCTCCCTGCCCCCTCCAATACTGCCAGGTCTCTGCACTCCCCAACACTGCCAGCTCCCTGCCCCCTCCAATAATGCCAGGTATCTGTACTCACCAATGCTGCAAGCTCCCTGCCCCCTCCAATACTGCCAGGTCTCTGTACTCCCCAAAACTGCCAGCCCCCTGTTCTCTCAAATAATGCCAACTCCCTGTACCGTCCAATGCTGCCAGCTCCCACATCCCTCCAATACTGCCAGCTCCCTCCTCCCTCCAATACTGCCAGCTTCCTGTTCGCTCAAATACTGCCAACTCCCTGCACCCTCCAATACTGCCAGATCACACTACACTCCAAGACTGCCAGCTCCATGTTCCCTCGAATACTGCCAGGTCTCTGCACTCCCCGATACTGACAGCTCCCTGCTCTCTCCAATACTGCCAGGTCTCTCTACTCCCCAATACTGCCAGCTCACCGCTCAATCCAATACTGCCAGATCCCTGCTCCCTCCAATACTGTCAGCTCGCTGCTCCCTCCAATACTGCCAGGTTTCTGTACTCCCCAATACTGCCAGCTCCTTGCTCCCTCCAATAATGCCAGCTCCCTTCGCCCTCCAAGACTGTCAGCTTGCTGCGCACTCCAATACTGCCAGGTCTCCGTTCTCCCCAATACTGCCAGCTCCCTGCTCCCTCCAGTAATGCCAGCTCCCTGCTCCCTCCAATACTGCCAGTTCCCTGCTCCCAACAATACTGCCAGATCTCTTTACTCCCAATACTGCCAGCTCCCTGCTCTCTACCATACTGCCAGATCTCTGCACTCCCCAATACTGCCAGCTCCCTGCTCCCTGCAATACTGCCAGATCTCTGTACTCCCCAATACTGCCAGCTCCATCCTCCTTCCAATACTGCCAGATCTCTGTTCTCCCAAAACTGCCTGCTCCCTGCTCCCTCCAATACTTCCAGTTCTCTGCACCCTCCAGTACTGCCAGTTCCCTGCACCCTCCAATACCACCAGTTCCCTGCACCTTCCAATACTGCCAGCTCCCTCCCATTCTGCCAGCTTCCTGCGCCCCGCAATGCTGTCAGCTCCCTGCTCCCTCCAATACTGCCAGGTCTCTGTACTCCGCAAAACTGCCAGCTCCCTGCTCCATCAAATACTGCCAGCTCCCTGCTCCCTCCAACAATGCCTGGTCTCTGTACTCCCCAATACTGCCAGCTGCCTGCTCCCTCCAATACTGCCAGCTCCCTGCTCCCTCCAATACTGCCAGCTCCCTGCTCCCTCCAATACTGCCAGGTCTCTGCACTGCCCAATACTGCCAGCTCCCTGCTCCATCAAATACTGCCAGCTCCCTGCTCCCTCCAATACTGTCAGCTCACCCCTCCCTCCAATACTGTCAGCTCCCTGCTCCCTCCAATACTACCAGCTCCCTGCTCCCTCCAATACTGTTAGCTCACTCCTCCCTCCAATAATGTCAGCTCCCTGCCCACTCCAATGCTGCCCGCTCACTTCTCCCTCAAATACTGCCAGATCACTGCTCCCTCCAATATTGCCAATCTCTGTACTCCGCTATAATGCCAGCTCCCTGCTGGCTCCAATATTGCCACATCTCTGTGCACCCCAATACTACCAGCTCGCTCCAATACTGGAGCTCACTGCTCCCTCCAATACTGCCAGCTCACTTCTCCCTCTAATACTGGAGGTCACTGCTCCCTCCAATACTGCCAGCTCACTTCTCCCTCCAATACTGCCAATCTCTGTTCTCCCCAATACTGCCAGCTCCCTGCTCCATCCAATACTGCCAGACCTCTGTTCTCCCAATACTGCCAGCTCCCTGCTCCCTCCAATACTACCAGTTCTCTGCTCCCACCAGGACTGCCAGCTCCCTGTACACTCCAATAATACCAGTTCCCTGCACCTTCCAATAATGCCAGCTCCCTCCCATACTGCCAGCTTCCTGCTCCCCCCAATGCTGCCAGCTCCCTGCACCCTCCAAATACTGCCTGTTACCTGCTCCCTACAATACTGCCAGATCTCTATACTCCCAATACTGCCAGCTCCCTGCTCCCTCCAATCCTGCCAGTTCTCTGCACTCCCCAATACTGCCAGCTCCCTGCCCCCTCCAATACTGTCATCTCCCTGCTCCCTCCAATACTGCCAGCTCGCTCCTCCCTCCAACACGACGACTCCATTCTCCCTCCAATACAACCAGATTTCTGGACTCCACAACACTGCCAGCTCCCTGCTCCGTCCAGTAATGCCAGCTCCCTGCTCCCTCCAACACTACGACCCAATGCTCCATCCAATACTGCCAGCTCCCTGCTCCCTCCAATACTGCCAGATTTCAGGACTCCGCAATACTGCCAGCTCCCTGCTCCCTCCAATAATGCCAGCTCCCTGCTGCCCACAACACGACCAGCTCCCTGCTCCATCCAATACTGACAGCTCCCAGCTCCCTCCAATACTGCCAGCTCCCTGCTCCCTCCAATACTGCCAGCTCCCTGCTCCCAACAACACTACCTGCTCCCTGCTCCCTCCAATACTGACAGCTCCCTGCTGCCTCCAATAATGCCAGATCCCTGCGACCTCCAATACTGCCAGATCTCTGTACTCCCCAATAGTGCCAGCTCCCTGCTCCTTCCAATACTGCCAGATCTCTGAACTCCCCGATACTGCCAGCTCCCTGCTCCTTCCAATACTACCAGATCTCTGTACTCCCCAATACTGACAACTCCCTGCTCCATCAAATACTGCCAGATCTCTATACACCCCAATACTGCCAACTCCCTGCTCCCTCCAATACTGCCAGATCTCTGTACTCCCCAATAGTGCCAGCTCTCTGCTCCTTCCAATACTGCCAGATCTCTGTACTCCCCAATACTGCCAGCTCCCTGCTCCTTCCAATACTACCAGATCTCTGTACTCCCCAATACTGCCAGCTCCCTGCTCCTTCCAATACTACCAGATCTCTGTACTCCCCAATACTGACAACTCCCTGCTCCATCAAATACTGCCAGATCTCTATACACCCCAATACTGCCAGCTCCCTGCTCCCTCCAATACTGCCAGATCTCTGTACTCCCCAATACTGCCAACTCCCTGCAGCCTCCTAAACTTCCAGCTTCCTGTTCGCTCAAATACTGCCAGCTCCCACCTCCCTCCAATACTGCCAGCTCCATGTTCCCTTGAATACTGCCTGATCTATGTACTCCCCGATACTGTCAGCTCCCTGCTCCCTCCAGTACTGCCAGGTCTCTGTGTTCCACAATACTGCCAGCTCCCTGCTCCATCAAATACTGCCAGCTCCCTGCTCCCTCCAATACTGCCAGATTTCAGGACTCCGCAATACTGCCAGCTCCCTGCTCCCTCCAATAATGCCAGCTCCCTGCTGCCCACAACACGACCAGCTCCCTGCTCCATCCAATACTGACAGCTCCCAGCTCCCTCCAATACTGCCAGCTCCCTGCTCCCTCCAATACTGCCAGCTCCCTGCTCCCAACAACACTACCTGCTCCCTGCTCCCTCCAATACTGACAGCTCCCTGCTGCCTCCAATAATGCCAGATCCCTGCGACCTCCAATACTGCCAGATCTCTGTACTCCCCAATAGTGCCAGCTCCCTGCTCCTTCCAATACTGCCAGATCTCTGTACTCCCCGATACTGCCAGCTCCCTGCTCCTTCCAATACTACCAGATCTCTGTACTTCCCAATACTGACAACTCCCTGCTCCATCAAATACTGCCAGATCTCTATACACCCCAATACTGCCAACTCCCTGCTCCCTCCAATACTGCCAGATCTCTGTACTCCCCAATAGTGCCAGCTCTCTGCTCCTTCCAATACTGCCAGATCTCTGTACTCCCCAATACTGCCAGCTCCCTGCTCCTTCCAATACTACCAGATCTCTGTACTCCCCAATACTGACAACTCCCTGCTCCATCAAATACTGCCAGATCTCTATGCACCCCAATACTGCCAGCTCCCTGCTCCCTCCAATACTGCCAGATCTCTGTACTCCCCAATACTGCCAACTCCCTGCAGCCTCCTAAACTTCCAGCTTCCTGTTCGCTCAAATACTGCCAGCTCCCACCTCCCTCCAATACTGCCAGCTCCATGTTCCCTTGAATACTGCCTGATCTATGTACTCCCCGATACTGTCAGCTCCCTGCTCCCTCCAATACTGCCAGGTCTCTGTGTTCCACAATACTGCCAGCTCCCTGCTCCATCAAATACTGCCAGCTCCCTGCTCCCTCCAATACTGCCAGATTTCAGGACTCTGCAATACTGCCAGCTCCCTGCTCCCTCCAATAATGCCAGCTCCCTGCTGCCCACAACACGACCAGCTCCCTGCTCCATCCAATACTGACAGCTCCCAGCTCCCTCCAATACTGCCAGCTCCCTGCTCCCTCCAATACTGCCAGCTCCCTGCTCCCAACAACACTACCTGCTCCCTGCTCCCTCCAATACTGACAGCTCCCTGCTGCCTTCAATAATGCCAGATCCCTGCGACCTCCAATACTGCCAGATCTCTGTACTCCCCAATAGTGCCAGCTCCCTGCTCCTTCCAATACTGCCAGATCTCTGTACTCCCCAATACTGCCAGCTCCCTGCTCCTTCCAATACTACCAGATCTCTGTACTCCCCAGTACTGACAACTCCCTGCTCCATCAAATACTGCCAGATCTCTATACACCCCAATACTGCCAACTCCCTGCTCCCTCCAATACTGCCAGATCTCTATACTCCCCAATAGTGCCAGCTCTCTGCTCCTTCCAATACTGCCAGATCTCTGTACTCCCCAATACTGCCAGCTGCCTGCTCCCTCCAATACTGCCAGCTCCCTGCTCCCTCCAATACTGCCAGCTCCCTGCTCCCTCCAATACTGCCAGGTCTCTGCACTGCCCAATACTGCCAGCTCCCTGCTCCATCAAATACTGCCAGCTCCCTGCTCCCTCCAATACTGTCAGCTCACCCCTCCCTCCAATACTGTCAGCTCCCTGCTCCCTCCAATACGACCAGCTCCCTGCTCCCTCCAATACTGTTAGCTCACTCCTCCCTCCAATAATGTCAGCTCCCTGCCCACTCCAATGCTGCCCGCTCACTTATCCCTCAAATACTGCCAGATCACTGCTCCCTCCAATATTGCCAATCTCTGTACTCCGCTATAATGCCAGCTCCCTGCTGGCTCCAATATTGCCACATCTCTGTGCACACCAATACTACCAGCTCGCTCCAATACTGGAGCTCACTGCTCCCTCCAATGCTGCCAGCTCACTTCTCCCTCTAATACTGGAGGTCACTGCTCCCTCCAATACTGCCAGCTCACTTCTCCCTCCAATACTGCCAATCTCTGTTCTCCCCAATACTGCCAGCTCCCTGCTCCATTCAATACTGCCAGACCTCTGTTCTCCCAATACTGCCAGCTCCCTGCTCCCTCCAATACTACCAGTTCTCTGCTCCCACCAGGACTGCCAGCTCCCTGTACACTCCAATAATACCAGTTCCCTGCACCTTCCAATAATGCCAGCTCCCTCCCATACTGCCAGCTTCCTGCTCCCCCCAATGCTGCCAGCTCCCTGCACCCTCCAAATACTGCCTGTTACCTGCTCCCTACAATACTGCCAGATCTCTATACTCCCAATACTGCCAGCTCCCTGCTCCCTCCAATCCTGCCAGTTCTCTGCACTCCCCAATACTGCCAGCTCCCTGCCCCCTCCAATACTGTCATCTCCCTGCTCCCTCCAATACTGCCAGCTCCCTCCTCCCTCCAACACGACGACTCCATTCTCCCTCCAATACAACCAGATTTCTGGACTCCACAACACTGCCAGCTCCCTGCTCCGTCCAGTAATGCCAGCTCCCTGCTCCCTCCAACACTACGACCCAATGCTCCATCCAATACTGCCAGCTCCCTGCTCCCTCCAATACTGCCAGATTTCAGGACTCCGCAATACTGCCAGCTCCCTGCTCCCTCCAATAATGCCAGCTCCCTGCTGCCCACAACACGACCAGCTCCCTGCTCCATCCAATACTGACAGCTCCCAGCTCCCTCCAATACTGCCAGCTCCCTGCTCCCTCCAATACTGCCAGCTCCCTGCTCCCAACAACACTACCTGCTCCCTGCTCCCTCCAATACTGACAGCTCCCTGCTGCCTCCAATAATGCCAGATCCCTGCGACCTCCAATACTGCCAGATCTCTGTACTCCCCAATAGTGCCAGCTCCCTGCTCCTTCCAATACTGCCAGATCTCTGTACTCCCCGATACTGCCAGCTCCCTGCTCCTTCCAATACTACCAGATCTCTGTACTCCCCAATACTGACAGCTCCCTGCTCCATCAAATACTGCCAGATCTCTATACACCCCAATACTGCCAACTCCCTGCTCCCTCCAATACTGCCAGATCTCTGTACTCCCCAATAGTGCCAGCTCTCTGCTCCTTCCAATACTGCCAGATCTCTGTACTCCCCAATACTGCCAGCTCCCTGCTCCTTCCAATACTACCAGATCTCTGTACTCCCCAATACTGCCAGCTCCCTGCTCCTTCCAATACTACCAGATCTCTGTACTCCCCAATACTGACAACTCCCTGCTCCATCAAATACTGCCAGATCTCTATACACCCCAATACTGCCAGCTCCCTGCTCCCTCCAATACTGCCAGATCTCTGTACTCCCCAATACTGCCAATTCCCTGCAGCCTCCTAAACTTCCAGCTTCCTGTTCGCTCAAATACTGCCAGCTCCCACCTCCCTCCAATACTGCCAGCTCCATGTTCCCTTGAATACTGCCTGATCTATGTACTCCCCGATACTGTCAGCTCCCTGCTCCCTCCAATACTGCCGGGTCTCTGTGTTCCACAATACTGCCAGCTCCCTGCTCCATCAAATACTGCCAGCTCCCTGCTCCCTCCAATACTGCCAGATTTCAGGACTCCGCAATACTGCCAGCTCCCTGCTCCCTCCAATAATGCCAGCTCCCTGCTGCCCACAACACGACCAGCTCCCTGCTCCATCCAATACTGACAGCTCCCAGCTCCCTCCAATACTGCCAGCTCCCTGCTCCCTCCAATACTGCCAGCTCCCTGCTCCCAACAACACTACCTGCTCCCTGCTCCCTCCAATACTGACAGCTCCCTGCTGCCTCCAATAATGCCAGATCCCTGCGACCTCCAATACTGCCAGATCTCTGTACTCCCCAATAGTGCCAGCTCCCTGCTCCTTCCAATACTGCCAGATCTCTGTACTCCCCAATACTGCCAGCTCCCTGCTCCTTCCAATACTACCAGATCTCTGTACCCCCCAATACTGACAACTCCCTGCTCCATCAAATACTGCCAGATCTCTACACACCCCAATACTGCCAACTCCCTGCTCCCTCCAATACTGCCAGATCTCTGTACTCCCCAATAGTGCCAGCTCTCTGCTTCTTCCAATACTGCCAGATCTCTGTACTCCCCAATACTGCCAGCTCCCTGCTCCTTCCAATACTACCAGATCTCTGTACTCCCCAATACTGCCAGATCCCTGCTCCTTCCAATACTACCAGATCTCTGTACTCCCCAATACTGACAACTCCCTGCTCCATCAAATACTGCCAGATCTCTATACACCCCAATACTGCCAGCTCCCTGCTCCCTCCAATACTGCCAGATCTCTGTACTCCCCAATACTGCCAACTCCCTGCAGCCTCCGAAACTTCCAGCTTCCTGTTCGCTCAAATACTGCCAGCTCGCACCTCCCTCCAATACTGCCAGCTCCATGTTCCCTTGAATACTGCCTGATCTATGTACTCCCCGATACTGTCAGCTCCCTGCTCCCTCCAATACTGCCAGGTCTCTGTGTTCCACAATACTGCCAGCTCCCTGCTCCATCAAATACTGCCAGCTCCCTGTTCCTCCAATAATGCCAGGTCTCTGTGCTCCCCAATAATGCCAGCTCCCTGCTCCCTCCAATACTGCCAGCTCCCTGCTCCCTCCAATACTGTCAGCTCGCTGCTCCCTCCAATGCTGCCAGGTCTCTGCACTGCCCAATTCCGCCAGCTCCCTGCTCCATCAAATACTGCCAGCTCCGTGCTCCCTGCAATCATGCCAGGTCTCTGTACTCCCCAATACTGCAAGCTCCCTGCTCCCTCCAATACTGCCAGCTCCCTGCTCCCTCCAATACTGTCAGCTCACTCCTCCCTCCAATACTGCCAGCTCCCTGCTCCCTCCAATGTTGTCAGCTCACTTCTCCCTCCAATACTGCCAGATCACTGCTCCCTCCAATATTGCCAATCTCTTTACTCCGCTATAATACCAGCTCCCTGCTCGCTCCAATATTGCCACATCTCTGTACTCCCCAATAATGCCAGCTCCCTGCTCGTTCCAATACTGGAGCTCACTGCTCCCTCCAATACTGCCAGCTCACTTCTCCCTCCAATACTGCCAGATCTCTGTACTCCCCAATACTGCCAGCTCCATTCTCCATCCTATACTGCCAGATCTCTGTACTCCCCAATACTGCCAGCTCCATGCTCCCTTCAATACTGCCAGATCTCTGTTCTCCCAATACTGCAAGCTCCCTCCCATACTGCCAGCTTACTGCGCCCCGCAATGCTGCCAGCTCCATGTTCCATCCAATACTGCAAACTCGCTGCACCGTTCAATACTGCCTTCACCCTGCACCCTCCAATACTACTCGTTCCCTGCACCCTCCAATACTGCCAGTTCCCTGCTCCCTACAATACTGCCAGATCTCTTTACTCCCAATGCTGCCAGCTCCCTGCTCCCTCCCATACTGTCAGATCTCTGTACTCCCCTATACTGCCAGCTCCCTGCTCCCTCCAATACTGCCAGATCTCTGTACTCCCCAATACTGCCAGCTCCATGCTCCCTCCAATACTGCCAGATCTCTGTTCTCCCAATACGGCCAGCTGACTGCTCTCACCCATACTGCCAGATCACTCTTCTCCCAATACTGCCAGCTCCCTGCTCCCTCCAACACTACGACTCCATTGTCCCTCCAATACAACCAGATTTCTGGACTCCGCAACAGTGCCAGCTCCCTGCTCCCTCCAGTAATGCCAGCTCCCTGCTCCCTCCAACACTACGACCCAATGCTCAATCCAATACTGCCAGCTCCCTGCTCCCTCCAATACATCCAGATTTCTGGACTCCGCAATACTGCCAGCTCCCTGCTCCCTCCAATAATGCCAGCTCCCTGCTGCACACAACACTACCTGCTCCCTGCTCCATCCAATACTGCCAAATCCCAGCTCCCTCCAATACTGCCAGCTCCCTGCTCCCTCCAATACTGCCAGCAGCCTGCTCCCTACAGCACTACCTGCTCCCTGCTCCCTCCAATACTGACATCTCCCTGCTGCCTCCAATAATGCCAGATCCCTGCTCCATCAAATACTGCCAGATCTCTCTACTCCCCAATACTGCCAGATCCCTGCTCACTCCAATACTGCCAGATCTCCGTACTCCCCAATACTGCCAACTCCCCGCAGCCTCCAATACTGCCAGCTTCCTGTTCGCTCAAATACTGGCAGCTCCCACCTCCCTCCAAAACTGCCAGCTCCATGTTCCCTCGAATACTGCCAGATCTATGTACTCCCCTATACTGTCAGCTCCCTGCTCCCTCCAATACTGCCAGGTCTCTGTACTCCACAATACTGCCAGCTCCCTGCTCCATCAAATACTGCCAGCTACCTGTTCCTCCAATAATGCCAGGTCTCTGTACCCTCCAATACTGCCAGCTCCCTGCTCCCTCCAATGCTGCCAGCTCCCTGCTCCCTCCAATGCTGTCAGCTCGCTGCTCCCTCCAACACTGCCAGGTCTCTGTACTGCCCAATACTGCCAGCTCCCTACTCCATCAAATACTGCCAGCTCCGTGCTCCCTCCAATAATGCCAGGTCTCTGTACTCCCCAATACTGCAAGCTCCCTGCTCCCTCCAATACTACCAGCTCCCTGCTCCCTCAAATACTGTCAGCTCACTCCTCCCTCCAATACTGCCAGCTCCCTGCTCCCTCCAATGCTGTCAGCTCATTTCTCCCTCCAATACTGCCGGATCACTGCTCCCGCCAATATTGCCAATCTCTGTACTCCGCTATAATGCCAGCTCCCTGCTCGCTCCAATATTGCCACATCTCTGTATTCCCAATACTGCCAGTTCCCTGCTCCCTACAATACTGCCAGATCTCTTTACTCCCAATACTGCCAGCTCCCTGCTCCCTCCCATACTGTCAGATCTCTGTACTCCCCAATACTGCCAGCTCCCTGCTCCCTCCTATACTGCCAGATCTCTGTACTCCCCAATACTGCCAGCTCCCTGCTCCCTCCAGTAATGCCAGCTCCCTGCTCCCTCCAACACTACGACTCCATTCCCCCTCCAATACAAGCAGATTTCTGGAATCCTCAACACTGCCAGCTCCCTGCTCCCTCCAGTAATGCCAGCTCCCTGCTCCCTCCAATGCAGCCAGATTTCTGGACACCGCAATACTGCCAGCTCCCTGCTTCCTCCAATAATGCCAGCTCCCTGCTCCCCACAACATTACCTGCTCCCTGCTCCATCCAATACTGCCATATCCCATCTCCCTCCAATACTGCCAGCTCCCTGCTCCATCCAATACTGCCAGCTCCTTGCTCCCTACAACACTACCTGCTTCCTGCGCCCTCCAATACTGCCGGCTCCCTGCTCCCTCCAATACTGCCAGCCCGCCTGGGCTCCGTGCTGGCCCACATGATCCACCCCGACCAGTCCTACATGGTCCCGGGCCGGTCCATCCAGGACAACATCCACCTGGTCCGGGACCTGATCCATCTTTCCCAGAGGACTGGTCAGTCGGTCGCCTTTCTCTCCCTTCTATCAGGAGAAGGCGTTCGACAGGGTGGATCACGATTACCTTTTCGGGACTCTGCGCGCTTTCGGACTCGGGCCGCATTTCGTGGCCCGGGTCCGACTTTTATACGCCGCCGCAGAGTGTCTAGTCAAAGTTAACGGGTCCTTGATGGCGCCCCTTCGATTTGGGAGAGGAGTGCGTCAGGGGTGCCCCATGTCCGGCCAATTGTATACCATCTGCGTGGAGCCCTTCCTGTGCCTGATTCGCAGGAGGTTGACGGGATTGGCTCTGCGCGAGCCGGCCATGCAGGTCGTCCTCTCGGCTTACACCGACGACGTGTTCCTCGCAATCACAGATCCCGTTGACTTGCGGAGGATGCGCGACTGCCAGCAGACCTTTTCTGCCGCGTCCTCCGCGAGGATCAATTGGGAGAAATGTTCCGGACTCCTGGTTGGTCAGTGGCGGGTGGACTCCCTGCCGGAGGAGATGACACCTTTTGCGTGGAACACCACGGACCTCCTCTATCTGGGAGTACACCTCAGCCCCGCTGAGGAAGCCTGGCCGGCAAACTGGCAGGAGTTGGAGGCGAAAGTCACCGCTCGGCTGGTGCGCTGGACAGGACTGCTCCGAGTGCTTTCCTACAGGGGCCGAGCGTTGGTCATAAACCAACTGGTGGCATCCATGCTGTGGTACCGGTTGGTCACTTTGGCCCCGCCCCCTCTATTTGCCACCAAGATCCAGAAGAAACTCATCGATTTCTTCTGGGGCAAGAGGAAACACTGGGTCTCTGCCGCGGTCCTGAGTCTCCCGATCGAGGAGGGCGGTCAGTCGCTGGTGTGCGTCCGCACCCAGGCTGCGACTCTCCGCCTTCGGACCCTGCAGAGATACCTGTACGTCGAGCGTCCTCCCAGATGGTGTGCGCTGGCGACGTATTTTTTCCGCCAGTGTCACTGCCTTCAAGACGACACGCAGCTCCCGGTGGAGTCCGTTAGCCGCGCCTCTCTGAGGGAGTTGTCTGTCTTTTACCGGGATCTTTTCCGAGTCTGGGACATTGTCGCCTCCAGTCAGGGCGCTCCCCCGCCGGCGGAGGAGAGCGCCTCAGCTGTCCGGGCGGCCGACTCTGGGGACGGTCCGGCGGGCGGAGGAGTAGCCGAAACCCCCGGGACGCCCCTCACTGCGGGTGGCGAGGGGGCTCGGGAGTGCGGAGCGATCCCGGCCGAGCTGACCCCCGCTCGGCCGGAACTGCTCATCGGACCCAGGCCCCGAAACCCTCCTCGGGAGCCGGTCCCGCACAACCCGAGCCGCCTCTCGGAAATGCCCTCCGTGCCATTCCAATCGGTGCGGAGGGGTTTCCTGTACGGGCTGCTCCTGCACACTCTCCAATTCCTCGCCCTCGTCAGCCGGCCGGACACGCCCTGGCGGTCCGCGTTGCCATCTGGCGGCGAGGGGAAACCCCGATGGAAGTCTCTCGACGCGGGAGTCTTCCCCCTTTACATCGGGGGCCTGGGGTGGAGGGTGCTGCACAGAGCAGTCCCGTGCAATAGGCTTTTAAGTAGGTTCACGGACTCCCAGGCCAGCTGTACTTTCTGCGGCCTGGACGAGTCCGTGTTCCACATTTATACGGAGTGTGCGAGGTTGCAGCCCCTATTTGAGTATCTGAAGGGGCTGCTCCTCAAATTCTGGCTGCACTTCAGTCCCACGCTCCTGATCTTTGGGCACCCGGTGCGGAGGGGCTTGGGCCGGGAGGAGGATCTCCTCGTCGGTCTGCTCCTGGGCCTGGCCAAGGTGGCAATTCACAGGTCCAGGTTGCGGGCCGTCGGGGGGTCCGTCCTCCCCGATTGCCTGCCCCTCTTCCGCGGTTACGTTCGCGCCCGGGTGTCCCTGGAAAAGGAGCATGCGGTGTCCGTCGGTATGCTTGAGGCCTTCCGCGACCGGTGGGCACCGCAGGGACTGGAGTGCATTGTCGACGCCGAGAATGGCATTTTAATTTGAAAAAAAAAAAGGCAGCCGCTCAAACTAAGGCAGCCTCTCAAATTAAGGCACCCCCTCAAACTAAGGCAACCTCTCAAACCAAGGCAGCCACTCAAACTAAGGCAGCCGCTCAAACTAAGGCAGCCCCTCAAACTAAGGCAGACGCTCAAAATAATGCAGCCGCTCAAACTAATGCAGCCCCTCAATCTAAGGCAGCCCCTCAAACTAAGGCAGCCCCTCAAACTAAGGCAGCCGCTCAAACTAAGGCAGCCCCTCAAACTAAGGCAGCCCCTCAAACTGAGACAGCCGCTCAAACTAATGCAGCACCTCAGTCTAAGGCAGCCCCTCAAATTAAGGCAGACTCTCAAACTAATGCAACCCCTGAAACTAAGGCAGTCCCTCAACCTCAGGCAGCCTCTCCAATTAAGGCCGCCCCTCAAACTAAGGCAGCCCCTCAAACTAAGGCAGCCGCTCAAACTAAGGCAGCCGCTCAAACAAAGGCAGCCTCTCAAACTAAGGCAGCCTCTCAAATTAGGCCGCCCCTCAAACTAAGGCAGCAGCTCAAACTAAGGCAGCCACTCAAACTGAGGCAGCCTCTCAAATTAAGGCCGCCCCTCAAACTAAGGCAGCCCCTCAAACTAAGGCAGCCCCTCAAACCAAGGCAGCCTCTCAAACTAAGGCAGCATCTCAAACGAAGGCAGCCTCTCAAACTAAGGCAGCCCCTCAAACTAAGGCAGCCCCTCAAACGAAGGCAGCCGCTCAAACTAACGAAGCCGCTAAACTAAAGCAGCCCCTCACTCTCAGGCAACCCCTTAAACTAAGGCAGCCGCTCAAACTAAGGCTGCCCCTCAAACTAAGGCAGCCGCTCAAACTAAGGCAGACCCTCAAAGTAAGGCAGCCGCTCAAACTAAGGCAGCCCCTCAAACTGAAACAGCCGCTCAAACTAATGCAGCCCCTCAGTCTAAGGCAGTCCCTCAAACTAAGGCAGCCTCTCAAACTAATGCAGACGCTCAAACTAGGGCAGCGCCTCAAACGAAGACAGCCGATGTAACTGATGCAGCCCCTCAAACTAAGGCAGCTTCTAAAAGTAAGGCAGACCATCAAACTAAGGCAGCCGCTGAAACTAAGGCAGACTCTCAAACAAATGCAGAACTCAATCTAAGGCAGCCCCTCAAACTAAGGCAGCCGCTCAAACAAAGGCAGACTCTCAAACTAAGGCTGCCTCTCACACTATTCAGCCATTCAATCAAAAGCAGCTCCTCAAACTAAGGCAGCCCCTCAAACTAAGGCAGCCGCTCAAACTAATGCAGCCCCTCAATCTAAGGAAGACCCTTACTAAGGCAGCCGCTCAAACTAAAGCAGCCCATCAAAATAATGCAGCCCCTCAATCTAAGGCAGCCCCTCAAACTAAGGCAGCCCCACAAACTAATGCAGCCCCTCAATGTAAGGCAGCCGCTCAAACTAAGGCAGCCCGTCAAACTAAGGCAGCCCCTCAAACTGAGACAGCCGCTCAAACTAATGCAGCACCTCAGTCGAAGGCAGCCCCTCAAATTAAGGCAGACTCTCAAACTAATGCACCCCCTGAAACTAAGGCAGTCCCTCAAACTCAGGCTGCCTCTCAAACTAAGGCAGCCGCTCAAACTAAGGCAGCCACTCAAACTGAGGCAGCCTCTCAAATTAAGGCCGCCCCTCAAACTAAAGCAGCCCCTCAAACTAAGCAGCCGCTCAAACTAAGGCAGCCTCTCAAATTAAGGCCGCCCCTCAAACTAAGGCAGCCGCTCAAACAAAGGCAGCCTCTCAAACTAAGGCAGCCTCTCAAATTAGGCCGCCCCTCAAACTAAGGCAGGCGCTCAAATAAAGCAGCCACTCAAACTGAGGCAGCCTCTCAAATTAAGGCCGCCCCTCAAACTAAGGCAGCCCCTCAAACTAAGGCAGCGCCTCCAGCTAAGGCAGCGTCTCAAACTAAGGCAGCATCTCAAAAGAAGGCAGCATCTCAAAAGAAGGCAGCCTCTCAAACTAAGGCAGCCCCTCAAACTAAGGCAGCCGCTTAAAGTAAGGATGACCCTCAAACTAAGTCAGCCGCTCAATCTAATGCAGCCGCTCAAACTAAAGCAGCCCCTCAAACTAAGGCAGCCGCTTCAAGTAAGGATGCCCCTCAAACTCAGTCAGCCCCTCAAACTAAGGCAGCCGCTGAAACTAAGGCAGCCCCTCAAACTAAGGCAGCCGCTCAAACTAAGGCAGCCGCTCAAACTAAGGCAGCCCCTCAAACTAAGGCAGCCGCTCAAACTAAGGCAGCCGCTCCAACTGAGACAGCCGCTCAAACTAATGCAGCCTCTCAAACTAAGGCAGCATCTCAAACTAAGGCAGCCCCTCAAACTAAGGCAGCCCCTCAAACGAAGGCAGCCGCTCAAACTAACGAAGCCGCTAAACTAAAGCAGCCCCTCACTCTAAGGCAACCCCTTAAACTAAGGCAGCCGCTCAAACCAAGGCTGCCCCTCAAACTAAGGCAGCAGCTCAAACTAAGGCAGCCCCTCAAAGTAAGGCAGCCGCTCAAACTGAGGCAGCCCCTCAAACTGAGACAGCCGCTCAAACTAATGCAGCCCCTCAGTCTCAGGCAGTCCCTCAAACTAAGGCAGCCTCTCAAACTAATGCAGCCGCTCAAACTAAGGCAGCGCCTCAAACTAAGACAGCCGATGTAACTAATGCAGCCCCTCAAACTAATGCAGCTTCTAAAAGTAAGGCAGACCATCAAACTAAGGCAGCCGCTCAAACTAAGGCAGACTCTCAAACAAATGCAGAACTCAATCTGAGGCAGCCCCTCAAACTAAGGCAGCCGCTCAAACAAAGGCAGAATCTCAAACTGAGGCAGCCTCTCACACTAAGTCAGCCGTTCAAGCAAAAGCAGCCCCTGAAACTAAGGCAGCCCCTCAAACTAAGGCAGCCGCTCAAACTAATGCAGCCCCTCAATCTAAGGAAGCCCCTCAACTAAGGCAGCCGCTCAAACTAAAGCAGCCCATCAAAATAATGCAGCCCCTCAATCTAAGGCAGCCCCTCAAACTAAGCCTACCCCTCAAACTAATGCAGCCGCTCAAACTAAGGCAGCCCCGAAAACTCAGGCAGCCGCTCAAATTAAGGCAGCCGCTCAAACTAAGGCAGCCGCTCAAACTAAGGCAGCCTCTCAAATTAAGGCCTCCCCTCAAACTAAGGCAGCCTCTCAAAGGAAGGCAGCCTCTCAAGCTAAGGCAGCATCTCAAACTAAGGCAGCCTCTCAAACTAAGGCAGCCATTCAAACTAAGGCAGTCGCTCAAACGAAGGCAGCCCCTCAAACTAAAGCAGCCGCTCAAAATAATGCAGCCGCTCAAACTAAAGCAGCCCCTCAATCTAAGGCAGTCCCTCAAACTAAGGCAGCCCCTCCAACTAAGGCAGCCGCTCAAACTAATGCAGGCCCTCAAACTAAGGCAGCCGCTCAAACTAAGGCAGCCCCTCAAACTGAGACATCCGCTCAAACTAAGGCAACCTCTCAATCTAAGGCCGCCCCTCAAACTAAGGCAGCCACTCAAACTAAGGCAGCCTCTCAAACTAAGGCAGCATCTCAATCTCAGGCAGCCTCTCAAACTAAGGCAGCCCCTCAAACTAAGGCAGCCGCTCAAACTAAGGCAGCCCCTCAAAGTAAGTCAGCCGCTCAAACTAAGGCAGCCCCTCAAACTGAGACAGCCGCTCAAACTAATGCAGCCCCTCAGTCTCAGGCAGTCCCTCAAACTAAGGCAGCCTCTCAAACTAATGCAGCCTCTCAAACAAAGGCAGCGCCTCAAACTAAGGCAGCCGCTCAAACTAAGGCAGCCTCTCAAATTAAGGCCTCCCCTCAAACTAAGGCAGCCTCTCAAACGAAGCAGCCTCTCAAACTAAGGCAGCATCTCAAACTAAGGCAGCCTCTCAAACTAAGGCAGCCCCTCAAACTAAGGCAGCCGCTCAAAATAATGCAGCCGCTCAAACTAAAGCAGCCCCTCAATCTAAGGCAGCCCCTCAAACTAAGGCAGCCCCTCAAACTAAGGCAGCCGCTCAAACTAAGGCAGCCCCTCAAACTAAGGCAGCCGCTCAAACTAAGGCAGCCCCTCAAACTGAGGCAGCCGCTCAAACTAAGGCAGCCCCTCAAACTGAGACAGCCGCTCAAACTAATGCAGCACCTCAGTCTAAGGCAGCCCCTCAAACTAAGGCAGACTCTCAAACTAATGCAGCCCCTCAAACTCAGTCAGCCTCTCAAACTAAGGCAGCCCCTCAAACTAAGGCAGCCGCTCAAACTAAGGCAGCCCCTCAAACTAAGGCAGCCGCTCAAACTAAGGCAGCCCCTCAAACTGAGACAGCCGCTCAAACTAATGCAGCACCTCAGTCTAAGGCCGCCCCTCAAGCTAAGGCAGCATCTCAAACTAAGGCAGCCACTCAAACTGAGGCAGCCTCTCAAATTGAGGCCGCACCTCAAACTAAGGCAGCCCCTCAAACTAAGGCAGCCGCTCAAACAAAGGCAGACTCTCAAACTAAGGCTGCCTCTCACACTAAGTCAGCCGTTCAATCAAAAGCAGCTCCTCAAACTAAGGCAGCCCCTCAAACTAAGGCAGCCGCTCAAACTAATGCAGCCCCTCAATCTAAGGAAGACCCTCAACTAAGGCAGCCGCTCAAACTAAAGCAGCCCATCAAAATAATGCAGCCCCTCAATCTAAGGCAGCCCCTCAAACTAAGGCAGCCCCACAAACTAATGCAGCCCCTCAATGTAAGGCAGCCGCTCAAACTAAGGCAGCCCGTCAAACTAAGGCAGCCCCTCAAACTGAGACAGCCGCTCAAACTAATGCAGCACCTCAGTCGAAGGCAGCCCCTCAAATTAAGGCAGACTCTCAAACTAATGCACCCCCTGAAACTAAGGCAGTCCCTCAAACTCAGGCTGCCTCTCAAACTAAGGCAGCTGCTCAAACTAAGGCAGCCACTCAAACTGAGGCAGCCTCTCAAATTAAGGCCGCCCCTCAAACTAAGGCAGCCCCTCAAACTAAGCAGCCGCTCAAACTAAGGCAGCCTCTCAAATTAAGGCCGCCCCTCAAGCTAAGGCAGCATCTCAAACTAAGGCAGCCTCTCAAACTAAGGCAGCCATTCAAACTAAGGCAGTCGCTCAAACGAAGGCAGCCCCTCAAACTAAAGCAGCCGCTCAAAATAATGCAGCCGCTCAAACTAAAGCAGCCCCTCAATCTAAGGCAGTCCCTCAAACTAAGGCAGCCCCTCCAACTAAGGCAGCCGCTCAAACTAATGCAGGCCCTCAAACTAAGGCAGCCGCTCAAACTAAGGCAGCCCCTCAAACTGAGACATCCGCTCAAACTAAGGCAACCTCTCAATCTAAGGCCGCCCCTCAAACTAAGGCAGCCACTCAAACTAAGGCAGCCTCTCAAACTAAGGCAGCATCTCAATCTCAGGCAGCCTCTCAAACTAAGGCAGCCCCTCAAACTAAGGCAGCCGCTCAAACTAAGGCAGCCCCTCAAAGTAAGTCAGCCGCTCAAACTAAGGCAGCCCCTCAAACTGAGACAGCCGCTCAAACTAATGCAGCCCCTCAGTCTCAGGCAGTCCCTCAAACTAAGGCAGCCTCTCAAACTAATGCAGCCTCTCAAACAAAGGCAGCGCCTCAAACTAAGGCAGCCGCTCAAACTAAGGCAGCCTCTCAAATTAAGGCCTCCCCTCAAACTAAGGCAGCCTCTCAAACGAAGGCAGCCTCTCAAACTAAGGCAGCATCTCAAACTAAGGCAGCCTCTCAAACTAAGGCAGCCACTCAAACTAAGGCAGCCGCTCAAACTAAGGCAGCCCCTCAAACTAAGGCAGCCGCTCAAAATAATGCAGCCGCTCAAACTAAAGCAGCCCCTCAATCTAAGGCAGCCCCTCAAACTAAGGCAGCCCCTCAAACTAAGGCAGCCGCTCAAACTAAGGCAGCCCCTCAAACTAAGGCAGCCGCTCAAACTAAGGCAGCCCCTCAAACTGAGACAGCCGCTCAAACTAATGCAGCACCTCAGTCTAAGGCAGCCCCTCAAACTAAGGCAGACTCTCAAACTAAGGCAGCCCCTCAAACTCAGTCAGCCTCTCAAACTAAGGCAGCCGCTCAAACTAAGGCAGCCACTCAAACTGAGGCAGCCTCTCAAATTGAGGCCGCACCTCAAACTAAGGCAGCCCCTCAAACTAAGGCAGCCGCTCAAACAAAGGCAGACTCTCAAACTAAGGCTGCCTCTCACACTAAGTCAGCCGTTCAATCAAAAGCAGCTCCTCAAACTAAGGCAGCCCCTCAAACTAAGGCAGCCGCTCAAACTAATGCAGCCCCTCAATCTAAGGAAGACCCTCAACTAAGGCAGCCGCTCAAACTAAAGCAGCCCATCAAAATAATGCAGCCCCTCAATCTAAGGCAGCCCCTCAAACTAAGGCAGCCCCACAAACTAATGCAGCCCCTCAATGTAAGGCAGCCGCACAAACTAAGGCAGCCCGTCAAACTAAGGCAGCCCCTCAAACTGAGACAGCCGCTCAAACTAATGCAGCACCTCAGTCGAAGGCAGCCCCTCAAATTAAGGCAGACTCTCAAACTAATGCACCCCCTGAAACTAAGGCAGTCCCTCAAACTCAGGCTGCCTCTCAAACTAAGGCAGCCGCTCAAACTAAGGCAGCCACTCAAACTGAGGCAGCCTCTCAAATTAAGGCCGCCCCTCAAACTAAGGCAGCCCCTCAAACTAAGCAGCCGCTCAAACTAAGGCAGCCTCTCAAATTAAGGCCGCCCCTCAAACTAAGGCAGCCGCTCAAACAAAGGCAGCCTCTCAAACTAAGGCAGCCTCTCAAATTAGGCCGCCCCTCAAACTAAGGCAGGCGCTCAAATAAAGCAGCCACTCAAACTGAGGCAGCCTCTCAAATTAAGGCCGCCCCTCAAACTAAGGCAGCCCCTCAAACTAAGGCAGCGCCTCAAACTAAGGCAGCGTCTCAAACTAAGGCAGCATCTCAAAAGAAGGCAGCCTCTCAAACTAAGGCAGCCCCTCAAACTAAGGCAGCCGCTTAAAGTAAGGATGACCCTCAAACTAAGTCAGCCGCTCAATCTAATGCAGACGCTCAAACTAAAGCAGCCCCTCAAACTAAGGCAGCCGCTTCAAGTAAGGATGCCCCTCAAACTCAGTCAGCCCCTCAAACTAAGGCAGCCGCTGAAACTAAGGCAGCCCCTCAAACTAAGGCAGCCGCTCAAACTAAGGCAGCCGCTCAAACTAAGGCAGCCCCTCAAACTAAGGCAGCCGCTCAAACTAAGGCAGCCGCTCCAACTGAGACAGCCGCTCAAACTAATGCAGCCTCTCAAACTAAGGCAGCATCTCAAACTAAGGCAGCCTCTCAAACTAAGGCAGCCCCTCAAACGAAGGCAGCCGCTCAAACTAACGAAGCCGCTAAACTAAAGCAGCCCCTCACTCTAAGGCAACCCCTTAAACTAAGGCAGCCGCTCAAACCAAGGCTGCCCCTCAAACTAAGGCAGCAGCTCAAACTAAGGCAGCCCCTCAAAGTAAGGCAGCCGCTCAAACTGAGGCAGCCCCTCAAACTGAGACAGCCGCTCAAACTAATGCAGCCCCTGAGTCTCAGGCAGTCCCTCAAACTAAGGCAGCCTCTCAAACTAATGCAGCCGCTCAAACTAAGGCAGCGCCTCAAACTAAGACAGCCGATGTAACTAATGCAGCCCCTCAAACTAATGCAGCTTCTAAAAGTAAGGCAGACCATCAAACTAAGGCAGCCGCACAAACTAAGGCAGACTCTCAAACAAATGCAGAACTCAATCTGAGGCAGCCCCTCAAACTAAGGCAGCCGCTCAAACAAAGGCAGAATCTCAAACTGAGGCAGCCTCTCACACTAAGTCAGCCGTTCAAGCAAAAGCAGCCCCTGAAACTAAGGCAGCCCCTCAAACTAAGGCAGCCGCTCAAACTAATGCAGCCCCTCAATCTAAGGAAGCCCCTCAACTAAGGCAGCCGCTCAAACTAAAGCAGCCCATCAAAATAATGCAGCCCCTCAATCTAAGGCAGCCCCTCAAACTAAGCCTACCCCTCAAACTAATGCAGCCGCTCACACTAAGGCAGCCCCGAAAACTCAGGCAGCCGCTCAAATTAAGGCAGCCGCTCAAACTAAGGCAGCCGCTCAAACTAAGGCAGCCTCTCAAATTAAGGCCTCCCCTCAAACTAAGGCAGCCTCTCAAAGGAAGGCAGCCTCTCAAGCTAAGGCAGCATCTCAAACTAAGGCAGCCTCTCAAACTAAGGCAGCCATTCAAACTAAGGCAGTCGCTCAAACGAAGGCAGCCCCTCAAACTAAAGCAGCCGCTCAAAATAATGCAGCCGCTCAAACTAAAGCAGCCCCTCAATCTAAGGCAGTCCCTCAAACTAAGGCAGCCCCTCCAACTAAGGCAGCCGCTCAAACTAATGCAGGCCCTCAAACTAAGGCAGCCGCTCAAACTAAGGCAGCCCCTCAAACTGAGACATCCGCTCAAACTAAGGCAACCTCTCAATCTAAGGCCGCCCCTCAAACTAAGGCAGCCACTCAAACTAAGGCAGCCTCTCAAACTAAGGCAGCATCTCAATCTCAGGCAGCCTCTCAAACTAAGGCAGCCCCTCAAACGAAGGCAGCCGCTCAAACTAACGAAGCCGCTAAACTAAAGCAGCCCCTCACTCTAAGGCCGCTTGTCAAACTAAGGCAGCCGCTCAAACTGAGGCTGCCCCTCAAACTAAGGCAGCCGCTCAAACTAAGGCAGCCCCTCAAAGTAAGGCAGCCGCTCAAACTAAGGCAGCCCCTCAAACTGAGACAGCCGCTCAAACTAATGCAGCCCCTCAGTCTCAGGCAGTCCCTCAAACTAAGGCAGCCTCTCAAACTAATGCAGCGTCTCAAACAAAGGCAGCGCCTCAAACTAAGGCAGCCGCTCAAACTAAGGCAGCCTCTCAAATTAAGGCCTCCCCTCAAACTAAGGCAGCCTCTCAAACGAAGGCAGCCTCTCAAACTAAGGCAGCATCTCAAACTAAGGCAGCCTCTCAAACTAAGGCAGCCACTCAAACTAAGGCAGCCGCTCAAACTAAGGCAGCCCCTCAAACTAAGGCAGCCGCTCAAAATAATGCAGCCGCTCAAACTAAAGCAGCCCCTCAATCTAAGGCAGCCCCTCAAACTAAGGCAGCCCCTCAAACTAAGGCAGCCGCTCAAACTAAGGCAGCCCCTCAAACTAAGGCAGCCGCTCAAACTAAGGCAGCCCCTCAAACTGAGACAGCCGCTCAAACTAATGCAGCACCTCAGTCTAAGGCAGCCCCTCAAACTAAGGCAGACTCTCAAACTAAGGCAGCCCCTCAAACTCAGTCAGCCTCTCAAACTAAGGCAGCCGCTCAAACTAAGGCAGCCACTCAAACTGAGGCAGCCTCTCAAATTGAGGCCGCACCTCAAACTAAGGCAGCCCCTCAAACTAAGGCAGCCTCTCAAACGAAGGCAGCATCTTAAATTAAGGCAGCCTCTGAAGCTAAGGCAGCCGCTCAAACTAATGCAGCCGCTCAAACTAAAGCAGCCCCTCAATCTAAGGCATCCCCTCAAACTAAGGCAGCCGCTCAAACTAAGGCAGCCCCTCAAACTAAGGCAGCCGCTCAAACTAAGGCAGGCCCTCAAACTAAGGCAACCGCTCAAACTAAGGCAGCCCCTCAAACTGAGACAGCCGCTCAAACTAAGGCAGCCTCTCAAATTAAGGCCGCCCCTCAAACTAAGGCGGCCCCTCAAACTAAGGCAGACTCTCAAACTAAGGCAGCATCTCAAACTAAGGCAGCCTCTCAAACTAAGGCAGCCCCTCAAACGAAGGCAGCCACTCAAACTAACGAAGCCGCTAAACTAAAGCAGCCCCTCACTCCAAGGCAGCCCCTCAAACTAAGGCAGCCGCTCAAACTAAGGCTGCCCCTCAAACTAAGGCAGCCGCTCAAACTAAGGCAGCACCTCAAAGTAAGGCAGCCGCTCAAACTAAGGCAGCCCCTCAAACTGAGACAGCCACTCAAACTAATGCAGCCCCTCAGTCTAAGCCAGTCCCTCAAACTAAGGCAGCCTCTCAAACTAATGCAGCCGCTCAAACTAAGGCAGACTCTCAAACTCATGCAGCCCCTTAAATTAAGGCAGCCCCTAAAACTAAGGGAGGGCCTCAACCAAAGGCAGCCCCTCAAACTAATGCAGCTGCTCAAACTCAGGCAGCCTCTCAAACTGAGGCAGCCTGTCAAACTAAGGCAGCCTCTCAAAGTAAGGCAGACCCTCAAACTAAGGCAGCCGGTCAAACTAAGGCAGTCTCTCAAACTAAGGCAGTCCCTCAAACTAAGGCAGCCGCTCAAACTAAGGCAGACTCTCAAACCAAGGCAGCCTCTCACACTAAGTCAGCCGCTCAAACTAATGCAGCCCGTCAATCGAAGGCAGCCCCTCAACTAAGGCAGCCGCTCAAACTAAAGCAGCCCATCAACCAAATGCAGCCCCTCAATCTAAGGCAGACCCTCTAACTAAGGCAGCCCCTCAAACTAATGCTGCCCCTCAAACTAATGCTGCCCCTCAGTCTAAGGCAGCCCCTCAAATTCAGTCAGCCGCTCAAACTAAGGCAGCCGCTCAAACTAAGACAGCCTCTCAAATTAAGGCCGCCCCTCAAACTAAGGCAGCCTCTCAAACTAATGCAGCCACTCAATCAAAGGCAGACTCTCAAACTAATGCAGCCACTCAATCAAAGGCAGCCCCACAAACTAAGCCTACCCCTCAAACTAATGCAGCCGCTCAAACTAAGGCAGCCTCTCAAACTAAGGCAACCCCTCAAACTAAGGCAACGCTCAATCTAAGGCAGCCCCTCAAACTAAGGCAGCCGCTCAAACTAAGGCAGCCCCTCAAACTAAGGCAGCCCCTCAAACTAAGGCAGCCGCTCAAACTAATGCAGCCCCTCAATCTAAGGCAGCCCCTCAAACGAAGACAGCCCCTCAAACTAATGCAGCCCCTGAATCCAAGGCCGCCCCTCAAACTGAGGCAGCCTCTCAAACGAAGGCAGGCGATCAAACGAATGCATCCCCTCAATCTAAGGCAGCCCCTCAAACTAAGCCAGTCCCTCAAATTAAGGCAGACCCTCAAACTAAGGTAGACTCAGAAACTAATGCAGCCCCTCAATCTAAGGCAGACCCTTAAACTAAGGCAGCCCCTCAAACTAAGGCAGCCCCTCAAACTAAGGAAGCCGTCTCAAACTAAGGCAGCCCCTCAAACTAAGGCAGCCTCTGAAACTAAGGCAGCCTCTCAAACTAAGGCAGCCTCTCAAACTAAGGCACCCCCTCAAACAAATGCAGCCCCTCAATATAAGGCACGCCCTCAAACTAATGCAGCCCCTCAATCTATGGCAACTCCTCAATCTAAGGCAGCACCTCAAACTAACGCAGCCAATCAATCAAAGGCAGCCCCTCAAACTATGCCAACCGCTCAAACGAAGGCAGCCCCTCAAACTAAGTCAGCCTCTCAAACTAAGGCAGCCGCTCAAACTAAGGCAGCCACTCAAACTGAGGCAGCCTCTCAAATTGAGGCCGCACCTCAAACTAAGGCAGCCCCTCAAACTAAGGCAGCCTCTCAAACGAAGGCAGCATCTTAAATTAAGGCAGCCTCTGAAGCTAAGGCAGCCGCTCAAACTAAGGCAGCCGCTCAAACTAAGGCAGCCCCTCAAAGTAAGGCAGCCGCTCAAACTAAGGCAGCCCCTCAAACTGAGACAGCCGCTCAAACTAATGCAGCCCCTCAGTCTCAGGCAGTCCCTCAAACTAAGGCAGCCTCTCAAACTAATGCAGCCTCTCAAACAAAGGCAGCGCCTCAAACTAAGGCAGCCGCTCAAACTAAGGCAGCCTCTCAAATTAAGGACTCCCCTCAAACTAAGGCAGCCTCTCAAACGAAGGCAGCCTCTCAAACTAAGGCAGCATCTCAAACTAAGGCAGCCTCTCAAACTAAGGCAGCCACTCAAACTAAGGCAGCCGCTCAAACTAAGGCAGCCCCTCAAACTAAGGCAGCCGCTCAAAATAATGCAGCCGCTCAAACTAAAGCAGCCCCTCAATCTAAGGCAGCCCCTCAAACTAAGGCAGCCCCTCAAACTAAGGCAGCCGCTCAAACTAAGGCAGCCCCTCAAACTAAGGCAGCCGCTCAAACTAAGGCAGCCCCTCAAACTGAGACAGCCGCTCAAACTAATGCAGCACCTCAGTCTAAGGCAGCCCCTCAAACTAAGGCAGACTCTCAAACTAAGGCAGCCCCTCAAACTCAGTCAGCCTCTCAAACTAAGGCAGCCGCTCAAACTAAGGCAGCCACTCAAACTGAGGCAGCCTCTCAAATTGAGGCCGCACCTCAAACTAAGGCAGCCCCTCAAACTAAGGCAGCCTCTCAAACGAAGGCAGCATCTTAAATTAAGGCAGCCTCTGAAGCTAAGGCAGCCGCTCAAACTAATGCAGCCGCTCAAACTAAAGCAGCCCCTCAATCTAATGCAGCTCCTCAAACTAAGGCAGCTTCTAAAAGTAAGGCAGACCATCAAACTAAGGCAGCCGCTCAAACTAAGGCAGACTCTCGAACAAATGCAGAACTCAATCTAAGGCAGCCCCTCAAACTAAGGCAGCCGCTCAAACAAGGGCAGACTCTCAAACTAAGGCAGCCTCTCACACTAAGTCAGCCGTTCTATCAAAAGCAGCCCCTCAAACTAATGCAGCCACTCAATCAAAGGCAGCCCCTCAAACTAAGCCTACCCCTCAAACTAATGCAGCCGCTCAAACTGAGGCAGCCCCTCAAACTCAGGCAGCCGCTCAAACTAAGGCAGCCGCTCAAACTAAGGCAGCCGCTCAAACGAAGGCAGCCGCTCAAACTAAGGCAGCATCTCAAACTAAGGGAGCCTCTCAAACTAAGGCAGCCACTCAAACTAAGGCAGCCGCTCAAACTAAGGCAGCCCCTCAAACTGAGACAGCCGCTCAAACTAATGCAGCCCCTCAGTCTCAGGCAGTCCCTCAAACTAAGGCAGCCTCTCAAACTAATGCAGCCTCTCAAACAAAGGCAGCGCCTCAAACTAAGGCAGCCGCTCAAACTAAGGCAGCCTCTCAAATTAAGGACTCCCCTCAAACTAAGGCAGCCTCTCAAACGAAGGCAGCCTCTCAAACTAAGGCAGCATCTCAAACTAAGGCAGCCTCTCAAACTAAGGCAGCCACTCAAACTAAGGCAGCCGCTCAAACTAAGGCAGCCCCTCAAACTAAGGCAGCCGCTCAAAATAATGCAGCCGCTCAAACTAAAGCAGCCCCTCAATCTAAGGCAGCCCCTCAAACTAAGGCAGCCCCTCAAACTAAGGCAGCCGCTCAAACTAAGGCAGCCCTCAAACTAAGGCAGCCGCTCAAACTAAGGCAGCCCCTCAAACTGAGACAGCCGCTCAAACTAATGCAGCACCTCAGTCTAAGGCAGCCCCTCAAACTAAGGCAGACTCTCAAACTAAGGCAGCCCCTCAAACTCAGTCAGCCTCTCAAACTAAGGCAGCCGCTCAAACTAAGGCAGCCACTCAAACTGAGGCAGCCTCTCAAATTGAGGCCGCACCTCAAACTAAGGCAGCCCCTCAAACTAAGGCAGCCTCTCAAACGAAGGCAGCATCTTAAATTAAGGCAGCCTCTGAAGCTAAGGCAGCCGCTCAAACTAATGCAGCCGCTCAAACTAAAGCAGCCCCTCAATCTAAGGCATCCCCTCAAACTAAGGCAGCCGCTCAAACTAAGGCAGACCCTCAAACTAAGGCAGCCGCTCAAACTAAGGCAGGCCCTCAAACTAAGGCAACCGCTCAAACTAAGGCAGCCCCTCAAACTGAGACAGCCGCTCAAACTAAGGCAGCCTCTCAAATTAAGGCCGCCCCTCAAACTAAGGCGGCCCCTCAAACTAAGGCAGACTCTCAAACTAAGGCAGCAAATCAAACTAAGGCAGCCTCTCAAACTAAGGCAGCCCCTCAAACGAAGGCAGCCACTCAAACTAACGAAGCCGCTAAACTAAAGCAGCCCCTCACTCCAAGGCAGCCCCTCAAACTAAGGCAGCCGCTCAAACTAAGGCTGCCCCTCAAACTAAGGCAGCCGCTCAAACTAAGGCAGCCCCTCAAAGTAAGGCAGCCGCTCAAACTAAGGCAGCCCCTCAAACTGAGACAGCCACTCAAACTAATGCAGCCCCTCAGTCTAAGCCAGTCCCTCAAACTAAGGCAGCCTCTCAAACTAATGCAGCCGCTCAAACTAAGGCAGACTCTCAAACTCATGCAGCCCCTTAAATTAAGGCAGCCCCTAAAACTAAGGGAGGGCCTCAACCAAAGGCAGCCCCTCAAACAAATGCAGCCGCTCAAACTCAGGCAGCCTCTCAAACTGAGGCAGCCTGTCAAACTAAGGCAGCCTCTCAAAGTAAGGCAGACCCTCAAACTAAGGCAGCCGGTCAAACTAAGGCAGTCTCTCAAACTAAGGCAGTCCCTCAAACTAAGGCAGCCGCTCAAACTAAGGCAGACTCTCAAACCAAGGCAGCCTCTCACACTAAGTCAGCCGCTCAAACTAATGCAGCCCGTCAATCGAAGGCAGCCCCTCAACTAAGGCAGCCGCTCAAACTAAAGCAGCCCATCAACCAAATGCAGCCCCTCAATCTAAGGCAGACCCTCTAACTAAGGCAGCCCCTCAAACTAATGCTGCCCCTCAAACTAATGCTGCCCCTCAGTCTAAGGCAGCCCCTCAAATTCAGTCAGCCGCTCAAACTAAGGCAGCCGCTCAAACTAAGACAGCCTCTCAAATTAAGGCCGCCCCTCAAACTAAGGCAGCCTCTCAAACTAATGCAGCCACTCAATCAAAGGCAGACTCTCAAACTAATGCAGCCACTCAATCAAAGGCAGCCCCACAAACTAAGCCTACCCCTCAAACTAATGCAGCCGCTCAAACTAAGGCAGCCCCTCAAATTCAGTCAGCCGCTCAAACTCAGGCAGCCTCTCAAACTAAGGCAGCCTCTCAAACTAAGGCAACCCCTCAAACTAAGGCAACGCTCAATCTAAGGAAGCCCCTCAAACTAAGGCAGCCGCTCAAACTAAAGCAGCCCCTCAATCTAAGGCAGCCCCTCAAACTAAGGCAGCCGCTCAATCTAAGGCAGCCCCTCAAACTAAGGCAGCCGCTCAAACTAAGACAGCCGCTCAAACTAAGACAGCCGCTCAGACTAATGCAGCCCCTCAAACTAATGCAGCCCCTCAAACTAATGCAGCCCCTCAAACTAATGCAGATCTCAATCTAAGGCAGCCCCTCCAACTAAGGCAGCCGCTCAAACTAATGCAGCCCCTCAAACTAATGCAGCCCCTCAAACTAATGCAGCCCCTCAATCTAAGGCAGCCCATCAATCTAAGGAAGCCCCTCAAACTAAGGCATCCGCTCAAACTAAGGCAGCCCCTCAAACTGAGGAAGCCGCTCAAACTAAGGCAGGCCCTCAAACTAAGGCAGCCGCTCAAACTAAGGCAGCCCCTCAAACTGAGACAGCCGCTCAAACTAAGGCAGCCTCTCAAATTAAGGCCGCCCCTCAAACTAAGGCAGCCCCTCAAACTAAGGCAGCCTCTCAAACTAAGGCAGCATCTCAAACTTAGGCAGCCTCTCAAACTAAGGCAGCCCCTCAAACGAAGGCAGCCGCTCAAACTAACGAAGCCGCTAAACTAAACCAGCCCCTCACTCTAAGGCAGCCCCTCAAACTAAGGCAGCCGCTCAAACTAAGGCTGCCCCTCAAACAAAGGCAGCCGCTCAAACTAAGGCAGCCCCTCAAAGTAAGGCAGCCGCTCAAACTAAGGCAGCCCCTCAAACTGAGACAGCCACTCAAACTAATGCAGCCCCTCAGTCTAAGGCAGTCCCTCAAACTAAGGCAGCCTCTCAAACTAATGCAGCCGCTCAAACTAAGGCAGACTCTCAAACTAAGGCAGCCCCTTAAAGTAAGGCAGCCCCTAAAACTAAGGGAGGGCCTCAACCAAAGGCAGCCCCTCAAACTAATGCAGCCGCTCAAACTCAGGCAGCCTTTCAAACTGAGGCAGCCTGGCAAACTAAGGCAGCCTCTCAAAGTAAGGCAGACCCTCAAACTAAGGCAGCCGGTCAAACTAAGGCAGTCTCTCAAACTAAGGCAGTCCCTCAAACTAAAGCAGCCGCTCAAACTAAGGCAGACTCTCAAACTAAGGCAGCCTCTCACACTAAGTCAGCCGCTCAAACTAATGCAGCCCGTCAATCTAAGGCAGCCCCTCAACTAAGGCAGCCGCTCAAACTAAAGCAGCCCATCAAACTAATGTAGCACCTCTATCTAAGGCAGCCCCTCTAACTAAGGCAACCCCTCAAACTAATGCTGCCCCTCAGTCTAAGGCAGCCCCTCAAACTAAGTTAGCCCCTCAAACTAATGCAGTCACTCAATCAAAGGCAGACTCTCAAACTACTGCAGCCACTCAATCAAAGGCAGCCCCTCAAACGAAGCCCACCCCTCAAATTAATGCAGCCGATCAAACTAAGGCAGCCCCTCAAACTCAAGCAGCCTCTCAAACTAAGGCAGACTCTCAAATTAAGGGAGCGCCTCAACCAAAGGCAGCCCCTCAAACTAATGCAGCCGCTCAACTTAAGGCAGCCCCTCAAACCCAGGCAGCCTCTCAAACGAAGACAGCCCCTCAAACTAATGCAGCCCCTGAATCCAAGGACGCCCCTCAAACTGAGGCACCCTCTCAAACGAAGGCAGGCGATCAAACGAATGCATCCCCTCAATCTAAGGCAGCCCCTCAAACTAAGCCAGTCCCTCAAATTAAGGCAGCCCCTCAAACTAAGGTAGACTCAGAAACTAATGCAGCCCCTCAATCTAAGGCAGACCCTTAAACTAAGGCAGCCCCTCAAACTAAGGCAGCCCCTCAAACTAAGGAAGCCGTCTCAAACTAAGGCAGCCCCTCAAACTAAGGCAGCCTCTCAAACTAAGGCAGCCTCTCAAACTAAGGCAGCCTCTCAAACTAAGGCACCCCCTCAAACAAATGCAGCCCCTCAATATAAGGCACGCCCTCAAACTAATGCAGCTCCTCAATCTATGGCAACTCCTCAATCTAAGGCAGCACCTCAAACTAACACAGCCAATCAATCAAAGGCAGCCCCTCAAACTATGCCAACCGCTCAAACGAAGGCAGCCCCTCAAACTAAGGCAGCACCTCAAACTAACACAGCCAATCAATCAAAGGCAGCCCCTCAAACTATGCCAACCCCGCAAACTAAGGCACCCCCTCAAACTAAGGCAGACTCTCAAACTAATGCAGCCCCTTAAATGTAAGGCAGCACCTCAAACTAAGGGAGCGCCTCAACCAAAGGCAGCACCTCAAACTAATGCAGCCGCTCAGACTAAGGCAGCCCCTCAAACTCAGGCAGCCTCTCAAACTAAGGCAGCCTCTCAAACTATGGCAGCCTGTCAAATTAAGGCAGCATCTCATATTAAGGCAGCCCCTCAAACTAAGGCTTCCGCTCGAATGAAGGCAGATTCTCAAACTAAGGCAGCCGCTCAAACTAATGCAGCCGCTCAAACTAAGGCAGCATCTCAAATTAAGGCCGCCCCACAAACTAAGGCAGCCCCTCAAACTGAGGCTGCCTCTCAAACTAAGGCAGCCCCTCAAACTAAGGCAGCCTCTCAAACTAAGGCACCCCCTCAAACAAATGCAGCCCCTCAATATAAGGCACGCCCTCAAACTAATGCAGCCGCTCAATCTATGGCAACTCCTCAATCTTAGGCAGCACCTCAAACTAAAGCAGCCAATCAATCAAAGGCAGCCCCTCAAACTATGCCAACCCCTCAAACGAAGGCAGCCCCTCAAACTAAGGCAGACTCTCAAACTAATGCAGCCACTCAATCAAAGGCGGCCCGTCAAACGGAGCCAACCCCGCAAACTAAGGCACCCCCTCAAACTAAGGCAGACTCTCAAACTAATGCAGCCCCTTAAAGTAAGGCAGCACCTCAAACTAAGGGAGCGCCTCAACCAAAGGCAGCACCTCAAGCTAATGCAGCCGCTCAGACTAAGGCAGCCCCTCAAACTCAGGCAGCCTCTCAAACTGAGGCAGCCTCTCAAACTATGGCAGCCTGTCAAATTACGGCAGACTCTCAAACTAAGGCAGCCCCTCAAACTAAGGCTTCCGCTCGAACGAAGGCAGACTCTCAAACTAAGGCAGCCGCTCAAACTAATGCAGCCGCTCAAACTAAGGCAGCATCTCAAATTAAGGCCACCCCACAAACTAAGGCAGCCCCTCAAACTAAGGCTGCCTCTCAAACTAAGGCAGCCTCTCAAACCATGGCAGCCCCTCAAACTAAGGCAGCCGCTCAAACTAAGGCAGACCCTCAAATTGAGACAGATGCTCAAACTAATGCAACACCTCAGTCGAAGGCAGCCCCTCAAACTAAGGCTCCTTTCAAACTAAGGCAGCCTCTCAAACTAAGGGAGCCGCTCAAACTAAGGCAGCCCGTCAAACTAAGACAGCCGCTCAAACTAAGACAGCCGCTCAAACTAAGACAGCCGCTCAGACTAATGCAGCCCCTCAAACTAATGCAGCCCCTCAAACTAATGCAGATCTCAATCTAAGGCAGCCCCTCAAACTAAGGCAGCCGCTCAAACTAATGCAGCCCCTCAAACTAATGCAGCCCCTCAAACTAATGCAGCCCCTCAATCTAAGGCAGCCCCTCAATCTAAGGAAGCCCCTCAAACTAAGGCAGCCGCTCAAACTAAGGCAGCCCCTCAAACTGAGGAAGCCGCTCAAACTAAGGCAGGCACTCAAACTAAGGCAGCCGCTCAAACTAAGGCAGCCCCTCAAACTGAGACAGCCGCTCAAACTAAGGCAGCCTCTCAAATTAAGGCCGCCCCTCAAACTAAGGCAGCCCCTCAAACTAAGGCAGCCTCTCAAACTAAGGCAGCATCTCAAACTTAGGCAGCCTCTCAAACTAAGGCAGCCCCTCAAACGAAGGCAGCCGCTCAAACTAACGATGCCACTAAACTAAACCAGCCCCTCAAACTAAGGCAGCCCCTCAAACTAAGGCAGCCGCTCAAACTAAGGCTGCCCCTCAAACAAAGGCAGCCGCTCAAACTAAGGCAGCCCCTCAAAGTAAGGCAGCCGCTCAAACTAAGGCAGCCCCTCAAACTGAGACAGCCACTCAATCTAATGCAGCCCCTCAGTCTAAGGCAGTCCCTCAAACTAAGGCAGCCTCTCAAACTAATGCAGCCGCTCAAACTAAGGCAGACTCTCAAACTAAGGCAGCCCCTTAAAGTAAGGCAGCCCCTAAAACTAAGGGAGGGCCTCAACCAAAGGCAGCCCCTCAAACTAATGCAGCCGCTCAATCTCAGGCAGCCTCTCAAACTGAGGCAGCCTGGCAAACTAAGGCACCCTCTCAAAGTAAGGCAGACCCTCAAACTAAGGCAGCCGGTCAAACTAAGGCAGTCTCTCAAACTAAGGCAGTCCCTCAAACTAAGGCAGCCGCTCAAACTAAGGCAGACTCTCAAACTAAGGCAGCCTCTCACACTAAGTCAGCCGCTGAAACTAATGCAGCCCGTCAATCTAAGGCAGCCCCTCAACTAAGGCAGCCGCTCAAACTAAAGCAGCCCATCAAACTAATGCAGCACCTCAATCTAAGGCAGCCCCTCTAACTAAGGTAGCCCGTCAAACTAATGCTGCCCCTCAGTCTAAGGCAGCCCCTCAAACTAAGTTAGCCCCTCAAACTAATGCAGTCACTCAATCAAAGGCAGACTCTCAAACTACTGCAGCCACTCAATCAAAGGCAGCCCCTCAAACGAAGCCCACCCCTCAAATTAATGCAGCCGATCAAACTAAGGCAGCCCCTCAAACTCAAGCAGCCTCTCAAACTAAGGCAGACTCTCAAATTAAGGGAGCGCCTCAACCAAAGGCAGCCCCTCAAACTAATGCAGCCGCTCAACTTAAGGCAGCCCCTCAAACCCAGGCAGCCTCTCAAACAAAGGCAGCCTCTCAAACTAAGGCAGCCTGTCAAACTAAAGGCAGCCTGTCAAACTGAGGCAGCCTCTAAAAGTAAGGCAGACCCTCAAACTAAGGCAGCCGCTCAAACTAAGGCAGCCGCTCAAACTAAGGCAGCCTCCGAAATTAAGGCAGCCCCTCAAACTAAGGCAGCCCCTCAAACTAAGGCAGCCGCTCAAACGAAGACAGCCCCCAAACTAAGGCAGCCTCCCAGACTAAGGCAGCTCCTCAAACTAAGGTAGCCTCTCAAACTAAGGCACCCCCTCAAACTAATGCAGCCCCTCAATCTAAGGCAGCCCCTCAAACGAAGACAGCACCTCAAACTAATGCAGCCCCTGAATCCAAGGCCGCTCCTCAAACTAAGGCAGCCCCTCAAACTAAGGCAGCCGCTCAAACTAATGCTGCCCCTTAAAGTAAGGCAGCCCCTCAAACTAAGGAAGTGCCCCAACCAAAGGCAGCCCCTCATACTAATGCAGCCGCTCAAACTCAGGCAGCCTCTCAAACTAAGGCCGCCCCTCAAACTAAGCCAGTCCCTCAAACTAAAGCAGCCCCTCAATCTAAGGCAGCCCCTCAAACTAAGGTAGACTCAGAAACTAATGCAGCCCCTCAATCTAAGGCAGTCCCTTAAACTAAGGCAGCCCCTCAAACTAAGGAAGCGTCTCAAACTAAGGCAGCCCCTCAAACTAAGGCAGCCTCTCAAACTAAGGCAGCCCCTCAAACTAAGGCAGCCTCTCAAACTGAGGCACCCCCTCAAACAAATGCAGCCCCTCAATATAAGGCACGCCCTCAATCTAATGCAGCCCCTCAATCTATGGCAACTCCTCAATCTAAGGCAGCACCTCAAACTAACGCAGCCAATCAATCAAAGGCAGCCCCTCAAACTATGCCAACCCCTCAAACGAAGGCAGCCCCTCAAACTAAGGCAGACATTCAAACTAATGCAGCCACGCAATCAAAGGCGGCCCGTCAAACTGAGCCAACCCCGCAAACTAAGTCACCCCCTCAAACTAAGGCAGACTCTCAAACTAATGCAGCCCCTTAAAGTAAGGCAGCACCTCAAACTAAGGGAGCGCCTCAAACAAAGGCAGCACCTCAAACTAATGCAGCCGCTCAGACTAAGGCAGCCCCTCAAACTCAGGCAGCCTCTCAAACTAAGGCAGGCGCTCAAACTAATGCAGCCGCTCAAACTAAGGCAGCATCTCATATTAAGGCCGCCCCTCAAACTAAGGCAGCCCCTCAAACTAATGCTGTCTCTCAAACTAAGGCAGCCTCTCAAACCATGTCAGCCCCTCAAACTAAGGCAGCCGCTCAAACTAAGGCAGACCCTCAAATTGAGACAGATGCTCAAACTAATGCAACACCTCAGTCGAAGGCAGCCCCTCAAACTAAGCCAGTCCCTCAAATTAAGGCTGCCCCTCAAACTAAGACAACCGCTCAAACTAAGACAGCCGCTCAAACTAAGACAGCCGCTCAAACTAATGCAGCCGCTCAAACTAATGCAGCCCCTCAAACTAATGCAGAACTCAATCTAAGGCAGCCCCTCAAACTAAGGCAGCCGCTCAAACTAATGCAGCCCCTCAAACTAATGCAGCCCCTCAAACTAATGCAGCCCCTCAATCTAAGGCAGCCCCTCAATCTAAGGAAGCCCCTCAAACTAAGGCAGCCGCTCAAACTAAGGCAGCCCCTCAAACTGAGTCAGCCGGTCAAACTAAGGCAGCCCCTCAAATTGAGACAGCCGCTCAAACGAATGCAACACCTCAGTCGAAGGCAGACACTCAAACTAATGCAGCCTCTCAAACAAAGGCACCCGCTTAAACTAAGGCAGCCCCTCAAAATAAGACTGCCGCTCAAGCTAATGCAGCACCTCAAACTAAGGCAGCCACTCAAAATAAGGCAGCCCCTCAAACTATGGCAGACTCTCAAACTAAGGCAGCCCCTCAAACATAGGCAGCCTCTCAAACTAAGGCAGCCCCTCAAACTAATGCAGCCTCTCAAACTAATGCAGAACTCAATCTAATGCAGCCCCTCAAACTAAGGCATCCCCTCAAACTAATGCAGCCCCTCAAACTAATGCAGCCCCTCAAACTGATGCAGCCCCTCAATCTAAGGCAGCCCCTCAAACTAAGGCAGCCCCTCAAACTAAGGCAGACTCTCAAACTAATGTAGCCACTCAATCAAAGGCAGCCCCTCAAACTAAGCCAACCCCTCAAACTAAGGCACCCCTCAAACTAAGGGAGCGCCTCAACCAAAGGCAGCACCTCAAACTAATGCAGCCGCTCAAACCAAGGCAGCCTCTCAAACGAAGGTAGCATCTCAAATTAAGGCAGCCTCTCAAACTAAGGCAGCCCCTCAAACTAAGGCAGCCGCTCAAACTAAGGAAGCCCCTCAACTTAAGGCAGCCGCTCAAACTAATGCAGCCGCTCAAACTAAACAAGCCCCTCAATCTAAGGCAGCCCCTCAAACTGAGGCAGCCGCTCAAACTGAGGCAGCCCCTCAAAATAAGGCAGCCGCTCAAACTAAGGCAGGCCCTCAAACTAAGGCAGCCGCTCAAACTAAGGCAGCCCCTCAAACTGAGACAGCCGCTCAAACTAAGGCAGCCTCTCAAATTAAGGCCGCCCCTCAAACTAAGGCAGCCCCTCAAACTAAGGCAGCCTCTCAAACTAATGCAGCCGCTCAAACTAAGGCAGCGCCTCAAACAAAGACAGCCGCTCTAACTAATGCAGCTCCTCAAACTAAGGCAGCTTCTAAAAGTAAGGCAGACCATCAAACTAAGGCAGCCGCTCAAACTAAGGCAGACTCTCGAACAAATGCAGAACTCAATCTAAGGCAGCCCCTCAAACTAAGGCAGCCGCTCAAACAAGGGCAGACTCTCAAACTAAGGCAGCCTCTCACACTAAGTCAGCCGTTCTATCAAAAACAGCCCCTCAAACTAATGCAGCCACTCAATCAAAGGCAGCCCCTCAAACTAAGCCTACCCCTCAAACTAATGCAGCCGCTCAAACTGAGGCAGCCCCTCAAACTCAGGCAGCCGCTCAAACTAAGGCAGCCGCTCAAACTAAGGCAGCCGCTCAAACGAAGGCAGCCTCTCAAACTAAGGCAGCCTCTCAAACTAAGGCAGCATCTCAAACTAAGGGAGCCTCTCAAACTAAGGCAGCCACTCAAACTAAGGCAGCCGCTCAAACTAAGGCAGCCCCTCAAACTAAGGCAGCCGCTCAAAATAATGCAGCCGCTCAAACTAAAGCAGCCCCTCAATCTAAGGCAGCCGCTCAAACTAAGGCAGCCCCTCAAACTCAGGCAGCCGCTCAAACTAAGGCAGCTCCTCAAACTGAGACAGCCGCTCAAACTAATGCTGCCCCTCAGTCGAAGGCAGCCCCTCAAACTAATGCAGCCGCTCAAAATAAAGCAGCCCCTCAATCGAAGGCAGCTCCTCAAACTAAGGCAGCCGCTCAAACAAAGGCAGCCCCTCAAACTAAGGCAGCCGCTCAAACTAAGGCAGCCCCTCAAACTAAGGCAGCCGCTCAAACTAAACTGCCCCTCAAACTGACAGAGCCGATCAAACTAATGCAGCCCAGTCTAAGGCAGCCCCTCAAACTAAGGCAGCCTCTCAAACAAAGGCTCCCGCTCAATCTAAGGCAGCCCCTCAAACGAAGACAGCATCTAAAAGTAAGGCAGACCCTCAAACTAAGTCAGCCGCTCAAACTAAGGCAGACTCTCAAACTAATGCAGAACTCAATCCAAGGCAGACCCTCAAACTAGGGCAGCCCCTCAAACTAATGCAGCCCCTCAAACTAATGCAGCACCTCAAACTAATGCAGCCCCTCAAACTAAGACAGCCGCTCAAACTAATGCAGCCCCTCAAACTAAGGTAGCATCTAAAAGTAAGGCAGCCTCTCAAACTAAGGCAGCATCTCAAACTAGGGCAGCTTCTAAAAGTAAGGCAGAACATCAAACTAAGGCAGCCGCTCAAACTAAGGCAGACTCTCGAACAAATGCAGAACTCAATCTAAGACAGCCCCTCAAACTAAGGCAGCCGCTCAAACAAGGGCAGACTCTCAAACTAAGGCAGCCTCTCACACTAAGTCAGCCGTTCAATCAAAAGCAGCCCCTCAAACTAAGGCAGCCCCTCAAACTAAGGCAGCCGCTCAAACTAATGCAGCCCCTCAATATAAGGAAGCCCCTCAACTAAGGCAGCCGCTCAAAATAAAGCAGACCATCAAAATAATGCAGCCCCTCAATCTAAGGCAGCCCTTCAAACTAAGGCAGGCACTCAAACTAATGCATCCCCTCAATCTAAGGCAGCCCCTCAAACTGAGTCAGCCCCTCAAACTAATGCAGCCACTCAATCAAAGGCAGACTCTCAAACTAATGCAGCCACTCAAGCAAAGGCAGCCCCTCAAACTAAGCCTACCCCTCAAACTAATGCAGCCGCTCAAACTGAGGCAGCCCCTCAAACTCAGGCAGCCGCTCAAACTAAGGCAGCCGCTCAAACTAAGGCAGCCGCTCAAACGAAGGCAGCCTCTCAAATTAAGGCCGCCCCTCAAACTAAGGCAGCCTCTCAAACTAAGGCAGCCTCTCAAACTAAGGCAGCATCTCAAACTAAGGCAGCCTCTCAAACTAAGGCAGCCACTCAAACTAAGGCAGCCGCTCAAACTAAGGCAGCCCCTCAAACTAAGGCAGCCTCTCAAAATAATGCAGCCGCTCAAACTAAGGCAGCCCCTCAAACTAAGGCAGCCGCTCAAACTAAGGCAGCCCCTCAAACTCAGGCAGCCGCTCAAACTAAGGCAGCCCCTCAAACTGAGACAGCCGCTCAAACTAAAGCAGCACCTCAGTCTAAGGCAGCCCCTCAAACTAAGGCAGACTCTCAAACTAAGGCAGCCGCTCAAACTAAGGCAGCCCCTCAAACTAAGACAGCCGCTCAAACTAATGCAGCCCCTCAAAGTAAGGCAGCATCTAAAAGTAAGGCAGCCTCTCAAACTAAGGCAGCATCTCAAACTAGGGCAGCCTCTCAAACTAAGGCAGCCCCTCAGACTAAGGCAGCCGCTCAAACTAAGGAAGCCCCTCAAACTAAGGCAGCCGCTCAAACTAATGCAGCCGCTCAAAATAAAGCAGCCCCTCAATCGAAGGCAGCTCCTCAAACTAAGGCAGCCGCTCAAACTAAGGCAGCCCCTCAAACTAAGGCAGCCGCTCAAACTAAGGCAGCCCCTCAAACTAAGGCAGCCGCTCAAACTAAGGCAGGCCCTCAAACTAAGGCAGCCGCTCAAACTAAGGCAGCCCCTCAAACTGAGACAGCCGCTCAAACTAAGGCAGCCTCTCAAATCAAGGCCGCCCCTCAAACTAAGGCAGCCCCTCAAACGAAGGCAGCCGCTCAAACGAAGGCAGCGCCTCAAACTAAGACAGCCGCTCTAACTAATGCAGCCCCTCAAACTAAGGCAGCTTCTAAAAGTAAGGCAGACCATCAAACTAAGGCAGCCGCTCAAACTAAGGCAGACTCTCGAACAAATGCAGAACTCAATCTAAGGCAGCCCCTCAAACTAAGGCAGCCGCTCAAACAAAGGCAGACTCTCAAACTGAGGCAGCCTCTCACACTAAGTCAGCCGTTCAATCAAAAGCAGCACCTCAAACTAAGGCAGCCCCTCAAACTAAGGCAGCCGCTCAAACTAATGCAGCACCTCAATCTCAGGAAGCCCCTCAACTAAGGCAGTCGCTCAAAATAAAGCAGCCCATCAAAATAATGCAGCCCCTCGATCTAAGGCAGCCCTTCAAACTAAGGCAGTCCCTCAAACTAATGCATCCCCTCAATCTAAGGCAGCCCCTCAAACTGAGTCAGCCCCTCTAACTAATGCAGCCACTCAATCAAAGGCAGACTCTCAAACTAATGCAGCCACTCAATCAAAGGCAGCCCCTCAAACTAAGCCTACCCCTCAAACTAATGCAGCCCCTCAAACTAAGGCAGCCGCTCAAACTAAGGCAGCCCCTCAAACTCAGGCAGCCGCTCAAACTAAGGCAGCCCCTCAAACTGAGACAGCCGCTCAAACTAATGCAGCACCTCAGTCTAAGGCAGCCCATCAAACTAATGCAGACACTCAAACTAAGGCAGCCGCTCAAACTAAGGCAGCCCCTCAAACTAACACAGCCGCTCAAACTAATGCAGCCCCTCAAGCTAAGGCAGCTTCTAAAAGTAAGGCAGCCTCTCAAACTAAGGCAGCATGTCAAACTAGGGCAGCCTCTCAAACTAAGGCAGCCCCTCAAACGAAGGCAGCTGCTCAAACTAAGGCAGCCCCTCAAACTAAGACAGCCGCTCAAACTAATGCAGCACCTCAAACTAAGGCAGCATCTAAAAGTAAGACAGCCTCTCAAACTAAGGCAGCATCTCAAACTAGGGCAGCCTCTCAAACTAAGGCAGCCCCTCAAACTAAGGCAGCCGCTAAAACTAAGGAAGCCCCTCAAACTCAGGCAGCCGCTCAAACTAAGGCAGCCCCTCAAATGAGACAGCCCCTCAATCGTAGGCAGCTCCTCAAACTAAGGCAGCCGCTCAAACTAAGGCAGCCCCTCAAACTAAGGCAGCCGCTCAAACTAAGGCAGCCCTCAAAGTAAGGCAGCCGCTCAAACTAAACTGCCCCTCAAACTGACAGAGCCGATCAAACTAATGCAGCCCAGTCTAAGGCAGCCGGTCAAACTAAGGCAGCCTCTCAAACAAAGGCACCCGCTCAATCTAAGGCAGCCCCTCAAACGAAGACAGCATCTAAAAGTAAGGCAGACCCTCAAACTGAGGCAGCCGCTCAATCCAAGGCAGACCCTCAAACTAGGGCAGCCCCTCAAACTAATACAGCCCCTCAAACTAATGCAGCACCTCAAACTAATGCAGCCCCTCAATCTAATGCAGACCCACAAACTAAGGCAGCCGCACAAACTGAGGCAGACTCTCAAACTAATGCAGAACTCAATCCAAGGCAGACCCTCAAACTAGGGCAGCCCCTCAAACTAATGCAGCCCCTCAATCTAATGCAGCCCCTCAAACTAATGCAGCCACTCAATTAAAGGCAGCGCCTCAAACTAAGCTAACCCCTCAAACTATGGCAGCCCCTCAAACTAAGGCAGACTCTCAAACTCATGCAGCCCCTTAAAGTAAGGCAACCCCTAAAACTAAGCCTACCCCTCAAACTAATGCAGCCGCTCAAACTAAAGCAGCCCCTCAATCTAAGGCAGCCCCTCATACTAAGGCAGCCCCTCATACTAAGGCAGCCCCTCAAACTAAGGCAGCCGCTCAAACTAATGCAGGCCCTCAAACTAAGGCAGCCGCTCAAACTAAGGCAGACCCTGAAACTGAGACAGCTGCTCAAACTAAGGCAGCCTCTCAAATTAAGGCCGCCCCTCAAACTAATGCATCCTCTCAATCTAAGGCAGCCCCTCAAACTGAGTCAGCCCCTCAAACTAATGCAGCCACTCAATCAAAGGCAGACCCTCAAACTAATGCAGCCACTCAATCCAAGGCAGCCCCTCAAACTAAGCCTACCCCTCAAACTAATGCAGCCCCTCAAACTAAGGCAGCCGCTCAAACTAAGGCAGCCCCTCAAACTCAGGCAGCCGCTCAAACTAAGGCAGCCCCCCAAACTGAGACAGCCGCTCAAACTAATGCAGCACCTCAGTCTAAGGCAGCCCCTCAAACTAAGGCAGACACAAACTAAGGCAGCCGCTCAAACTAAGGCAGCCCCTCAAACTAAGACAGCCGCTCAAACTAATGCAGCCCCTCAAACTAAGGCAGCATCTAAAAGTAAGGCAGCCTCTCAAACTAAGGCAGCATGTCAAACTAGGGCAGCCTCTCAAACTAAGGCAGCCCCTCAAACTAAGGCAGCCGCTCAAACTAAGGCAGCCCCTCAAACTAAGACAGCCGCTCAAACTAATGCAGCACCTCAAACTAAGGCAGCATCTAAAAGTAAGGCAGCCTCTCAAACTAAGGCAGCATCTCAAACTAGGGCAGCCTCTCAAACCGAGGCAGCCCCTCAAACTAAGGCAGCCGCTCAAACTAAGGAAGCCCCTCAAACTCAGGCAGCCGCTCAAACTAAGGCAGCCCCTCAAATGAGACAGCCCCTCAATCGTAGGCAGCTCCTCAAACTAAGGCAGCCCCTCAAACTAAGGCAGCCGCTCAAACTAAGGCAGCCCCTCAAAGTAAGGCAGCCGCTCAAACTAAACTGCCCCTCAAACTGACAGAGCCGATCAAACTAATGCAGCCCAGTCTAAGGCAGCCCCTCAAACTAAGGCAGCCTCTCAAACAAAGGCACCCGCTCAATCTAAGGCAGCCCCTCAAACGAAAACAGCATCTAAAAGTAAGGCAGACCCTCAAACTAAGGCAGCCGCTCAAACTAAGGCAGACTCTCAAACTAATGCAGAACTCAATCCAAGGCAGACACTCAAACTAGGGCAGCCCCTCAAACTAATGCAGCCCCTCAAACTAATGCAGCACCTCAAACTAATGCAGGCCCTCAATCTAATGCAGCCCCTCAAACTAATGCAGCCACTCAATCAAAGGCAGACTCTCAAACCAATGCAGCCACTCAATCAAAGGCAGCGCCTCAAACTAAGCCAACCCCTCAAACTATGGCAGCCCCTCAAACTAAGGCAGACTCTCAAACTCATGCAGCCCCTTAAAGTAAGGCAGCCCCTAAAACTAAGCCTGCCCCTCAAACTAATGCAGCCGCTCAAACTAAAGCAGCCCCTCAATCTAAGGCAGCCCCTCAAACTAAGGCAGCCACACAAACTAATGCAGGCCCTCACACTAAGGCAGCCGCTCAAACTGAGGCAGCCCCTGAAACTGAGACAGCCGCTCTAACTAAGGCAGCCTCTCAAATTAAGGCCGCCCCTCAAACTAAGGCAGCCCCTCAAACTAAGGCAGCCTCTCAAACTAATGCAGCCGCTCAAACTAAGGCAGCGCCTCAAACTAAGACAGCCGCTCAAACTAATGCAGCCCCTCAAACTAAGGCAGCTTCTAAAAGTAAGGCACACCATCAAACTAAGGCCGCCGCTCAAACTAAGGCAGACTCTCGAACAAATGCAGCCGCTCATACTAAGGCAGCCCCTCAAACTAAGGCAGCCACACAAACTAATGCAGGCCCTCAAACTAAGGCAGCCGCTCAAACTGAGGCAGCCCCTGAAACTGAGACAGCCGCTCAAACTAAGGCAGCCTCTCAAATTAAGGCCGCCCCTCAAACTAAGGCAGCCCCTCAAACTAAGGCAGCCTCTCAAACTAATGCAGCCGCTCAAACTAAGGCAGCGCCTCAAACTAAGACAGCCGCTCTAACTAATGCAGCCCCTCAAACTAAGGCAGCTTCTAAAAGTAAGGCACACCATCAAACTAAGGCAGCCGCTCAAACTAAGGCAGACTCTCGAACAAATGCAGAACTCAATCTAAGGTAGCCCCTCAAACTAAGGCAGCCGCTCAAACAAAGGCAGACTCTCAAACTAAGGCAGCCTCTCACACTCAGTCAGCCGTTCAGTCAAAAGCAGCCCCTCAAACTAAGGCAGCCCCTCAAACTAAGGCAGCCGCTCAAACTAATGCAGCCCCTCAATCTAAGGAAGCCCCTCAACTAAGGCAGCCGCTCAAACTGAAGCAGCCCATCAAAATAATGCAGCCCCTCAATCTAAGGCAGCCCTTCAAACTAAGGCAGCCCCTCAAACTAATGCATCCCCTCAATCTAAGGCAGCCCCTCAAACTGAGTCAGCCCCTCAAACTAATACAGCCACTTAGTCAAAGGCAGACTCTCAAACTAATGCAGCCACTCAAGCAAAGGCAGCCCCTCAAACTAAGCCTACCCCTCAAACTAATGCAGCCGCTCAAAGTAAGGCAGCCGCTCAAACGAAGGCAGCCTCTCAAACTAAGGCAGCCTCTCAAACTAAGGCAGCATCTCAAACTAAGGCAGCCTCTCAAACTAAGGCAGCCACTCAAACTAAGGCAGCCGCTCAAACTAAGGCAGCCCCTCAAACTCAGGCAGCCGCTCAAAATAATGCAGCCGCTCAAAATAAAGCAGCCCCTCAATCTAAGGCAGCCCTTCAAACTAAGGCAGCCGCTCACACTAAGGCAGCCCCTCAAACTTAGGCAGCCGCTCAAACTAAGGCAGCCCCTCAAACTGAGACAGCCGCTCAAACTAATGCAGCACCTCAGTCTAAGGCAGCCCCTCAAACTAAGGCAGACTCTCAAACTAAGGCAGCCGCTCAAACTGAGGCAGTCCCTCAAACTAAGACAGCCGCTCAAACTAATGCAGCCCCTCAAACTAAGGCAGCATCTAAAAGTAAGGCAGCCTCTCAAACTAAGGCAGCATCTCAAACTAGGGCAGCCTCTCAAACTAAGGCAGCCCCTCAAACTAAGGCAGCCGCTCAAACTAATGCAGCCGCTCAAAATAAAGCAGCCCCTCAATCGAAGGCAGCTCCTCAAACTAAGGCAGCCGCTCAAACTGAGGCAGCCCCTCATACTATGGCAGCCGCTCAAACTAAGGCAGCCCCTCAAACTAAGGCAGCCGCTCAAACTAAACTGCCCCTCAAACTGACAGAGCCGATCAAACGAATGCAGCCCAGTCTAAGGCAGCCCCTCAAACTAAGGCAGCCTCTCAAACAAAGGCACCCGCTCAATCTAAGGCAGCCCCTCAAACGAAGACAGCATCTAAAAGTAAGTCAGACCCTCAATCCAAGGCATACCCTCAAACTAGGGCAGCCCCTCAAACTAATGCAGCCCCTCAAACTAATGCAGCACCTCTAACTAATGCAGCCCCTCAATCTAATGCAGCCACTCAAACTAATGCAGCCACTCAATCAAAGGCAGACTCTCAAACTAATGCAGCCACTCAATCAAAGGCAGCGCCTCAAACTAAGCCAACCCCTCAAACTCTGGCAGCCCCTCAAACTAAGGCAGACTCTCAAACTCATGCAGCCCCTTAAAGTAAGGCAGCCCCTAAAACTAAGCCAACCCCTCAAACTAAAGCAGCCCCTCAAACTAAGGCAGCCGCTCAAACTCAGGCAGCCCCTCAAACTCAGGCCGCCGCTCAAGCTAAGGCAGCCCCTCAAACTGAGACAGCCGCTCAATCTAATGCAGCCCCTCAGTCTAAAGCAGCCCCTCAAACTCAGGCAGCCTCTCAATCGAAGGCAGCCGCTCAAACTAAGGCAGCCCCTCAAACTAAGACAGTCGCTCAAACTAATGCAGCCCCTCAAACTAAGGCAGCCGCTCAAATTAAGGCAGCCCCTCAAACTGTGGCAGACTCTCAAACGAAAGCAGCCCCTCAAACTAAGGCATCCTCTCAAACTAAGGCTGCCCCTTAAACTAATGCAGCCCCTCAAACTAATGCAGCCTTCAATCTAAGGCAGCCCCTCAAACTAATGCAGCCACTCAATCAAAGGCAAGCTCTCAAACTAATGCAGCCACTCAATCAAAGGCAGCCCCTCAAACTCAGCCAACCACTCAAACTAAGGCAGCCCCTCAAACTAAGGCAGACTCTCAAACTAATGCAGCCCCTTAAAGTAAGGCAGCCCCTCAAACTAAGGGAGCGCCTCAACCAAAGGCAGCCCCTCAAACTAAGGCAGCCCCTCGAACTAAGCCAACCCATCAAACTAAGGCATCCCCTCATATTAAGGCAGACTTTCAAACTAATGCAGCCACTCAATCTAAGGCAGCCCATCAAACAAATCCAACCCCTCAAACTAAGGCATCCCCTCAAACTAAGGCAGACTCTCAACCTAATGCAGCCCCTCAATCTGAGGCAGCCCCTTAATCTAAGACAGCCCCTCAAACTAATGCACCCTCTCAAACCAAGGCAGACGCTCAAACTAAGGCAGCCCCTCAAACTAAGGCAGCCGCTCAAACTCAGGCAGCCCCTCAAACTCAGGCAGCCGCTCAAACTAAGGCAGCCCCTCAAACTGAGACAGCCGCTCAATCTAATGCAGCCCCTCAGTCTAAAGCAGCCCCTCAAACTCAGGCAGCCTCTCAATCTAAGGCAGCCGCTCAAACTAAGGCAGCCCCTCAAACTAAGACAGTCGCTCAAACTAATGAAGCCCCTCAAACTAAGGCAGCCGCTCAAATTAAGGCAGCCCCTCAAACTATGGCAGACTCTCAAACGAAGGCAGCCCCTCAAACTTAGTCAGCCTCTCAAACTAAGGCTGCCCCTTAAACTAATGCAGCCCCTCAAACTAATGCAGAACTCTATCTAAGGCAGCCCCTCAAACTAAGGCAGCCCCTCAAACTAATGCGGCCCCTCAAACTAATGCAGCCCCTCAAACTAATGTAGCCCCTCAATCTAAGGCAGCCCCTCAAACTAATGTACCCACTCAAACTAATGCAGCCCCTCAAACTAATGCAGCCCCTCAATCAAAGGCAGCCCCTCAAACTAAGGCAGCCACTCAATCAAAGGCAGCCCCTCAAACTAAGCCAACCCCACAAACTAAGGCAGCCCCTCAAACTAAGGCAGTATCTCAAACTGACGCTGCCCCTTAAAGTAAGGCAGCCCTACAAACTAAGGGAGCGACTCAACCAAAGGCAGCCCCTCAAACTAATGCAGCCGCTCAAACTAAGGCAGCCCCTCAAACTCAGGCAGCCTTTCAAACTAAGGCAGCCGTTGAAACTAAGGCAGCCTGTCAAACTAAGGCAGCCGCTCAAACTAAGGCAGACTCTCAAACTAAGGCAACCCCTCAAACTAAGGCAGCCGCTCAAACTAAGGCAGACTCTCAAACTCAGGCAGCCTCTCAAACTAAGTCAGCCGCTCAATCTAAGGCAGCCCCTCAAACTAAGGCAGCCCCTCAAACTAAGGCAGCCGCTCAAACTATTGCAGCGCCTGAATCTAGGGCAGCCCCACAACTAAGGCAGCCGCTCAAAATAAAGCATCCCATCAAACTAATACAGCCCCTCAAGCTAAGGCAGCCCCTCAAGCTAAGGCAGCCCCTCAAACTAATGCAGCCTTCAATCTAAGGCAGCCCATCAAACAAATGCAGCCCCTCAAACTACGTCAGCCCCTCAAACTAAGTCAGCCCCTCAAACTAAGTCAGCCCCTCAAACTAATGCAGCCACTCAATCAAAGGCAGACTCTCAAACGAATGCAGCCGCTCAAACGAAGGCAGCCCCTCAAACCCGGGCAGCCTCTCAAACTACCGCAGCCGCTCAAACTAAGGCAGCATGTCAAAGTAAGACAGACCCTCAAACTAAGGGAGCGCCTCAACCAAAGGCAGCCCCTCAAAATAATGCAGCCGCTCAAATTAAGGCAGCCCCTCAAACTAAGGCAGCCTCTAAAAGTAAGGCAGACCCTCAAACTAAGGCAGCCGCTCAAACTAAGGCAGACTCTCAAACGAAGGCAGACCCTCAAACTGAGGGAGCGCCTCAACTAAAAGCAGCCCCACAAACTAATGCAGACGCTCAAATTAAGGCAGCCCCTCAAACTAAGGCAGCCTCTAAAAGTAAGGCAGACCCTCAAACTAAGGCAGCCGCTCAAACTAAGGCAGACTCTCAAACTAAGGCAGCCCCTCAAACTAAGGCAGCCGCTCAAACTAATGCAGACTCTCAAACTAAGGCAGCCGCTCAAACTAAGGCAGCCGCTCAAACTGAGACAGCCTCTCAAATTAAGGCAGCCGCTCAAACTAAGGCAGCCCCTCAAAGTAAGGCAGCCTCTCAAACTAAGGCACTCCCTCAAAGTAATGCAGCCCCTCAATCTGAGGCAGCCCCTCATTCTAATGCAACCCCTCAAACTAATGCAGCCCCTCAAACTAACGCAGCCCCTCTAACTAAGCCAACCCTTCAAACGAAGGCATCCCCTCAAACTAAGGCAGACTCTCAAACTAATGCAGACACTCAATCTCAGGCAGCCCCTCAAACTAAGCCAGCCCCTCAAACTAAGGCAGCCCCTCAAACGAAGGCAGGCCCTCAAAATAATGCAGCCCCTCAAACTAATGCAGACCCTCAATCTAATGCAGCCCCTCAAACTAATGCAGCCACTCAATCAAAGGCAGACTCTCAAACTAATGCAGCCAATCAATCAAAGGCAGCCCCTCAAACTCAGCCAACCCCTCAAACTAAGGCAGCCCCTCAAACTAAGGCAGTCTCTCAATCTAATGCAGCCCTTCAATCTCAGGCAACCCCTCATTCTAATGCCACCCCTCAAACTAATGCAGCCGCTCAAACTAAGGCAGCCCCTCTAACTAAGCTAACACCTCAAACTAAGGAATCCCCTCAAACTAAGGCAGACTCTCAAACTAATGCAGCCACTCAATCTAAGGCAGCCCCTCAAACTCAGCCAACCCCTCAAACTAAGACAGCCCCTCAATCTAAGGCAGTCCCTCAAAATAATGCAGCCACTCAAACAAATGCAGACCCTCAATCTAATGCAGCCCCTCAAACTAATGCAGCCACTCAATCAAAGGCAAGCTCTCAAACTAATGCAGCCACTCAATCAAAGGCAGCCCCTCAAACTCAGCCAACCACTCAAACTAAGGCAGCCCCTCAAACTAAGGCAGACTCTCAAACTAATGCAGCCCCTTAAAGTAAGGCAGCCCCTCAAACTAAGGGAGCGCCTCAACCAAAGGCAGCCCCTCAAACTAAGGCAGCCCCTCTAACTAAGCCAACCCATCAAACTAAGGCATCCCCTCATATGAAGGCAGACCCTCAAACTAATGCAGCCTCTCAAACTAACGCAGCCGCTCAAACTAAGGCAGCCTGTCAAAGTAAGGCAGACCCTCAAACTAAGGGAGCGCCTCAACCAAAGGCAGCCCCTCAAAATAATGCCGCCGCTCAAATTAAGGCAGACCCTCAATCTAAGGCAGCCTCTAAAAGTAAGGCAGACCCTCAAACTAAGGCAGCCGCTCAAACTAAGGCAGACTCTCAAACTAAGGCAGACCCTCAAACTGAGGAGCGCCTCAACTAAAAGCAGCCCCTCAAACTAATGCAGACGCTCAAACTAAGGCAGACCCTCAAACTGTGGCAGCCGCTCAAACTAAGGCAGACTCTCAAACTAATGCAGCCACTCAATCAAAGGCAGCCCCTCAAACTAATGCAGCCACTCAATCAAAGGCAGACTCTCAAACTAATGCAGCCACTCAATCAAAGGCAGCCCCTCAAACTCAGCCAACCCCACAAACTAAGGCAGCCCCTCAAACTAAGGCAGTCTCTCAATCTAATGCAGCCCTTCAATCTGAGGCAGCCCCTCATTCTAATGCAACCCCTCAAACTAATGCAGCCGCTCAAACTAAGGCAGCCCCTCTAACTAAGCCAACCCCTCAAACTAAGGAATCCCCTCGAACTAAGGCAGACTCTCAAACTAATGCAGCCACTCAATCAAAGGCAGCCCCTCAAACTAAGCCAACCGCTCAAACTAAGGCAGCCCCTCAAACTCAGGCAGCCTCTCAATCTAAGGCAGCCGCTCAAACTAAGGCAGCCGCTCAAACTAAGGCAGCCTGTCAACCTAAGGCAACCTCTCATGCTAAGGCAACCTCTCAAACTAAGGCAGCCGCTCAATCTAAGGCAGCCACTCAAACTAAGGCAGCCCTTCAAACTAAGGCAGCCGCTCAAACTAATGCAGCCCCTCAATCTAAGGCAGCCCCTCAACTAAGGCAGCCGCTCAAACTAAAGCAGCCCATCAAACTAATGCAGTACCTCAATCTAAGGCAGCCTGTCAAACTAAGGCAGCCTGTCAAACTAAGGCAGCCCCTCAAACTAATGCAGCCACTCAATCTAAGGCAGCCCCTCAAACAAATGCAGCCCCTCAAACTAAGTCAGCCCCTCAAACTAAGTCAGCCCCTCAAACTAATGCAGCCACTCAATCAAAGGCAGTCTCTCAAACTAATGCAGCCACTCAATCAAAGGCAGCCCCTCAAACTAAGCCAACCCCTCAAACTAAGGCAGCCCCTCAAACTAATGCAGCCCCTCAAACTAATGCAGCCCCTCAGTCTAAGGCACCCCTCATTCTAAGTCAGCCCCTCAAACTAAGTCAGCCCCTCAAACTAAGTCAGCCCCTCAAACTAAGTCAGCCCCTCTAACTAATGCAGCCACTCAATCAAAGGCAGACTCTCAAACTAATGCAGCCACTCAATCAAAGGCAGCCCCTCAAACTAAGCCATCCCCTCAAACTAAGGCAGCCCCTCAAACTAAGACAGACTCTCAAACTAATGCAGCCCCTTAAAGTAAGGCAGCCCCACAAACTAAGGGAGCGCCTCAACCAAAGGCAGCCCCTCAAACTCATGCAGCCGCTCAAACTAAGGAAGCCCCTCAAACTCAGGCAGCCTCACAATCTAAGGCAGCCGCTCAAACTAAGGCAGCCTGTCAAACTAAGGCAGCCTCTCAAAGTAAGGCAGACCCTCAAACTAAGGCAGACCCTCAAACTAAGGCAGCCGCTCAAACTAAGGCAGACTCTCAAACTAAGGCAACCTCTCAAACTAAGTCAGCCGCTCAATCTAAGGCAGCCCCTCAAACTAAGGCAGCCCCTCAAACTAAGGCAGCCCCTCAAACTAAGGCTGCCGCTCAAACTAATGCAGCCCCTCAATCTAAGGTAGCCCCTGAACTAAGGCAGCCGCTCAAACTAAAGCAGCCCATCAAACTAATGCAGCACCTCAGTCTAAGGCAGCCCCTCAAACTAAGGCAGCCCCTCAAACTAATGCAGCCCCTCAAACTAAGCCAGCCCTTCAAACTAATGCAGCCACTCAATCAAAGGCAGCCCCTCAAACTAAGCCAACCCCTCAAACTAAGGCAGCCCCTCAAACTAAGGCAGCCCCTCAAACTAAGGCAGCCTCTCAAACTAAGGCACCCCCTCAAATTAATGCAGCCCCTCAGTCTAAGGCACCCCCTCATTCTAAGTCAGCCCCTCAAACTAAGTCAGCCTCTCAAACTAAGTCAGCCCCTCTAACTAATGCAGCCACTCAATCAAAGGCAGTCTCCCAAACTAATGCAGGCACTCAATCAAAGGCAGCCCCTCAAACTAAGCCAACCGCTCAAACTGAGGCAGCCCCTCAAACTAAGGCAGCCTCTCAAACCTTGGCACCCTCTCAAACTAAGGCACCCCCTCAAACTAAGGCACCCCCTCAAACTAATGCAGCCCCTCAGTCGAAGGCACCCCCTCATTCTAAGTCAGCCCCTCAAACTAAGTCAGCCCCTCAAACTAAGTCAGCCCCTCAAACTAATCAGCCCCTCAAAATAATGCAGCCACTCAATCAAAGGCAGTCTCCCAAACTAATGCAGCCCCTCAAACTAAGGCAGCCCTTTAAACTCAGCCAGCCCCTCAAACTAATGCAGCCCCTCAATCTAAGGCAGCCCCTCAAAATAATGCAGCCACTCAATCAGAGGCAGACTCTCAAACTAATGCAGCTACTCAATCAAAGGCAGCCCCTCAAACTAAGCCATCCCCTCAAACTAAGGCAGCCCCTCAAACTAAGGCAGACTCTCAAACTAAGGCAGACTCTCAAACTAAGGCAGACTCTCAAACTAAGGCAGACTCTCAAACTAAGGCAGACTCTCAAACTAATGCAGCCCCTTAAAGTAAGGCAGCCCCACAAACTAAGGGAGCGCCTCAACCAAAGGCAGCCCCTCAAACTAATGCAGCCGCTCAAACTAAGGCAGCCCCTCAAACTCAGGCAGCCTCTCAATCTAAGGCAGCCGCTCAAACTAAGGCAGCCGCTCAAACTAAGGCAACCTCTCATGCTAAGGCAACCTCTCAAACTAAGTCAGCCGCTCAATCTAAGGCAGCCACTCAAACTAAGGCAGCCCTTCAAACTAAGGCAGCCGCTCAAACTAATGCAGCCCCTCAATCTAAGGCAGCCCCTCAACTAAGGCAGCCGCTCAAACTAAAGCAGCCCATCAAACTAATGCAGTACCTCAATCAAAGGCAGCCTGTCAAACTAAGGCAGCCTGTCAAACTAGGCAGCCCCTCAAACTAATGCAGCCACTCAATCTAAGGCAGCCCCTCAAACAAATGCAGCCCCTCAAACTAAGTCAGCCCCTCAAACTAAGTCAGCCCCTCAAACTAAGTCAGCCCCTCAATCAAAGGCAGTCTCTCAAACTAATGCAACCACTCAATCAAAGGCAGCCCCTCAAACTAAGCCAACCCCTCAAACTAAGGCAGCCCCTCAAACTAATGCAGACTCTCAAACTAATGCTGCCCCTTAAAGTAAGGCAGACCCTCAAACTAAGAGAGCCTCTCAACCAAAGGCAGCCCCTCAAACTAAGCCAAACGCTCAAACTCAGGCAGCCTCTCAAAGAAGAGCAGCCCCTCAAACAAATGAAGCCCCTCAAACTAAGGCAGCCCCTTAAAATAAGGCAGCCCCTCAAACTAATGCAGCCCCTCAAACCAAGGCAGCCGCTCAGACAAAGTCAGCCCCTCAAACTATGCGAGCCGCTCAAACTAAGTCATCCGCTCAAACTAAGGCAGCCCCTCAAACTAAGGCAGCCGCTCAAACTCAGGCAGCTCCTCAAACTAAGGCAGCCGCTCAAACTAAGGCAGCCGCTCAAACTAAGGCACACCCTGAAACTGAGGCAGCCGCTCAAACTAATGCAGCCCCTCAGTCCAAGGCAGCCCCTCAAACTAAGGCAGCCACTCAAACTAAGGCAGCCGCTCAAACTAAGACAGCCGCTCAAACTAATGCAGCCCCTCAATGGACAAAGACGAGAGTGGTCCTAAATGAAGAGTGCTAAATTGGGGGAAGGCCAACTATACCAAAATTCGGCAGGAGCTGGGGAATGTAGATTGGGAGCAGCTGTTTGAAGGTAAATCCACATGTGATATGTGGGAGGCTTTTAAAGAGAGGTTGATTAGCGTGCAGGAGAGACATGTTCCTGTGAAAATGAGGGATAGAAATGGCAAGATTAGGGAACCATGGATGACAGGTGAAATTGTGAGACTAGCTTAGAGGAAAAAGGAAGCATACGTAAGGTCTAGGCGGCTGATGAAAGACGAAGCTTTGAAAGAATATCGGGAATGTAGGACCAATCTGAAACGAGGAATTAAAAGGGCTAAAAGGGGTCATGAAATATCTTTGGCAAGCAGGGTTAAAGAAAATCCCAAAGCGTTTTATTCATATGGAAGGAGAAAGAGGGTAACTAGACAAAGGATTGGCCCACTAAAGGACAAAGGCGGAATGTTATGCTTGGACTCAGAGAAAATGGGTGAGATTCGAAACGAGTACTTTGCATCGGTATTCACCGAGAAGAGGGACATGACGGATGTTGAGGTTAGGAACAGATGTTTGATTACACTAGGTCAAGTCGGCATAAGGAGGGAGGAAGTGTTGGGTATTCTAAAGGGCATTAAGGTGGACAAGTCCCCAGGTCCGGATGGGATCTATCCCAGGTTACTGAGGGAAGCGAGAGAGGAAATAGCTGGGGCCTTAACAGATATCTTTGCAGCATCCTTAAACACGGGTGAGGTCCCGGAGGACAGGAGAATTGATAATGTTGTCCCCTTGTTTAAGAAGGGTAGCAGGGATAATCCAGGTAATTATAGACCGGTGAGCCTGACGTCAGTGGTAGGGAAGCAGCTGGAGAAGATACTGAGGGATAGGATCTATTCCCATTTGGAAGAAAATGGGCTTATCAGTGAATGGCAACATGATTTTGTGTAGGGAAGGTCATGTCTTACCAACTTAATAGAATTATTTGAGGAAGTGACAAAGTTGATTGATGAGGGAAGGGCTGTCAATGTCACATACATGGACTTCAGTAAGGCGTTTGATAACGATCCCCATGGCAGGCTGATGGAGAAAGTGAAGGCGCATGGGGTCCAAGGGGTACTAGCTAGATGGATAAAGAACTGGCTGGGCAACAGGAGACAGAGAGTAGCAGTAGAAGGGAGTTTCTCAAAATGGAGACGTGTGACCAGTGGTGTTCCACAGGGATCCGTGCTGGGACCACTGTTGTTTGTGATATACATTAATGATTTGGAGGAAAGTATAGGTGGACTGATTAGCAAGTTTGCAGACGACACTAAGATTGGTGGAGTAGCAGATAGTGAAGGGGACTGTCAGAGAATACAGCAGAATATAGATAGATTGGAGAGTTGGGCAGAGAAATGGCAGATGGAGTTCAATCAGGGCAAATGCGAGGTGATGCATTTTGGAAGATCTAATTCAAGAGTGAACAATACAGTAAATGGAAAAGTCCTGGGGAAAATTGATGTACAGAGAGATTTGCGTGTGCAGGTCCACTGTTCCCTGAAGGTGGCAACGCAGGTAAATAGAGTGGTCAAGAAGGCATACGGCATGCTTTCCTTCATCGGACGGGGTATTGAGTACAAGAGTTGGCAGGTCATGTTACAGTTGTGTAGGACTTTGGTTCGGCCACATTTGGAATACTGCGTGCAGTTCTGGTCGCCACATTACCAAAAGGATGTGGATGCTTTGGAGAGGGTGCAGAGGAGGTTCACCAGGATGTTGCCTGCTATGGAGGGCGCTAGCTATGAAGAGAGGTTGAGTAGATTCGGATTATTTTCATTAGAAAGACGGAGGTTGAGGGGGGACCTGACTGAGGTGTACAAAATCATGAGAGGTATAGACAGGGTGGATAGCAAGAGGCTTTTTCCCAGAGTGGGGGATTCAATTACTAGAGGACACGAGTTCAAAGTGAAAGGAGAAAAGTTTAGGGGGGATATGCGTGGAAAGTTCTTTCCGCAGATGGTGGTGGGTGCCTGGAACGCGTTGCCAGCGGAGGTGGTAGATGCGGGCACGATGGCGTCTTTTAAGATGTATCTCGACAGATACATGAATGGGCAGGAAGAAAAGAGATACAGAACCTTAGAAAATAGGCGACATGTTTAGAGAGAGGATCTGGAACTACGCAGGCTTGGAGGGCCGAAGGGCCTGTTCCTGTGCTGTAATTATCTTTGTTCTTTGCTCTTTGTTCAGCCCCTCAAACTGAGGCAGCCGCTCAAATTAAGGCAGCCCCTCAAACTATGGCAGACTCTCAAACTAAGGCAGCCCCTCAAACTTCGGCAGCCTCTCAAACTAATGCAGCCCCTCAAACTAATGCAGAACTCTATCTAAGGCAGCCCCTCAAACTAAGCCATCCCATCAAACTAAGGCAGCCCCTCAAACTAATGCAGACTCTAAAACTAATGCAGCCCCTTAAAGTAAGGCAGCCCCTCAAACTAAGGGAGCGCCTCAACCAAAGGCAGCCCCTCAAACTAATGCAGCCGCTCAAACTAAGGCAGGCCCTCAAACTCAGGCAGCCTCTCAATCTAAGGCAGCCGCTCAAACTAAGGCAGCCGCTCAAACTAAGGCAGCCTGTCAAACTAAGGCAGCCTCTCAAAGTAAGGCAGAACCTCAAACTAAGGCTGCCGCTCAAACTAAGGTAGTCCCTCAAACTAAGGCAGCCCCTCAAACTGAGGCAGCCGCTCAAACTAAGGAAGCCCCTCAAACTAAGGCAGCCGCTCAAACTAAGGCAGCCGCTCAAACTAATGCAGCCCCTCAATCTAAGGCAGCCCCTCAAACTAAGGCAGCCGCTCAAACTAATGCAGCCCCTCAAACTAAGGCAGCCGCTCAAACTGAGGCACCCCCTCAAACTAATGCAGCCCCTCAATCTAAGGCACCCCCTCATTCTAAGACAGCCCCTCAAACTAATGCAGCCCCTCAAACAAAGGCAGCCCCTTAAACTAAGCCAGCCCCTCAAACTAATGCAGCCCCTCAATCTAAGGCAGCCCCTCAAAATAATGCAGCCACTCAATCAGAGGCAGGCACTCAAACTAAGGCAGCCCCTCAAACTAAGGCAGCCTCTCAAACTAAGGCACCCTCTCAAACTAATACAGCCCCTCAATCTAAGGCACCCCCTCATTCTAATTCAGCCCCTCAAACTAATGCAGCCCCTCAAACTAAGGCAGCCCCTTAAACTATGCCAGCCCCTCAAACTAATGCAGCCCCTCAATCTAAGGCAGCCCCTCAAAATAATGCAGCCACTCAATCAGAGGCAGACTCTCAAACTAATGCAGCCACTCAATCAAAGGCAGCCCCTCAAACTAAGCCATCCCCTCAAACTAAGGCAGCCCCTCAAACTAAGACAGACTCTCAAACTAATGCAGCCCATTAAAGTAAGTCAGCCCCTCAAACTAAGTCAGCCCCTCAAACTAATCAGCCCCTCAAAATAATGCAGCCACTCAATCAAAGGCAGTCTCCCAAACTAATGCAGCCCCTCAAACTAAGGCAGCCCTTTAAACTCAGCCAGCCCCTCAAACTAATGCAGCCCCTCAATCTAAGGCAGCCCCTCAAAATAATGCAGCCACTCAATCAGAGGCAGACTCTCAAACTAATGCAGCTACTCAATCAAAGGCAGCCCCTCAAACTAAGCCATCCCCTCAAACTAAGGCAGCCCCTCAAACTAAGGCAGACTCTCAAACTAAGGCAGACTCTCAAACTAAGGCAGACTCTCAAACTAAGGCAGACTCTCAAACTAAGGCAGACTCTCAAACTAATGCAGCCCCTTAAAGTAAGGCAGCCCCACAAACTAAGGGAGCGCCTCAACCAAAGGCAGCCCCTCAAACTAATGCAGCCGCTCAAACTAAGGCAGCCCCTCAAACTCAGGCAGCCTCTCAATCTAAGGCAGCCGCTCAAACTAAGGCAGCCTGTCAAACTAAGGCAACCTCTCATGCTAAGGCAACCTCTCAAACTAAGTCAGCCGCTCAATCTAAGGCAGCCACTCAAACTAAGGCAGCCCTTCAAACTAAGGCAGCCGCTCAAACTAATGCAGCCCCTCAATCTAAGGCAGCCCCTCAACTAAGGCAGCCGCTCAAACTAAAGCAGCCCATCAAACTAATGCAGTACCTCAATCAAAGGCAGCCTGTCAAACTAAGGCAGCCTGTCAAACTAGGCAGCCCCTCAAACTAATGCAGCCACTCAATCTAAGGCAGCCCCTCAAACAAGTGCAGCCCCTCAAACTAAGTCAGCCCCTCAAACTAAGTCAGCCCCTCAAACTAAGTCAGCCCCTCAATCAAAGGCAGTCTCTCAAACTAATGCAACCACTCAATCAAAGGCAGCCCCTCAAACTAAGCCAACCCCTCAAACTAAGGCAGCCCCTCAAACTAATGCAGACTCTCAAGCTAATGCTGCCCCTTAAAGTAAGGCAGACCCTCAAACTAAGAGAGCCTCTCAACCAAAGGCAGCCCCTCAAACTAAGCCAAACGCTCAAACTCAGGCAGCCTCTCAAAGAAGAGCAGCCCCTCAAACAAATGAAGCCCCTCAAACTAAGGCAGCCCCTTAAAATAAGGCAGCCCCTCAAACTAATGCAGCCCCTCAAACCAAGGCAGCCGCTCAGACAAAGTCAGCCCCTCAAACTATGCGAGCCGCTCAAACTAAGTCATCCGCTCAAACTAAGGCAGCCCCTCAAACTAAGGCAGCCGCTCAAACTCAGGCAGCTCCTCAAACTAAGGCAGCCGCTCAAACTAAGGCAGCCGCTCAAACTAAGGCACACCCTGAAACTGAGGCAGCCGCTCAAACTAATGCAGCCCCTCAGTCCAAGGCAGCCCCTCAAACTAAGGCAGCCACTCAAACTAAGGCAGCCGCTCAAACTAAGACAGCCGCTCAAACTAATGCAGCCCCTCAATGGACAAAGACGAGAGTGGTCCTAAATGAAGAGTGCTAAATTGGGGGAAGGCCAACTATACCAAAATTCGGCAGGAGCTGGGGAATGTAGATTGGGAGCAGCTGTTTGAAGGTAAATCCACATGTGATATGTGGGAGGCTTTTAAAGAGAGGTTGATTAGCGTGCAGGAGAGACATGTTCCTGTGAAAATGAGGGATAGAAATGGCAAGATTAGGGAACCATGGATGACAGGTGAAATTGTGAGACTAGCTTAGAGGAAAAAGGAAGCATACGTAAGGTCTAGGCGGCTGATGAAAGACGAAGCTTTGAAAGAATATCGGGAATGTAGGACCAATCTGAAACGAGGAATTAAAAGGGCTAAAAGGGGTCATGAAATATCTTTGGCAAGCAGGGTTAAAGAAAATCCCAAAGCGTTTTATTCATATGGAAGGAGAAAGAGGGTAACTAGACAAAGGATTGGCCCACTAAAGGACAAAGGCGGAATGTTATGCTTGGACTCAGAGAAAATGGGTGAGATTCGAAACGAGTACTTTGCATCGGTATTCACCGAGAAGAGGGACATGACGGATGTTGAGGTTAGGAACAGATGTTTGATTACACTAGGTCAAGTCGGCATAAGGAGGGAGGAAGTGTTGGGTATTCTAAAGGGCATTAAGGTGGACAAGTCCCCAGGTCCGGATGGGATCTATCCCAGGTTACTGAGGGAAGCGAGAGAGGAAATAGCTGGGGCCTTAACAGATATCTTTGCAGCATCCTTAAACACGGGTGAGGTCCCGGAGGACAGGAGAATTGATAATGTTGTCCCCTTGTTTAAGAAGGGTAGCAGGGATAATCCAGGTAATTATAGACCGGTGAGCCTGACGTCAGTGGTAGGGAAGCAGCTGGAGAAGATACTGAGGGATAGGATCTATTCCCATTTGGAAGAAAATGGGCTTATCAGTGAATGGCAACATGATTTTGTGTAGGGAAGGTCATGTCTTACCAACTTAATAGAATTATTTGAGGAAGTGACAAAGTTGATTGATGAGGGAAGGGCTGTCAATGTCACATACATGGACTTCAGTAAGGCGTTTGATAACGATCCCCATGGCAGGCTGATGGAGAAAGTGAAGGCGCATGGGGTCCAAGGGGTACTAGCTAGATGGATAAAGAACTGGCTGGGCAACAGGAGACAGAGAGTAGCAGTAGAAGGGAGTTTCTCAAAATGGAGACGTGTGACCAGTGGTGTTCCACAGGGATCCGTGCTGGGACCACTGTTGTTTGTGATATACATTAATGATTTGGAGGAAAGTATAGGTGGACTGATTAGCAAGTTTGCAGACGACACTAAGATTGGTGGAGTAGCAGATAGTGAAGGGGACTGTCAGAGAATACAGCAGAATATAGATAGATTGGAGAGTTGGGCAGAGAAATGGCAGATGGAGTTCAATCAGGGCAAATGCGAGGTGATGCATTTTGGAAGATCTAATTCAAGAGTGAACAATACAGTAAATGGAAAAGTCCTGGGGAAAATTGATGTACAGAGAGATTTGCGTGTGCAGGTCCACTGTTCCCTGAAGGTGGCAACGCAGGTAAATAGAGTGGTCAAGAAGGCATACGGCATGCTTTCCTTCATCGGACGGGGTATTGAGTACAAGAGTTGGCAGGTCATGTTACAGTTGTGTAGGACTTTGGTTCGGCCACATTTGGAATACTGCGTGCAGTTCTGGTCGCCACATTACCAAAAGGATGTGGATGCTTTGGAGAGGGTGCAGAGGAGGTTCACCAGGATGTTGCCTGCTATGGAGGGCGCTAGCTATGAAGAGAGGTTGAGTAGATTCGGATTATTTTCATTAGAAAGACGGAGGTTGAGGGGGGACCTGACTGAGGTGTACAAAATCATGAGAGGTATAGACAGGGTGGATAGCAAGAGGCTTTTTCCCAGAGTGGGGGATTCAATTACTAGAGGACACGAGTTCAAAGTGAAAGGAGAAAAGTTTAGGGGGGATATGCGTGGAAAGTTCTTTCCGCAGATGGTGGTGGGTGCCTGGAACGCGTTGCCAGCGGAGGTGGTAGATGCGGGCACGATGGCGTCTTTTAAGATGTATCTCGACAGATACATGAATGGGCAGGAAGAAAAGAGATACAGAACCTTAGAAAATAGGCGACATGTTTAGAGAGAGGATCTGGAACTACGCAGGCTTGGAGGGCCGAAGGGCCTGTTCCTGTGCTGTAATTATCTTTGTTCTTTGCTCTTTGTTCAGCCCCTCAAACTGAGGCAGCCGCTCAAATTAAGGCAGCCCCTCAAACTATGGCAGACTCTCAAACTAAGGCAGCCCCTCAAACTTCGGCAGCCTCTCAAACTAATGCAGCCCCTCAAACTAATGCAGAACTCTATCTAAGGCAGCCCCTCAAACTAAGCCATCCCATCAAACTAAGGCAGCCCCTCAAACTAATGCAGACTCTAAAACTAATGCAGCCCCTTAAAGTAAGGCAGCCCCTCAAACTAAGGGAGCGCCTCAACCAAAGGCAGCCCCTCAAACTAATGCAGCCGCTCAAACTAAGGCAGGCCCTCAAACTCAGGCAGCCTCTCAATCTAAGGCAGCCGCTCAAACTAAGGCAGCCGCTCAAACTAAGGCAGCCTGTCAAACTAAGGCAGCCTCTCAAAGTAAGGCAGAACCTCAAACTAAGGCAGCCGCTCAAACTAAGGTAGTCCCTCAAACTAAGGCAGCCCCTCAAACTGAGGCAGCCGCTCAAACTAAGGAAGCCCCTCAAACTAAGGCAGCCGCTCAAACTAAGGCAGCCGCTCAAACTAATGCAGCCCCTCAATCTAAGGCAGCCCCTCAAACTAAGGCAGCCGCTCAAACTAATGCAGCCCCTCAAACTAAGGCAGCCGCTCAAACTGAGGCACCCCCTCAAACTAATGCAGCCCCTCAATCTAAGGCACCCCCTCATTCTAAGACAGCCCCTCAAACTAATGCAGCCCCTCAAACAAAGGCAGCCCCTTAAACTAAGCCAGCCCCTCAAACTAATGCAGCCCCTCAATCTAAGGCAGCCCCTCAAAATAATGCAGCCACTCAATCAGAGGCAGGCACTCAAACTAAGGCAGCCCCTCAAACTAAGGCAGCCTCTCAAACTAAGGCACCCTCTCAAACTAATACAGCCCCTCAATCTAAGGCACCCCCTCATTCTAATTCAGCCCCTCAAACTAATGCAGCCCCTCAAACTAAGGCAGCCCCTTAAACTATGCCAGCCCCTCAAACTAATGCAGCCCCTCAATCTAAGGCAGCCCCTCAAAATAATGCAGCCACTCAATCAGAGGCAGACTCTCAAACTAATGCAGCCACTCAATCAAAGGCAGCCCCTCAAACTAAGCCATCCCCTCAAACTAAGGCAGCCCCTCAAACTAAGACAGACTCTCAAACTAATGCAGCCCATTAAAGTAAGGCAGCCCCACAAACTAAGGGAGCGCCTCAACCAAAGGCAGCCCCTCAAACTCATGCAGCCGCTCAAACTAAGGAAGCCCCTCAAACTCAGGCAGCCTCACAATCTAAGGCAGCCGCTCTAACTAAGGCTGCCTGTCAAACTAAGGCAGCCTGTCAAACTAAGGCAGCCTCTCAAAGTAACGCAGACCCTCAAACTAAGGCAGCCGCTCAAACTAAGGCAGACTGTCAAACTCAGGCAACCTCTCAAACTAAGTCAGCCGCTCAATCTAAGGCAGCCCCTCAAACTAAGGCAGCCCATCAAACTAAGGCAGCCGCTCAAAATAATGCAGCCCCTCAATCTAAGGCAGCCCCTCAATCTAAGGCAGCCCCTCAACTAAGGCAGCCGCTCAATCTAAAGCAGCCCATCAAACTAATGCAGCACCTCAATCTAAGGCAGCCCCTCAAACTAAGGCAGCCCCTCAAACTAATGCAGCCCCTCAATCTAAGGCAGCCCCTCAATCAAAGGCAGTCTCTCAAACTAATGCAACCACTCAATCAAAGGCAGCCCCTCAAACTAAGCCAACCCCTCAAACGAAGGCAGCCCCTCAAACTAATGTAGACTCTCAAACTAATGCTGCCCCTGAAAGTAAGGCAGCCCCTCAAACTAAGGGAGCCCCTCAACCAAAGGCAGCCCCTCAAACAAATGCAGCCACTCAAACTAAGGCAGACCCTCAATCTAAAGCAGCCCCTCAAACTAATGCAGCCCCTCAAACAAAGGCAGCCCCTTAAACTAAGCCAGCCCCTCAAACTAATGCAGCCCCTCAATCTAAGGCAGCCCCTCAAAATAATGCAGCCACTCAATCAGAGGCAGGCACTCAAACTAAGGCAGCCCCTCAAACTAAGGCAGCCTCTCAAACTAAGGCACCCCCTCAAACTAATGCAGCCCCTCAATCTAAGGCACCCCCTCATTCTAATTCAGCCCCTCAAACTAATGCAGCCCCTCAAACTAAGGCAGCCCCTTAAACTAATGCAGCCCCTCAAACTAATGCAGCCCCTCAATCTAAGGCAGCCCCTCAAAATAATGCAGCCACTCAATCAGAGGCAGACTCTCAAACTAATACAGACCCTCAATCTAAGGCAGCCCCTCAAACTAAGGCAGCCTCTCAAACTAAGGCACCCTCTCAAACTAATGCAGCCCCTCAATCTAAGGCACCCCCTCATTCTAATTCAGCCCCTCAAACTAATGCAGCCCCTCAAACTAAGGCAGCCTCTTAAACTATGCCAGCCCCTCAAACTAATGCAGCCCCTCAATCTAAGGCAGCCCCTCAAAATAATGCAGCCACTCAATCAGAGGCAGACTCTCAAACTAATGCAGCCACTCAATCAAAGGCAGCCCCTCAAACTAAGCCATCCCCTCAAACTAAGGCAGCCCCTCAAACTAAGACAGACTCTCAAACTAATGCAGCCCATTAAAGTAAGGCAGCCCCACAAACTAAGGGAGCGCCTCAACCAAAGGCAGCCCCTCAAACTCATGCAGCCGCTCAAACTAAGGAAGCCCCTCAAACTCAGGCAGCCTCACAATCTAAGGCAGCCGCTCAAACTAAGGCAGCCTGTCAAACTAAGGCAGCCTCTCAAAGTAACGCAGACCCTCAAACTAAGGCAGCCGCTCAAACTAAGGCAGACTGTCAAACTAAGGCAACCTCTCAAACTAAGTCAGCCGCTCAATCTAAGGCAGCCCCTCAAACTAAGGCAGCCCATCAAACTAAGGCAGCCGCTCAAAATAATGCAGCCCCTCAATCTAAGGCAGCCCCTCAATCTAAGGCAGCCCCTCAACTAAGGCAGCCGCTCAATCTAAAGCAGCCCATCAAACTAATGCAGCACCTCAATCTAAGGCAGCCCCTCAAACTAAGGCAGCCCCTCAAACTAATGCAGCCCCTCAATCTAAGGCAGCCCCTCAATCAAAGGCAGTCTCTCAAACTAATGCAACCACTCAATCAAAGGCAGCCCCTCAAACTAAGCCAACCCCTCAAACGAAGGCAGCCCCTCAAACTAAGGTAGACTCTCAAACTAATGCTGCCCCTGAAAGTAAGGCAGCCACTCAAACTAAGGGAGCCCCTCAACCAAAGGCAGCCCCTCAAACAAATGCAGCCACTCAAACTAAGGCAGACCCTCAATCTAAAGCAGCCCCTCAAACTAATGCAGCCCCTCAAACAAAGGCAGCCCCTTAAACTAAGCCAGCCCCTCAAACTAATGCAGCCCCTCAATCTAAGGCAGCCCCTCAAAATAATGCAGCCACTCAATCAGAGGCAGGCACTCAAACTAAGGCAGCCCCTCAAACTAAGGCAGCCTCTCAAACTAAGGCACCCCCTCAAACTAATGCAGCCCCTCAATCTAAGGCACCCCCTCATTCTAATTCAGCCCCTCAAACTAATGCAGCCCCTCAAACTAAGGCAGCCCCTTAAACTAATGCAGCCCCTCAAACTAATGCAGCCCCTCAATCTAAGGCAGCCCCTCAAAATAATGCAGCCACTCAATCAGAGGCAGACTCTCAAACTAATGCAGACCCTCAATCTAAGGCAGCCCCTCAAACAAATGCAGCCCCTCAAACGAAGTCAGCCCCTCAAACTAAGTCAGCCCCTCAAACTAATGCAGCCCCTCAATCAAAGGCAATCTCTCAAACTAATGCAGCCACTCAATCAAAGGCAGCCCCTCAAACTAAGCCAACCACTCAAACTAAGGCAGCCCCTCCAACTAAGGCAGACTCTTAAACTAATGCTGCCCCTCAAAGTAAGGCAGCCCCTCAAACTAAGAGAGCCCCTCAACCAAAGGCAGCCCCTCAACCAAAGGCAGCCCCTCAAACAAATGCAGCCACTCAAACTAAGGCAGCCCCTCAAACTCAGTCAGCCTCTCAAACTAAGGCAGCCGCTCAAACTAAGGCAGCCTGTCAAACTAAGGCAGCCTGTCAAAGTAAGGCAGACCCTCAAACTAAGGCTGCCGCTCAAACTAAGGCAGACTCTCAAACTAAGGCAGACTCTCAAACTAAGGCAGCCCCTCAAACTAAGGAAGCCGCTCAAACTAAGGCAGACTCTCAAACTAAGGCAGCCTCTCAAACTCAGTCAGCCGCTCAAACTAAAGCAGCCCATCAAATTAATGCAGCCCCTCAATCTAAGGCAGCCACTCAAAATAATGCAGCCACTCAATCAGAGGCAGACTCTCAAACTAATGCAGCCACTCAATCAAAGGCAGCCCCTCAAACTAAGCCATCCCCTCAAACTATGGCAGCCCCTCAAACTAAGGCAGACCCTAAAACTAATGCAGCCCCTTAAAGTAAGGCAGCCCCACAAACTAAGGGAGCGCCTCAACCAAAGTCAGCCCCTCAAACTAATGCAGCCGCTCAAACTAAGGCAGCCCCTCAAACTCAGGCAGCCTCTCAAACTAAGGCAGCCTCTCAAAATAAGGCAGCCCCTCAAACTAATGCAGCCACTCAATCAAAGGCAGTCTCTCAAACTAATGCAGCCACTCAATCAAAGGCAGCCCCTCAAACTAAGCCAACCACTCAAACTCAGGCAGCCCCTCCAACGAAGGCAGACTCTTAAACTAATGCTGCCCCTCAAAGTAAGGCAGCCCCTCAAACTAAGGGAGCCCCTCAACCAAAGGCAGCCCCTCAGCCAAAGGCAGCCCCTCAAACAAATGCAGCCATTCAAACTAAGGCATCCCCTCAAACTCAGTCAGCCTCTCAAACTAAGGCAGCCGCTCAAACTGAGGCAGCCTGTCAAACTAAGGCAGCCTCTCAAAGAAAGGCAGACCCTCAAAGTAAGGCAGCCGTTCAAACTAAGGCAGACTTTCAAATTAAGGCAGCCCCTCAAACTAAGGAAGCCGCTCAAACTAAGGCAGACTCTCAAACTAAGGCAGCCTCTCAAACTCAGTCAGCCGCTCAAACTAAAGCAGCCCATCAAATTAATGCAGCCCCTCAATCTAAGGCAGCCACTCAAAATAATGCAGCCACTCAATCAGAGGCAGACTCTCAAACTAATGCAGACACTCAATCAAAGGCAGCCCCTCAAACTCAGCCATCCCCTCAAACTATGGCAGCCCCTCAAACTAAGGCAGACTCTAAAACTAATGCAGCCCCTTAAAGTAAGGCAGCCCCACAAACTAAGGGAGCGCCTCAACCAAAGTCAGCCCCTCAAACTAATGCAGCCGCTCAAACTAAGGCAGCCCCTCAAACTCAGGCAGCCTCTCAATCTAAGGCAGCCGCTCAAACTAAGGCAGCCTGTCAAACTAAGGCAGCCTCTCAAAATAAGGCAGACCCTCAAACTAATGCAGCCCCTCAATCTAAGGCAGCCACTCAAAATAATGCAGCCACTCAATCAGAGGCAGACTCTCAAACTAATGCAGCCACTCAATCAAAGGCAGCCCCTCAAACTAAGCCATCCCCTCAAACTATGGCAGCCCCTCAAACTAAGGCAGACTCTAAAACTAAGGCAGCCCCTCAAATAAAGGCAGCCGCTCAAACTAATGCAGCCCCTCAATCTAAGGCAGCCCCTCAAATAAGGCAGCCGCTCAAACTAAAGCAGCCCATCAAACTAATGCAGCACCTCAATCTAAGGCAGCCCCTCAAACTAATTGAGCCCCTCAAACTAAGTCAGGCCCTCAAACTAATGCAGCCGCTCAATCAAAGGCAGTCTCTCAAACTAATGCAGCCACTCAATCAAAGGCAGCCCCTCAAACTAAGCCATCCCCTCAAACTATGGCAGCCCCTCAAACTAAGGCAGACTCTAAAACTAAGGCAGCCCCTCAAATAAAGGCAGCCGCTCAAACTAATGCAGCCCCTCAATCTAAGGCAGCCCCTCAACTAAGGCAGCCGCTCAAACTAAAGCAGCCCATCAAACTAATGCAGCACCTCAATCTAAGGCAGCCCCTCAAACTAAGTGAGCCCCTCAAACTAAGTCAGGCCCTCAAACTAATGCAGCCGCTCAATCAAAGGCAGTCTCTCAAACTAATGCAGCCACTCAATCAAAGGCAGCCCCTCAAACTAAGCCAACCCCTCAAACGAAGGCAGCCCCTCAAACTAAGGCAGACTTTCAAACTAATGCTGCCCCTTAAAGTAAGGCAGCCCCTCAAACTAAGGGAGCCCCTCAAACTAAGGCAGCCCCTCAACCAAAGGCAGCCCCTCAAACAAATGCAGCCACTCAAACTAAGGCAGCCCCTCAATCTAAAGCAGCCCATCAAATTAATGCAGCCCCTCAATCTAAGGCAGCCCCTCAAACTAAGGCAGCCCGTCAAACTAAGGCAGCCCGTCAAACTAAGGCAGCCCCTCAATCTCAGGCAGCCCCTCAATCTCAGGCAGCCCCTCAAACTAAGTCAGCCACTCAAACTAATTCAACCACTCAATCAAAGGCAGACTCTCAAACTAATGCAGCCTCTCAATCAAAGGCAGCCCCTCAAACTAAGCCGACCCCTCAAACTAAGGCTGCCCCTCAAAATAAGGCAGACTCTCAAACTAAGGCAGCCTCTCAAACTATATCAGCCGCTCAAACTAAGGCAGCCTCTCAAACTAAGGCAGCCCCTCAAACTAAGGCAGCACCTCAAACTAAGGCAGCACCTCAAACTAAGGCAGCACCTCAAACTAAGGCAGCCTCTCAAACTAAGGAAGCATCTCAAACGAAGGCAGCCTCTCAAACTAAGGCATCCCCTCAAACTAAGGCAGCCGCTCAAACTAAGGAAGCCCCTCAAACTAAGGCAGCCGCTCAAACTAAGGCAGCCGCTCAAACTAATGCAGCCCCTCAGTATAAGGCAGCCCCTCAAATTAAGGCAGCCGCTCATACTAATGCAGCCCCTCAAACTAAGGCAGCCGCTCAAACTAAGGCAGCCCCTCAAACTAAGGCAGCCTCTCAAACTAAGGCACCCCCTCAAACTAATGCAGCCCCTCAATCTAAGGCACCCCCTCATTCTAAGTCAGCCCCTCAAACTAATGCAGCCCCTCAAACTAAGGCAGCCCCTCAAACTAAGCCAGCCCCTCAAACTAATGCAGCCCCTCAATCTAAGGCAGCCACTCAAAATAATGCAGCCACTCATACAGAGGCAGACTCTCAAACTAATGCAGCCACTCAATCAAAGGCAGCCCCTCAAACTAAGCCATCCCCTGAAACTATGGCAGCCCCTCAAAGTAAGGCAGACTCTAAAACTAATGCAGCCCCTTAAAGTAAGGCAGCCCCACAAACTAAGGGAGCGCCTCAACCAAAGTCAGCCCCTCAAACTAATGCAGCCGCTCAAACTAAGGCAGCCCCTCAAACTCAGGCAGCCACTCAATCTAAGGCAGCCGCTCAAACTAAGGCAGCCTGTCAAACTAAGGCAGCCTCTCAAAATAAGGCAGCCTCTCAAAATAAGGCAGACCCTCAAACTAATGCAGCCCCTCAATCGAAGGCAGCCACTCAAAATAATGCAGCCACTCAATCAGAGGCAGACTCTCAAACTAATGCAGCCACTCAATCAAAGGCAGCCCCTCAAACTAAGCCATCCCCTCAAACTAAGGCAGCCCCTCAAACTAAGGCAGACTCTAAAACTAAGGCAGCCCCTCAAATAAAGGCAGCCGCTCAAACTAAGCCATCCCCTCAAACTATGGCAGCCCCTCAAACTAAGGCAGACTCTAAAACTAAGGCAGCCCCTCAAATAAAGGCAGCCGCTCAAACTAATGCAGCCCCTCAATCTAAGGCAGCCCCTCAACGAAGGCAGCCGCTCAAACTAAAGCAGCCCATCAAACTAATGCAGCACCTCAATCTAAGGCAGCCCCTCAAACTAAGTGAGCCCCTCAAACTAAGTCAGGCCCTCAAACTAATGCAGCCACTCAATCAAAGGCAGTCTCTCAAACTAATGCAGCCACTCAATCAAAGGCAGCCCCTCAAACTAAGCCAACCCCTCAAACGAAGGCAGCCCCTCAAACTAAGGCAGACTCTCAAACTAATGCTGCCCCTTAAAGTAAGGCAGCCCCTCAAACTAAGGGAGCCCCTCAACCAAAGGCAGCCCTTCAAACAAATGCAGCCACTCAAACTAAGGCAGCCCCTCAATCTAAAGCAGCCCATCAAATTAATGCAGCCCCTCAATCTTAGGCAGCCCCTCAAACTAAGGCAGCCCGTCAAACTAAGGCAGCCCGTCAAACTAAGGCAGCCCGTCAAACTAAGGCAGCCCCTCAATCTCAGGGAGCCCCTCAAACTAAGTCAGCCACTCAAACTAATTCAGCCACTCAATCAAAGGCAGACTCTCAAACTAATGCAGCCTCTCAATCAAAGGCAGCCCCTCAAACTAAGCCGACCCCTCAAACTAAGGCTGCCCCTCAAAATAAGGCAGACTCTCAAACTAAGGCAGCCTCTCAAACTATATCAGCCGCTCAAACTAAGGCAGCCTCTCAAACTAAGGCAGCCCCTCAAACTAAGGCAGCCCCTCAAACTACGGCAGCACCTCAATCTAAGGCAGCCTCTCAAACAAAGGAAGCATCTCAAACGAAGGCAGCCTCTCAAACTAAGGCAGCCCCTCAAACTAAGGCAGCCGCTCAAACTAAGGAAGCCCCTCAAACTAAGGCAGCCGCTCAAACTAATGCAGCCCCTCAGTATAAGGCAGCCCCTCAAACTAAGGCAGCCGCTCAAACTAATGCAGCCCCTCAAACTAAGGCAGCCGCTCAAACTAAGGCAGCCCCTCAAACTAAGGCAGCCTCTCAAACTAAGGCAGCCTCTCAAACTAAGGCACCCCCTCAAACTAATGCAGCCCCTCAATCTAAGGCACCCCTTCATTCTAAGTCAGCCCCTCAAACTAAGGCAGCCCCTGAAACTAAGGCAGCCCCTGAAACTAAGCCAGCCCCTCAAACTAATGCTGCCACGCAATCTAAGGCAGCCCCTCAAAATAATGCAGCCACTCATTCAGAGGCAGACACTCAAACTAATGAAGCCACTCAATCAAAGGCAGCCCCTCAAACTAAGCCATCCCCTCAAACTAAGGCAGCCCCTCAAACTAAGACAGACTCTCAAACTAATGCAGCCCCTTAAAGTAAGGCAGCCCCACAAACTAAGGGAGCGCCTCAACCAAAGGCAGCCCCTCAAACTCATGCAGCCGCTCAAACTAAGGAAGCCCCTCAAACTCAGGCAGCCTCACAATCTATGGCAGCCGCTCAAACTAAGGCAGCCTGTCAAACTAGGCAGCCTCTCAAAGTAAGGCAGACCCTCAAACTAAGGCAGCCGCTCAAACTAAGACAGACTCTCAAACTAAGGCAACCTCTCAAACTAAGTCAGCCGCTCAAACTAAGTCAGCCCCTCAAACTAAGGCAGCCGCTCAAACTAATGCAGCCCCTCAATCTAAGGCAGCCCCTCAACTAAGGCAGCCGCTCAAACTAAAGCAGCCCATCAAACTAATGCAGCACCTCAATCTCAGGCAGCCCCTCAAACAAAGGCAGCCGCTCAAACTAAGTCAGCCACTCAAACTAAGTCAGCCCTTCAAACTAATGCAGCCACTCAATCAAAGGCAGTCTCTCAAACTAATGCAGCCACTCAATCAAAGGCAGCCCCTCAAACTAAGCCAACCCCTCAAACTGAGGCAGCCCCTCAAACTAAGGCAGCCTCTCAAACGAAGGCACCCCCTCAAACTAATGCAGCCCCTCAGTCTAAGGCAACCCCTCATTCTAAGTCAGCCCCTCAAACTAAGTCAGCCCCTCAAACTAAGTCAGCCCCTCAAACTAATGCAGCCACTCAATCAAAGGCAGTCTCCCAAACTAATGCAGCCACTCAATCAAAGGCAGCCCCTCAAACTAAGCCAACCGCTCAAACTAAGGCAGCCCCTCAAACTAAGGCAACCTCTCAAACTAAGTCAGCCGCTCAATCTAAGGCAGCCCCTCAAACGAAGGAAGCCCCTCAAACTAAGGCAGCCGCTCAAACTAATGCAGCCCCTCAATCTAAGGCAGCCCCTCAATCTAAGGCAGCCCCTCAACTAAGGCAGCCGCTCAAACTAAAGCAGCCCAACAAACTAATGCAGCACCTCAATCTAAGGCAGCCCCTCAAAAAAAGGCAGCCCCTCAAACTACTGCAGCCCCTCAATCTAAGGCAGCCGCTCAAGCAAATGCAGCAACTCAAACTAAGTCAGCCTCTCAAACTAAGTCAGCCCTTCAAACTAATGCAACCACTCAATCAAAGGCAGTCTCTCAAACTAATGCAGCCACTCAATCAAAGGCAGCCCCTCAAACTAAGCCAACCCCTCAAACTAAGGCATCACCTCAAACTAAGGCAGCCTCTCAAACTAAGGCACCCCCTCAAACTAATGCAGCCCCTCAGTCAAAGGCACCCCCTCATTCTAAGTCAGCCCCTCAAACTAAGTCAGCCCCTCAAACTAAGTCAGCCCCTCTAACTAATGCAGCCACTCAATCAAAGGCAGTCTCCCAAACTAATGCAGCCACTCAATCAAAGGCAGCCCCTCAAACTAAGCCCACCGCTCAAACTAAGGCAGCCCCTCAAACTAAGGCAGCCATTCAAACTAAGGCAGCCCCTCAAAATAAGGCAACCCCTCAAACTAAGGCAACCCCTCAAACTAAGGCAACCCCTCAAACTAATGCAGCCCCTCAGTCTAAGGCACCCCCTCATTCTAAGTCAGCCCCTCAAACTAATGCAGCCCCTCAAACTATGGCAGCCCCTTAAACTAAGCCAGCCCCTCAAACTAATGCAGCCCCTCAATCTAAGGCAGCCCCTCAAAATAATGCAGCCACTCAATCAGAGGCAGTCTCTCAAACTAATGCAGCCACTCAATCAAAGGCAGCCCCTCAAACTAAGCCATCCCCTCAAACTAAGGCTGCCGCTCAAACTAAGGCAGCCCCTCAAACTAAGGCAGCCTCTCAAAGTAAGGCAGCCCCTCAAACTAAGGCAGCCGCTCAAACTAAGGCAGCCCCTCAAACTAAGACAGCCGCTCAAACTAAAGCAGCCCCTCAATGGACAAAGACGAGAGTGGTCCGAAATGAAGAGTGCTAAATTGGGGGAAGGCCAACTATGCCAAAATTCGGCAGGAGCTGGGGAATGTAGATTGGGAGCAGCTGTTTGAAGGTAAATCCACATGTGATATGTGGGAGGCTTTTCAAGAGAGGTTGATTAGCGTGCAGGAGAGACATGTTCCTGTGAAAATGAAGGATAGAAATGGCAAGATTAGGGAACCATGGATGACAGGTGAAATTGTGAGACAAGCTAAGAGGAAAAAGGAAGCATACATAAGGTCCAGGCGGCTGATGAAAGACGAAGCTTTGAAAGAATATCGGGAATGTAGGACCAATCTGAAACGAGGAATTAAAAGGGCTAAAAGGGGTCATGAAATATCTTTGGCAAACAGGGTTAAAGAAAATCCCAAAGCGTTTTATTCATATGGAAGGAGAAAGAGGGTAACTTGAGAAAGGATTGGCCCACTAAAGGACAAAGGCGGAATGTTATGCTTGGACTCAGAGAAAATGGGTGAGATTCGAAACGAGTACTTTGCATCGGTATTCACCGAGAAGAGGGACATAACGGATGTTGAGGTTAGGAACAGATGTTTGATTACACTAGGTCAAGTCGGCATAAGGAGGGAGGAAGTGTTGGGTATTCTAAAGGGCATTAAGGTGGACAGGTCCCCAGGTCCGGATTGGATCTATCCCAGGTTACTGAGGGAAGCGAGAGAGGAAATAGCTGGGGCCTTAACAGATATCTTTGCAGCATCCTTAAACACGGGTGAGGTCCCGGAGGACAGGAGAATTGATAATGTTGTCCCCTTGTTTAAGAAGGGTAGCAGGGATAATCCAGGTAATTATAGACCGGTGAGCCTGACGTCAGTGGTAGGGAAGCAGCTGGAGAAGATACTGAGGGATAGGATCTATTACCATTTGGAAAAAAATGGGCTTATCAGTGATAGGCAAGATGGTTTTGTGCAGGGAAGGTCATGTCTTACCAACTTAATAGAATTATTTGAGGAAGTGACAAAGTTGATTGATGAGGGAAGGGCTGTCAATGTCACATACATGGACTTCAGTAAGGCGTTTGATAACGATCCCCATGGCAGGCTGATGGAGAAAGTGAAGGCGCATGGGGTCCAAGGGGTACTAGCTAGATGGATAAAGAACTGGCTGGGCAACAGGAGACAGAGAGTAGCAGTAGAAGGGAGTTTCTCAAAATGGAGACGTGTGACCAGTGGTGTTCCACAGGGATCCGTGCTGGGACCACTGTTGTTTGTGATATACATTAATGATTTGGAGGAAAGTATAGGTGGACTGATTAGCAAGTTTGCAGACGACACTAAGATTGGTGGAGTAGCAGATAGTGAAGGGGACTGTCAGAGAATACAGCAGAATATAGATAGATTGGAGAGTTGGGCAGAGAAATGGCAGATGGAGTTCAATCAGGGCAAATGCGAGGTGATGCATTTTGGAAGATCCAATTCAAGAGTGAACTATACAGTAAATGGAAAAGTCCTGGGGAAAATTGATGTACAGAGAGATTTGCGTGTGCAGGTCCACTGTTCCCTGAAGGTGGCAACGCAGGTAAATAGAGTGGTCAAGAAGGCATACGGCATGCTTTCCTTCATCGGACGGGGTATTGAGTACAAGAGTTGGCAGGTCATGTTACAGTTGTGTAGGACTTTGGTTCGGCCACATTTGGAATACTGCGTGCAGTTCTGGTCGCCACATTACCAAAAGGATGTGGATGCTTTGGAGAGGGTGCAGAGGAGGTTCACCAGGATGTTGCCTGCTATGGAGGGCGCTAGCTATGAAGAGAGGTTGAGTAGATTCGGATTATTTTCATTAGAAAGACGGAGGTTGAGGGGGGACCTGACTGAGGTGTACAAAATCATGAGAGGTATAGACAGGGTGGATAGCAAGAGGCTTTTTCCCAGAGTGGGGGATTCAATTACTAGAGGACACGAGTTCAAAGTGAAAGGAGAAAAGTTTAGGGGGGATATGCGTGGAAAGTTCTTTACGCAGATGGTGGTGGGTGTCTGGAACGCGTTGCCAGCGGAGGTGGTAGATGCGGGCACGATGGCGTCTTTTAAGATGTAGCTAGACAGATACATGAATGGGCAGGAAGAAAAGAAATACAGAACCTTAGAAAATAGGCGACATGTTTAGAGAGAGGATCTGGAACGACGCAGGCTTGGAGGGCCGAAGGGCCTGTTCCTGTGCTGTAATTATCTTTGTTCTTTGCTCTTTGTTCAGCCCCTCAAACTGAGGCAGCCGCTCAAATTAAGGCAGCCCCTCAAACTATGGCAGACTCTCAAACTAAGGCAGCCCCTCAAACTTCGCCAGCCTCTCAAACTAAGGCAGCCCCTCAAACTAATGCAGCCCCTCAAACTAATGCAGAACTCTATCTAAGGCAGCCCCTCAAACTAAGGCAGCTCCTCAAAGTAATGCAGCCCCTCAAACTAATGCAGCCCCTCAATCTAAGGCTGCCCCTCAATCTAAGGCTGCCCCTCATACTAATGCACCCCCTCAAACTAATGCAGCCCCTCAAACTAATGCAGCCCCTCAATCTGAGGCAGCCACTCAAAATAATGCAGCCACTCAATCAGAGGCAGACTCTCAAACTAATGCAGCCACTCAATCAAAGGCAGCCCCTCAAACTAAGCCATCCCCTCAAACTAAGGCAGCCCCACAAACTAATGCAGACTCTAAAACTAATGCAGCCCCTTAAAGTAAGGCAGCCCCACAAACAAAGGGAGCGCCTCAACCAAAGGCAGCCCCTCAAACTAATGCAGCCGCTCAAACTAAGGCAGGCCCTCAAACTCAGGCAGCCTCTCAATCTAAGGCAGCCGCTCAAACTAAGGCAGCCTGTCAAACTAAGGCAGCCTCTCAAAGGAAGGCAGAACCTCAAACTAAGGCAGCCGCTCAAACTAAGGTAGCCCCTCAAACTAAGGCAGCCCCTCAAACTGAGGCAGCCGCTCAAACTAAGGAAGCCCCTCAAACTAAGGCAGCCGCTCAAACTAAGGCAGCCGCTCAAACTAATGCAGCCCCTCAATCTAAGGCAGCCCCTCAAACTAAGGCAGCCGCTCAAACTAATGCAGCCCCTCAAACTAAGGCAGCCGCTCAAACTGAGGCACCCCCTCAAACTAATGCAGCCCCTCAATCTAAGGCACCCCCACCTTCTAAGTCAGCCCCTCAAACTAATGCAGCCCCTCAAACAAAGGCAGCCCCTTAAACTAAGCCAGCCCCTCAAACTAATGCAGCCCCTCAATCTAAGGCAGCCCCTCAATCTAAGGCAGACCCTCAAAATAATGCAGCCACTCAATCAGAGGCAGGCACTCAAACTAAGGCAGCCCCTCAAACTAAGGCAGCCTCTCAAACTAAGGCACCCCCTCAAACTAATGCAGCCCCTCAATCTAAGGCACCCCCTCATTCTAATTCAGCCCCTCAAACTAATGCAGCCCCTCAAACTAAGGCAGCCCCTTAAACTAAGCCAGCCCCTCAAACTAAGCCAGCCCCTCAATCTAAGGCAGCCCCTCAAAATAATTCAGCCACTCAATCAGAGGCAGACCCTCAAACTAATGCAGCCACTCAATCAAAGGCAGCCCCTCAAACTAAGCCATCCCCTCAAACTAAGGCAGCCCCTCAAACTAAGTCAGACTCTCAAACTAATGCAACCCCTTAAAGTAAGGCAGCCCCACAAACTAAGGGAGCGCCTCAACCAAAGGCAGCCCCTCAAACTCATTCAGCCGCTCAAACTAAGGAAGCCCCTCAAACTCAGGCAGCCTCACAATCTAAGGCAGCCGCTCAAACTAAGGCAGACTGTCAAACTAAGGCAGCCTCTCAAAGTAAGGCAGACCCTCAAAGTAAGGCAGACCCTCAAACTAAGGCAGCCGCTCAAACTAAGGCAGACTGTCAAACTAAGGCAACCTCTCAAACTAAGTCAGCCGCTCAATCTAAGGCAGCCCCTCAAACTAAGGCAGCCCATCAAACTGAGGCAGCCGCTCAAACTAATGCAGCCCCTCAATCTAAGGCAGCACCTCAACTAAGGCAGCCGCTCAATCTAAAGCAGCCCATCAAACTAATGCAGCACCTCAATCTAAGGCAGCCCCTCAAACTAAGGCAGCCCCTCAAACTAATGCAGCCCCTCAATCTAAGGCAGCCCCTCAATCAAAGGCAGTCTCTCAAACTAATGCAGCCACTCAATCAAAGGCAGCCCCTCAAACTAAGCCAACCCCTCAAACGAAGGCAGCCCCTCAAACTAAGGCAGACTCTCAAACTAATGCTGCCCCTTAAAGTAAGCCAACCCCTCAAACTAAGGCAGCCCCTCAAACTAAGGCAGACTCTCAAACTAAGGCAGCCTCTCAAACTATATCAGCCTCTCAAACTAAGGCAGCCCCTCAAACTAAGGCAGCCCCTCAAACTAAGGCAGCCCCTCATTCTAAGGCAGCCCCTCAAACTAAGGCAGCCGCTCAAACTAAGGAAGCCCCTCAAACTAAGGCAGCCGCTCAAACTAAGGCAGCCGCTCAAACTAATGCAGCCCCTCAGTATAAGGCAGCCGCTCAAACTAATGCAGCCCCTCAAACTAAGGCAGCCGCTCAAACTGAGGCACCCCCTCAAACTAATACACCCCCTTAATCGAAGGCACCCCCTCCTTCTAAGTCAGCCCCTCAAACTAATGCAGCCCCTCAAACAAAGGCAGCCCCTTAAACTAAGCCTGCCCCTCAAACTAATGCAGCCCCTCAATCTAAGGCAGCCCCTCAAAATAATGCAGCCACTCAATCAGAGGCAGGCACTCAAACTAAGGCAGCCCCTCAAACTAAGGCAGCCTCTCAAACTAAGGCACCCCCTCAAACTAATGCAGCCCCTCAATCTAAGGCACCCCCTCATTCTAATTCAGCCCCTCAAACTAATGCAGCCCCTCAAACTAAGGCAGCCCCTCAAACTAAGGCAGCCCCTTAAACTAAGCCAGCCCCTCAAACTAATGCAGCCCCTCAATCTCAGGCAGCCCCTCAATCTCAGGCAGCCCCTCAAAATAATGCAGCCACTCAATCAGAGGCAGACTCTCAAACTAATGCAGCCACTCAATCAAAGGCAGCCCCTCAAACTAAGCCATCCCCTCAAACTAAGGCAGCCCCTCAAACTAAGACAGACTCTCAAACTAATGCAACCCCTTAAAGTAAGGCAGCCCCACAAAGTAAGGGAGCGCCTCAACCAAAGGCAGCCCCTCAAACTAATTCAGCCGCTCAAACTAAGGAAGCCCCTCAAACTCAGGCAGCCTCACAATCTAAGGCAGCCGCTCAAACTAAGGCAGCCGCTCAAACTAATGCAACCCCTCAATCTAAGGCAGCCCCTCAACTAAGGCAGCCGCTCAATCTAAAGCAGCCCATCAAACTAATGCAGCACCTCAATCTAAGGCAGCCCCTCAAACTAAGGCAGCCCCTCAAACTAATGCAGCCCGTCAATCTAAGGCAGCCCCTCAATCAAAGGCAGTCTCTCAAACTAATGCAGCCACTCAATCAAATGCAGCCCCTCAAACTAAGCCAACCCCTCAAACGAAGGCAGCCCCTCAAACTAAGGCAGACTCTCAAACTAATGCTGCCCCTTAAAGTAAGGCAGCCCCTCAAACTAAGGGAGCCCCTAAACCAAAGGCAGCCCCTCATACAAATGCAGCCACTCAAACTAAGGCAGACCCTCAATCTAAAGCAGCCCATCAAATTAATGCAGCCCCTCAATCTAAGGCAGCCCCTCAAACTAAGGCAACCCGTCAAACTAAGGCAGCCCCTCAATCTCATGCAGCCCCTCAATCTCAGGCAGCCCCTCAAACTAAGTCAGCCACTCAAACTAATTCAGCCACTCAATCAAAGGCAGACTCTCAAACTAATGCAGCCTCTCAATCAAAGGCAGCCCCTCAAACTAAGCCTACCCCTCAAACTAAGGCAGCCCCTCAAACTAAGGCAGACTCTCAAACTAAGGCAGCCTCTCAAACTATATCAGCCGCTCAAACTAAGGCAGCCTCTCAAACTAAGGCAGCCCCTCAAACTAAGGCAGCCCCTCAAACTAAGGCAGCCCCTCAAACTAAGGCAGCCCCTCAAACTCAGGCAGCCTCTCAATCTAAGGCAGCCGCTCAAACTAAGGCAGTCTGTCAAACTAACGCAGCCTTTCAAACTAAGGCAGCCTCTCAAAGTAAGGCAGAACCTCAAACTAAGTCAGCTGCTCAATCTCAGGCAGCCCCTCAAACTAAGGCAGCCCCTCAAACTGAAGCAGCCGATCAAACTAATGCAGAACCTAAATCTAAGGAAGCCCCTCAAACTAAGGCAGCCCCTCAAACTAATGCAGACCCTCAATCTAAGGCAGCCCCTCAAACAAATGCAGCCCCTCAAACGAAGTCAGCCCCTCAAACTAAGTCAGCCCCTCAAACTAATGCAGCCACTCAATCAAAGGCAGTCTCTCAAACTAATGCAGAAACTCAATCAAAGGCAGCCCCTCAAACGAAGCCAACCACTCAAACTAAGGCAGCCCCTCCAACTAAGGCAGACTCTTAAACTAATGCTGCCCCTCAAAGTAAGGCAGCCCCTCAAACTAAGGGAGCCCCTCAACCAAAGGCAGCCCCTCAACCAAAGGCAGCCCCTCAACCAAAGGCAGCCCCTCAAACAAATGCAGCCACTCAAACTAAGGCAGCCCATCAAACTCAGTCAGCCTCTCAAACTAAGGCAGCCGCTCAAACTAAGGCAGCCGCTCAAACTAAGGCAGCAGCTCAAAGTCAGGCAGACCCTCAAACTAAGGCTGCCGCTCAAACTAAGGCAGACTCTCAAACTAAGGCAGCCCCTCAAACTAAGGAAGCCGCTCAAACTAAGGCAGACTCTCAAACTAAGGCAGCCTCTCAAACTCAGTCAGCCGCTCAAACTAAAGCAGCCCATCAAATTAATGCAGCCCCTCAATCTAAGGCAGCCACTCAAAATAATGCAGCCACTCAATCAGAGGCAGACTCTCAAACTAATGCAGCCACTCAATCAAAGGCAGCCCCTCAAACTAAGCCATCCCCTCAAACTATGGCAGCCCCTCAAACTAAGGCAGACTCTAAAACTAATGCAGCCCCTTAAAGTAAGGCAGCCCCACAAACTAAGGGAGCGCCTCAACCAAAGTCAGCCCCTCAAACTAATGCAGCCGCTCAAACTAAGGCAGCCCCTCAAAGTCAGGCAGCCTCTCAATCTAAGGCAGCCGCTCAAACGGAGGCAGCCTGTCAAACTAAGGCAGCCTCTCAAAATAAGGCAGCCCCTCAAACTAATGCAGCCACTCAATCAAAGGCAGTCTCTGAAACTAATGCAGCTACTCAATCAAAGGCTGCCCCTCAAACTAAGCCAACCACTCAAACTAAGGCAGCCCCTCCAACTAAGGCAGTCTCTTAAACTAATGCTGCCCCTCAAAGTAAGGCAGCCCCTCAAACTAATGGAGCCCCTCAACCAAAGGCAGCCCCTCAACCAAAGGCAGCCCCTCAAACAAATGCAACCACTCAAACTAATGCAGCCCCTCAAACTCAGTCAGCCTCTCAAACTAAGGCAGCCGCTCAAACTGAGGCAGCCTGTCAAACTAAGGCAGCCTCTCAAAGTAAGGCAGACCCTCAAAGTAAGGCAGCCGCTCAAACTAAGGCAGACTTTCAAACTAAGGCAGCCCCTCAAACTAAGGAAGCCGCTCAAACTAAGGCAGACTCTCAAACTAAGGCAGCCTCTCAAACTCAGTCAGCCGCTCAAACTAAAGCAGCCCATCAAATTAATGCAGCCCCTCAATCTAAGGCAGCCACTCAAAATAATGCAGCCACTCAATCAGAGGCAGACTCTCAAACTAATGCAGCCACTCAATCAAAGGCAGCCCCTCAAACTAAGCCATCCCCTCAAACTATGGCAGCCCCTCAAACTAAGGCAGATACTAAAACTAATGCAGCCCCTTAAAGTAAGGCAGCCCCACAAACTAAGGGAGCGCCTCAACCAAAGTCAGCCCCTCAAACTAATGCAGCCGCTCAAACTAAGGCAGCCCCTCAAACTCAGGCAGCCTCTCAATCCAAGGCAGCCGCTCAAACTAAGGCAGCCTGTCAAACTAAGGCAGCCTCTCAAAATAAGGCAGACCCTCAAACTAATGCAGCCCCTCAATCTAAGGCAGCCACTCAAAATAATGTAGCCACTCAATCAGAGGCAGACTCTCAAACTAATGCAGCCACTCAATCAAAGGCAGCCCCTAAAACTAAGCCATCCCCTCAAACTATGGCAGCCCCTCAAACTAAGGCAGACTCTAAAACTAAGGCAGCCCCTCAAATAAAGGCAGCCGCTCAAACTAATGCAGCCCCTCAATCTGAGGCAGCCCCTCAACTAAGGCAGCCGCTCAAACTAAAGCAGCCCATCAAACTAATGCAGCACCTCAATCTAAGGCAGCCCCTCAAACTAAGTGAGCCCCTCAAACTAAGTCAGGCCCTCAAACTAATGCAGCCCCTCAAACTAAGGCAGACTCTCAAACTAATGCTGCCCCTTAAAGTAAGGCAACCCCTCAAACTAAGGGAGCCCCTCAACCAAAGGCAGCCCCTCAAACAAATGCAGCCACTCAAACTAAGGCAGCCCCTCAATCTAAAGCAGCCCATCAAATTAATGCAGCCCCTCAATCTAAGGCAGCCCCTCAAACTAAGGCAGCCCGTCAAACTAAGGCAGCCCGTCAAACTAAGCCAGCCCGTCAATCTCAGGCAGCCCCTCAATCTCAGGCAGCCCCTCAATCTCAGGCAGCCCCTCAAACTAAGTCAGCCACTCAAACTAATTCAGCCACTCAAACAAAGGCAGACTCTCAAACTAATGCAGCCTCTCAATCAAAGGCAGCCCCTCAAACTAAGCCGACCCCTCAAACTAAGGCTGACCCTCAAAATAAGGCAGACTCTCAAACTAAGGCAGCCTCTCAAACTATATCAGCCGCTCAAACTAAGGCAGCCTCTCAAACTAAGGCAGTCCCTCAAACTAAGGCAGCCCCTCAAACTAAGGCAGCACCTCAATCTAAGGCAGCCTCTCAAACTAAGGAAGCATCTCAAACGAAGGCAGCCTCTCAACCTAAGGCAGCCCCTCAAACTAAGGCAGCCGCTCAAACTAAGGAAGCCCCTCAAACTAAGGCAGCCGTTCAAACTAAGGCAGCCGCTCAAACTAATGCAGCCCCTCAGTATAAGGCTGCCCCTCAAACTAAGGCAGCCGCTCAAACTAATGCAACCCCTCAAACTAAGACAGCCGCTCAAACTAAGGCAGCCCCTCAAATTAAGGCAGCCTCTCAAACTAAGGCCCCCCCTCAAACTAATGCAGCCCCTCAATCTAAGGCACCCCCTCATTCTAAGTCAGCCCCTCAAACTAATGCAGCCCCTCAAACTAAGGCAGCCCCTCAAACTAAGCCAGCCCCTCAAATTAATGCAGCCACTCAATCTAAGGCAGCCCCTCAAAATAATGCAGCCACTCATTCAGAGGCAGACACTCAAACTAATGAAGCCACTCAATCAAAGGCAGCCCCTCAAACTAAGCCATCCCCTCAAACGAAGGCAGCCCCTCAAACTAAGACAGACTCTCAAACTAATGCAGCCCGTTAAAGTAAGGCAGCCCCACAAACTAAGGGAGCGCCTCAACCAAAGGCAGCCCCTCAAACTCATGCAGCCGCTCAAACTAAGGAAGCCCCTCAAACTCAGGCAGCCTCACAATCTAAGGCAGCCGCTCAAACTAAGGCAGCCTGTCAAACTAGGCAGCCTCTCAAAGTAAGGCAGACCCTCAAACTAAGGCAGCCGCTCAAACTAAGGCAGCCTGTCAAACTAGGCAGCCTCTCAAAGTAAGGCAGACCCTCAAACTAAGGCAGCCGCTCAAACTAAGGCAGACTCTCAAACTAAGGCAACCTCTCAAACTAAGTCAGCCGCTCAAACTAAGTCAGCCCCTCAAACTAAGGCAGCCGCTCAAATTAAGGCAGCCGCTCAAACTAAGGCAGCCGCTCAAACTAAGGCAGCCGCTCAAACTAATGCAGCCCCTCAATCTAAGGCAGCCCCTCAACTAAGGCAGCCGCTCAAACTAAAGCAGCCCATCAAACTAATGCAGCACCTCAATCTAAGGCAGCACCTCAAACAAAGGCAGCCCCTCAAACTAAGTCAGCCCCTCAAACTAAGGCAGCCGCTCAAACTAAGGCAGCCGCTCAAACTAAGGCAGCCGCTCAAACTAATGCAGCCCCTCAATCTAAGGCAGCACCTCAAACAAAGGCAGCCCCTTAAACTAAGTCAGCCCCTCAAACTAAGGCAGCCGCTCAAACTAAGGCATCCGCTCAAACTAAGGCAGCCGCTCAAACTAATGCAGCCCCTCAATCTAAGGCAGCCCCTCAAACAAAGGCAGCCACTCAAACTAAGTCAGCCCTTCAAACTAATGCAGCCACTCAATCAAAGGCAGTCTCTCAAACTAATGCAGCCACTCAATCAAAGGCAGCCCCTCAAACTAAGCCAACCCCTCAAACTGAGGCAGCCCCTCATACTAAGGCAGCCTCTCAAACGAAGGCACCCCCTCAAACTAATGCAGCCCCTCAGTCTAAGGCACCCCCTCATTCTAAGTCAGCCCCTCAAACTAAGTCAGCCCCTCAACCTAAGGGAGCCCCTCAACCAAAGGCAGCCCCTCAACCAAAGGCAGCCCCTCAACCAAAGGCAGCCCCTCAAACAAATGCAGCCACTCAAACTAAGGCAGCCCCTCAAACTCAGTCAGCCTCTCAAACTAAGGCAGCCGCTCAAACTGAGGCAGCCTGTCAAACTAAGGCAGCCTCTCAAAGTAAGGCAGACCCTCAAAGTAAGGCAGCCGCTCAAACTAAGGCAGACTTTCAAACTAAGGCAGCCCCTCAAACTAAGGAAGCCGCTCAAACTAAGGCAGCCCCTCAATCTAAAGCAGCCCATCAAATTAATGCAGCCCCTCAATCTAAGGCAGCCCCTCAAACTAAGGCAGACCGTCAAACTAAGGCAGCCCGTCAAACTAAGGCAGCCCGTCAAACTAAGGCAGCCCCTCAATCTCAGGCAGCCCCTCTATCTCAGGCAGCCCCTCAAACTAAGTCAGCCCCTCAAACTAAGTCAGCCCCTCAAACTAAGTCAGCCACTCAAACTAATTCAGCCACTCAATCAAAGGCAGACTCTCGAACTAATGCAGCCTCTCAATCAAAGGCAGCCCCTCAAACTAAGCCGACCCCTCAAACTAAGGCTGCCACTCAAAATAAGGCAGACTCTCAAACTAAGGCAGCCTCTCAAACTATATCAGCCGCTCAAACTAAGGCAGCCTCTCAAACTAAGGCAGCCCCTCAAACTAAGGCAGCCCCTCAAACTAAGGCAGCACCTCAATCTAAGGCAGCACCTCAATCTAAGGCAGCCTCTCAAACTAAGGAAGCATCTCAAACGAAGGTAGCCTCTCAAACTAAGGCAGCCCCTCAAACTAAGGCAGCCGCTCAAAGTAAGGAAGCCCCTCAAACTAAGGCAGCCGCTCAAACTCAGGCAGCCGCTCAAACTAATGCAGCCCCTCAGTATAAGGCAGCCCCTCAAACTAAGGCAGCCGCTCAAACTAATGCAGCCCCTCAAACTAAGACAGCCGCTCAAACTAAGGCAGCCCCTCAAACTAAGGCAGCCTCTCAAACTAAGGCAGCCTCTCAAACTAAGGCACCCCCTCAAACTAATGCAGCCCCTCAATCTAAGGCACCCCCTCATTCTAAGTCAGCCCCTCAAACTAATGCAGCCCCTCAAACTAAGGCAGCCCCTGAAACTAATGCAGCCACTCAAACTAATGCAGCCACTCAAACTAATGCAGCCACTCAATCTAAGGCAGCCCCTCAAAATAATGCAGCCACTCATTCAGAGGCAGACACTCAAACTAATGAAGCCACTCAATCAAAGGCAGCCCCTCAAACTAAGGCATCCCCTCAAACTAAGGCAGCCCCTCAAACTAAGACAGACTCTCAAACTAATGCAGCCCCTTAAAGTAAGGCAGCCCCACAAACTAAGGGAGCGCCTCAACCAAAGGCAGCCCCTCAAACTCATGCAGCCGCTCAAACTAAGGAAGCCCCTCAAACTCAGGCAGCCTCACAATCTAAGGCAGCCGCTCAAACTAAGGCAGCCTGTCAAACTAGGCAGCCTCTCAAAGTAAGGCAGACCCTCAAACTAAGGCAGCCGCTCAAACTAAGGCAGACTCTCAAACTAAGGCAACCTCTCAAACTAAGTCAGCCGCTCAAACTAAGTCAGCCCCTCAAACTAAGGCAGCCGCTCAAACTAAGGCAGCCGCTCAAACTAAGGCAGACGCTCAAACTAAGGCAGCCGCTCAAACTAATGCAGCCCCTCAATCTAAGGCAGCCCCTCAACTAAGGCAGCCGCTCAAACTAAGTGCGCCCCTCAAACTAAGTCAGGCCCTCAAACTAATGCAGCCACTCAATCAAAGGCAGTCTCTCAAACTAATGCAGCCACTCAATCAAAGGCAGCCCCTCAAACTAAGCCAACCCCTCAAACGAAGGCAGCCCCTCAAACTAAGGCAGACTCTCAAACTAATGCTGCCCCTTAAAGTAAGGCAGCCCCTCAAACTAAGGGAGCCCCTCAACCAAAGGCAGCCCCTCAAACAAATGCAACCACTCAAACTAAGGCAGCCCCTCAATCTAAAGCAGCCCATCAAATTAATGCAGCCCCTCAATCTAAGGCAGCCCCTCAAACTAAGGCAGACCGTCAAACTAAGGCAGCCCGTCAAACTAAGGCAGCCCGTCAAACTAAGGCAGCCCCTCAATCTCAGGCAGCCCCTCTATCTCAGGCAGCCCCTCAAACTAAGTCAGCCCCTCAAACTAAGTCAGCCCCTCAAACTAAGTCAGCCACTCAAACTAATTCAGCCACTCAATCAAAGGCAGACTCTCAAACTAATGCAGCCTCTCAATCAAAGGCAGCCCCTCAAACTAAGCCGACCCCTCAAACTAAGGCTGCCACTCAAAATAAGGCAGACTCTCAAACTAAGGCAGCCTCTCAAACTATATCAGCCGCTCAAACTAAGGCAGCCTCTCAAACTAAGGCAGCCCCTCAAACTAAGGCAGCCCCTCAAACTAAGGCAGCACCTCAATCTAAGGCAGCACCTCAATCTAAGGCAGCCTCTCAAACTAAGGAAGCATCTCAAACGAAGGCAGCCTCTCAAACTAAGGCAGCCCCTCAAACTAAGGCAGCCGCTCAAAGTAAGGAAGCCCCTCAAACTAAGGCAGCCGCTCAAACTCAGGCAGCCGCTCAAACTAATGCAGCCCCTCAGTATAAGGCAGCCCCTCAAACTAAGGCAGCCGCTCAAACTAATGCAGCCCCTCAAACTAAGACAGCCGCTCAAACTAAGGCAGCCCCTCAAACTAAGGCAGCCTCTCAAACTAAGGCAGCCTCTCAAACTAAGGCACCCCCTCAAACTAATGCAGCCCCTCAATCTAAGGCACCCCCTCATTCTAAGTCAGCCCCTCAAACTAATGCAGCCCCTCAAACTAAGGCAGCCCCTGAAACTAATGCAGCCACTCAAACTAATGCAGCCACTCAAACTAATGCAGCCACTCAATCTAAGGCAGCCCCTCAAAATAATGCAGCCACTCATTCAGAGGCAGACACTCAAACTAATGAAGCCACTCAATCAAAGGCAGCCCCTCAAACTAAGGCATCCCCTCAAACTAAGGCAGCCCCTCAAACTAAGACAGACTCTCAAACTAATGCAGCCCCTTAAAGTAAGGCAGCCCCACAAACTAAGGGAGCGCCTCAACCAAAGGCAGCCCCTCAAACTCATGCAGCCGCTCAAACTAAGGAAGCCCCTCAAACTCAGGCAGCCTCACAATCTAAGGCAGCCGCTCAAACTAAGGCAGCCTGTCAAACTAGGCAGCCTCTCAAAGTAAGGCAGACCCTCAAACTAAGGCAGCCGCTCAAACTAAGGCAGACTCTCAAACTAAGGCAACCTCTCAAACTAAGTCAGCCGCTCAAACTAAGTCAGCCCCTCAAACTAAGGCAGCCACTCAAACTAAGGCAGCCGCTCAAACTAAGGCAGCCGCTCAAACTAAGGCAGCCGCTCAAACTAATGCAGCCCCTCAATCTAAGGCAGCCCCTCAACTAAGGCAGCCGCTCAAACTAAAGCAGCCCATCAAACTAATGCAGCACCTCAATCTAAGGCAGCCCCTCAAACAAAGGCAGCCCCTCAAACTAAGTCAGCCACTCAAACTAAGTCAGCCACTCAAACTAAGTCAGCCCTTCAAACTAAGCCATCCCCTCAAACTATGGCAGCACCTCAAACTAAGGCAGACTCTAAAACTAATGCAGCCCCTTAAAGTAAGGCAGCCCCACAAACTAAGGGAGCGCCTCAACCAAAGTCAGCCCCTCAAACTAATGCAGCCGCTCAAACAAAGGCAGCCCCTCAAACTCAGGCAGCCTCTCAATCTAAGGCAGCCGCTCAAACTAAAACAGCCTGTCAAACTAAGGCAGCCTCTCAAAATAAGGCAGACCCTCAAACTAATGCAGCCCCTCAATCGAAGGCAGCCACTCAAAATAATGCAGCCACTCAATCAGAGGCAGACTCTCAAACTAATGCAGCCACTCAATCAAAGGCAGCCCCTCAAACTAAGCCATCCCCTCAAACTATGGCAGCCCCTCAAACTAAGGCAGACTCTAAAACTAAGGCAGCCCCTCAAATAAAGGCAGCCGCTCAAACTAATGCAGCCCCTCAATCTAAGGCAGCCCCTCAACTAAGGCAGACGCTCAAACTAAAGCAGCCCATCAAACTAATGCAGCACCTCAATCTAAGGCAGCCCCTCAAACTAAGTGAGCCCCTCAAACTAAGTCAGGCCCTCAAACTAATGCAGCCACTCAATCAAAGGCAGTCTCTCAAACGAATGCAGCCACTCAATCAAAGGCAGCCCCTCAAACTAAGCCAACCCCTCAAACGAAGGCAGCCCCTCAAACTAAGGCAGACTCTCAAACTAATGCTGCCCCTTAAAGTAAGGCAGCCCCTCAAACTAAGGGAGCCCCTCAACCAAAGGCAGCCCCTCAAACAAATGCAACCACTCAAACTAAGGCAGCCCCTCAATCTAAAGCAGCCCATCAAATTAATGCAGCCCCTCAATCTAAGGCAGCCCCTCAAACTAAGGCAACCCGTCAAACTAAGGCAGCCCGTCAAACTAAGGCAGCCCCTCAATCTCAGGCAGCCCCTCTATCTCAGGCAGCCCCTCAATCTCAGGCAGCCCCTCAAACTAAGTCAGCCCCTCAAACTAAGTCAGCCACTCAAACTAATTCAGCCACTCAATCAAAGGCAGACTCTCAAACTAATGCAGCCTCTCAATCAAAGGCAGCCCCTCAAACTAAGCCGACCCCTCAAACTAAGGCTGCCACTCAAAATAAGGCAGACTCTCAAACTAAGGCAGCCTCTCAAACTATATCAGCCGCTCAAACTAAGGCAGCCTCTCAAACTAAGGCAGCCCCTCAAACTAAGGCAGCCCCTCAAACTAAGGCAGCACCTCAATCTAAGGCAGCCTCTCAAACTAAGGAAGCATCTCAAACGAAGGCAGCCTCTCAAACTAAGGCAGCCCCTCAAACTAAGGCAGCCGCTCAAAGTAAGGAAGCCCCTCAAACTAAGGCAGCCGCTCAAACTCAGGCAGCCGCTCAAACTAATGCAGCCCCTCAGTATAAGGCAGCCCCTCAAACTAAGGCAGCCGCTCAAACTAATGCAGCCCCTCAAACTAAGACAGCCGCTCAAACTAAGGCAGCCCCTCAAACTAAGGCAGCCTCTCAAACTAAGGCACCCCCTCAAACTAATGCAGCCCCTCAATCTAAGGCACCCCCTCATTCTAAGTCAGCCCCTCAAACTAATGCAGCCCCTCAAACTAAGGCAGCCCCTGAAACTAATGCAGCCACTCAAACTAATGAAGCCACTCAATCAAAGGCAGCCCCTCAAACTAAGGCATCCCCTCAAACTAAGGCAGCCCCTCAAACTAAGACAGACTCTCAAACTAATGCAGCCCCTTAAAGTAAGGCAGCCCCACAAACTAAGGGAGCGCCTCAACCAAAGGCAGCCCCTCAAACTCATGCAGCCGCTCAAACTAAGGAAGCCCCTCAAACTCAGGCAGCCTCACAATCTAAGGCAGCCGCTCAAACTAAGGCAGCCTGTCAAACTAGGCAGCCTCTCAAAGTAAGGCAGACCCTCAAACTAAGGCAGCCGCTCAAACTAAGGCAGACTCTCAAACTAAGTCAGCCCCTCAAACTAAGGCAGCCGCTCAAACTAAGGCAGCCGCTCAAACTAAGGCAGCCGCTCAAACTAAGGCAGCCGCTCGAACTAATGCAGCCCCTCAATCTAAGGCAGCCCCTCAACTAAGGCAGCCGCGCAAACTAAAGCAGCCCATCAAACTAATGCAGCACCTCAATCTAAGGCAGCCCCTCAAACAAAGGCAGCCCCTCAAACTAAGTCAGCCACTCAAACTAAGTCAGCCACTCAAACTAAGTCAGCCCTTCAAACTAATGCAGCCACTCAATCAAAGGCAGTCTCTCAAACTAATGCAGCCACTCAATCAAAGGCAGCCCCTCAAACTAAGCCAACCCATCAAACTGAGGCAGCCCCTCAAACTAAGACAGCCTCTCAAACGAAGGCACCCCCTCAAACTAATGCAGCCCCTCAGTCTAAGGCACCCCCTCATTCTAAGTCAGCCCCTCAAACTAAGTCAGCCCCTCAAACTAAGGGAGCCCCTCATCCAAAGGCAGCCCCTCAACCAAAGGCAGCCCCTCAAACAAATGCAGCCACTCAAACTAAGGCAGCCCCTCAAACTCAGTCAGCCTCTCAAACTAAGGCAGCCGCTCAAACTGAGGCAGCCTGTCAAACTAAGGCAGCCTCTCAAACTAAGGCAGCCTCTCAAAGTAAGGCAGCCGCTCAAACTAAGGCAGACTTTCAAACTAAGGCAGCCCCTCAAACTAAGGAAGCCGCTCAAACTAATGCAGCCACTCAATCAAAGGCAGCCCCTCAAACTAAGCCATCCCCTCAAACTATGGCAGCCCCTCAAACTAAGTCAGCCACTCAAACTAATTCAGCCACTCAATCAAAGGCAGACTCTCAAACTAATGCAGCCTCTCAATCAAAGGCAGCCCCTCAAACTAAGCCGACCCCTCAAACTAAGGCTGATCCTCAAAATAAGGCAGACTCTCAAACTAAGGCAGCCTCTCAAACTATATCAGCCGCTCAAACTAAGGCAGCCTCTCAAACTAAGGCAGCCCCTCAAACTAAGGCAGCCCCTCAAACTAAGGCAGCACCTCAATCTAAGGCAGCCTCTCAAACTAAGGAAGCATCTCAAACGAAGGCAGCCTCTCAAACTGAGGCAGCCCCTCAAACTAAGGCAGCCGCTCAAACTAAGGAAGCCCCTCAAACTAAGGCAGCCGTTCAAACTAAGGCAGCCGCTCAAACTAATGCAGCCCCTCAGTATAAGGCAGCCCCTCAAACTAAGGCAGCCACTCAAACTAATGCAGCCCCTCAAACTAAGACAGCCGCTCAAACTAAGGCAGCCCCTCAAACTAAGGCAGCCTCTCAAACTAAGGCACCCCCTCAAACTAAGGCACCCCCTCAAACTAATGCAGCCCCTCAATCTAAGGCACCCCCTCATTCTAAGTCAGCCCCTCAAACTAATGCAGCCCCTCAAACTAAGGCAGCCCCTGAAACTAAGCCAGCCCCTCAAACTAATGCAGCCACTCAATCTAAGGCAGCCCCTCAAAATAATGCAGCCACTCATTCAGAGGCAGACACTCAAACTAATGAAGCCACTCAATCAAAGGCAGCCCCTCAAACTAAGCCATCCCCTCAAACTAAGGCAGCCCCTCAAACTAAGACAGACTCTCAAACTAATGCAGCCCCTTAAAGTAAGGCAGCCCCACAAACTAAGGGAGCGCCTCAACCAAAGGCAGCCCCTCAAACTCATGCAGCCGCTCAAACTAAGGAAGCCCCTCAAACTCAGGCAGCCTCACAATCTAAGGCAGCCGCTCAAACTAAGGCAGCCTGTCAAACTAGGCAGCCTCTCAAAGTAAGGCAGACCCTCAAACTAAGGCAGCCGCTCAAACTAAGGCAGACTCTCAAACTAAGGCAACCTCTCAAACTAAGTCAGCCGCTCAAACTAAGTCAGCCCCTCAAACTAAGGCAGCCGCTCAAACTAAGGCAGCCGCTCAAACTAAGGCAGCCGCTCAAACTAATACAGCCCCTCAATCTAAGGCAGCCCCTCAACTAAGGCAGCCGCTCAAACTAAAGCAGCCCATCAAACTAATGCAGCACCTCAATCTAAGGCAGCCCCTCAAACAAAGGCAGCCCCTCAAACTAAGTCAGCCACTCAAACTAAGGCAGCCCTTCAAACTAATGCAGCCACTCAATCAAAGGCAGTCTCTCAAACTAATGCAGCCACTCAATCAAAGGCAGCCCCTCAAACTAAGCCAACCCCTCAAACTGAGGCAGCCCCTCAAACTAAGGCAGCCTCTCAAACGAAGGCACCCCCTCAAACTAATGCAGCCCCTCAGTCTAAGGCACCCCCTCAAACTAAGTCAGCCCCTCAAACTAAGTCAGCCCCTCAAACTAAGGGAGCCCCTCAACCAAAGGCAGCCCCTCAACCAAAGGCAGCCCCTCAAACAAATGCAGCCACTCAAACTAAGGCAGCCCCTCAAACTCAGTCAGCCTCTCAAACTAAGGCAGCCGCTCAAACTGAGGCAGCCTGTCAAACTAAGGCAGCCTCTCAAAGTAAGGCAGACCCTCAAAGTAAGGCAGCCGCTCAAACTAAGGCAGACTTTCAAACTAAGGCAGCCCCTCAAACTAAGGAAGCCGCTCAAACTAAGGCAGACTCTCAAACTAAGGCAGCCTCTCAAACTCAGTCAGCCGCTCAAACTAAAGCAGCCCATCAAATTAATGCAGCCCCTCAATCTAAGGCAGCCACTCAAAATAATGCAGCCACTCAATCAGAGGCAGACTCTCAAACTAATGCAGCCACTCAATCAAAGGCAGCCCCTCAAACTAAGACATCCCCTCAAACTATGGCAGCACCTCAAACGAAGGCAGACTCTAAAACTAATGCAGCCCCTTAAAGTAAGGCAGCCCCACAAACTAAGGGAGCGCCTCAACCAAAGTCAGCCCCTCAAACTAATGCAGCCGCTCAAACAAAGGCAGCCCCTCAAACTCAGGCAGCCTCTCAATCTAAGGCAGCCGCTCAAACTAAAACAGCCTGTCAAACTAAGGCAGCCTCTCAAAATAAGGCAGACCCTCAAACTAATGCAGCCCCTCAATCGAAGGCAGCCACTCAAAATAATGCAGCCACTCAATCAGAGGCAGACTCTCAAACTAATGCAGCCACTCAATCAAAGGCAGCCCCTCAAACTAAGCCATCCCCTCAAACTATGGCAGCCCCTCAAACTAAGGCAGACTCTAAAACTAAGGCAGCCCCTCAAATAAAGGCAGCCGCTCAAACTAATGCAGCCCCTCAATCTAAGGCAGCCCCTCAACTAAGGCAGACGCTCAAACTAAAGCAGCCCATCAAACTAATGCAGCACCTCAATCTAAGGCAGCCCCTCAAACTAAGTGAGCCCCTCAAACTAAGTCAGGCCCTCAAACTAATGCAGCCACTCAATCAAAGGCAGTCTCTCAAACTAATGCAGCCACTCAATCAAAGGCAGCCCCTCAAACTAAGCCAACCCCTCAAACGAAGGCAGCCCCTCAAACTAAGGCAGACTCTCAAACTAATGCTGCCCCTTAAAGTAAGGCAGCCCCTCAAACTAAGGGAGCCCCTCAACCAAAGGCAGCCCCTCAAACAAATGCAACCACTCAAACTAAGGCAGCCCCTCAATCTAAAGCAGCCCATCAAATTAATGCAGCGCCTCAATCTAAGGCAGCCCCTCAAACTAAGGCAGCCCGTCAAACTAAGGCAGCCCCTCAATCTCAGGCAGCCCCTCTATCTCAGGCAGCCCCTCTATCTCAGGCAGCCCCTCTATCTCAGGCAGCCCCTCAAACTAAGTTAGCCACTCAAACTAATTCAGCCACTCAATCAAAGGCAGACTCTCAAACTAATGCAGCCTCTCAATCAAAGGCAGCCCCTCAAACTAAGCCGACCCCTCAAACTAAGGCTGCCACTCAAAATAAGGCAGACTCTCAAACTAAGGCAGCCTCTCAAACTATATCAGCCGCTCAAACTAAGGCAGCCTCTCAAACTAAGGCAGCCCCTCAAACTAAGGCAGCCCCTCAAACTAAGGCAGCCCCTCAAACTAAGGCAGCACCTCAATCTAAGGCAGCCTCTCAAACTAAGGAAGCATCTCAAACGAAGGCAGCCTCTCAAACTAAGGCAGCCCCTCAAACTAAGGCAGCCGCTCAAAGTAAGGAAGCCCCTCAAACTAAGGCTGCCGCTCAAACTCAGGCAGCCGCTCAAACTAATGCAGCCCCTCAGTATAAGGCAGCCCCTCAAACTAAGGCAGACGCTCAAACTAATGCAGCCCCTCAAACTAAGACAGCCGCTCAAACTAAGGCAGCCCCTCAAACTAAGGCAGCCCCTCAAACTAAGGCAGCCTCTCAAACTAAGGCACCCCCTCAAACTAATGCAGCCCCTCAATCTAAGGCACCCCCTCATTCTAAGGCAGCCCCTCAAAATAATGCAGCCACTCATTCAGAGGCAGACACTCAAACTAATGAAGCCACTCAATCAAAGGCAGCCCCTCAAACTAAGCCATCCCCTCAAACTAAGGCAGCCCCTCAAACTAAGACAGACTCTCAAACTAATGCAGCCCCTCAAACTAAGGGAGCCCCTCAACCAAAGGCAGCCCCTCAAACTAAGCCATCCCCTCAAACTAAGGCAGCCCCTCAAACTAAGGCACCCCCTCAAACTAATGCAGCCCCTCAATCTAAGGCACCCCCTCATTCTAAGTCAGCCCCTCAAACTAATGCAGCCCCTCAAACTAAGGCAGCCCCTGAAACTAAGCCAGCCCCTCAAACTAATGCAGCCACTCAATCTAAGGCAGCCCCTCAAAATAATGCAGCCACTCATTCAGAGGCAGACACTCAAACTAATGAAGCCACTCAATCAAAGGCAGCCCCTCAAACTAAGCCATCCCCTCAAACTATGGCAGCCCCTCAAACTAAGGCAGACTCTAAAACTAAGGCAGCCCCTCAAATAAAGGCAGCCGCTCAAACTAATGCAGCCCCTCAATCTAAGGCAGCCCCTCAACTAAGGCAGACGCTCAAACTAAAGCAGCCCATCAAACTAATGCAGCACCTCAATCTAAGGCAGCCCCTCAAACTAAGTGAGCCCCTCAAACTAAGTCAGGCCCTCAAACTAATGCAGCCACTCAATCAAAGGCAGTCTCTCAAACTAATGCAGCCACTCAATCAAAGGCAGCCCCTCAAACTAAGCCAACCCCTCAAACGAAGGCAGCCCCTCAAACTAAGGCAGACTCTCAAACTAATGCTGCCCCTTAAAGTAAGGCAGCCCCTCAAACTAAGGGAGCCCCTCAACCAAAGGCAGCCCCTCAAACAAATGCAACCACTCAAACTAAGGCAGCCCCTCAATCTAAAGCAGCCCATCAAATTAATGCAGCGCCTCAATCTAAGGCAGCCCCTCAAACTAAGGCATCCCGTCAAACTAAGGCAGCCCCTCAATCTCAGGCAGCCCCTCTATCTCAGGCAGCCCCTCTATCTCAGGCAGCCCCTCTATCTCAGGCAGCCCCTCAAACTAAGTTAGCCACTCAAACTAATTCAGCCACTCAATCAAAGGCAGACTCTCAAACTAATGCAGCCTCTCAATCAAAGGCAGCCCCTCAAACTAAGCCGACCCCTCAAACTAAGGCTGCCACTCAAAATAAGGCAGACTCTCAAACTAAGGCAGCCTCTCAAACTATATCAGCCGCTCAAACTAAGGCAGCCTCTCAAACTAAGGCAGCCCCTCAAACTAAGGCAGCCCCTCAAACTAAGGCAGCACCTCAATCTAAGGCAGCCTCTCAAACTAAGGAAGCATCTCAAACGAAGGCAGCCTCTCAAACTAAGGCAGCCCCTCAAACTAAGGCAGCCGCTCAAAGTAAGGAAGCCCCTCAAACTAAGGCTGCCGCTCAAACTCAGGCAGCCGCTCAAACTAATGCAGCCCCTCAGTATAAGGCAGCCCATCAAACTAAGGCAGACGCTCAAACTAATGCAGCCCCTCAAACTAAGACAGCCGCTCAAACTAAGGCAGCCCCTCAAACTAAGGCAGCCCCTCAAACTAAGGCAGCCTCTCAAACTAAGGCACCCCCTCAAACAAAGGCAGCCCCTCAATCTAAGGCACCCCCTCATTCTAAGTCAGCCCCTCAAACTAATGCAGCCCCTCAAACTAAGGCAGCCCCTGAAACTAAGCCAGCCCCTCAAACTAATGCAGCCACTCAATCTAAGGCAGCCCCTCAAAATAATGCAGCCACTCATTCAGAGGCAGACACTCAAACTAATGAAGCCACTCTATCAAAGGCAGCCCCTCAAACTAAGCCATCCCCTCAAACTAAGGCAGCCCCTCAAACTAAGACAGACTCTCAAACTAATGCAGCCCCTTAAAGTAAGGCAGCCCCACAAACTAAGGGAGCGCCTCAACCAAAGGCAGCCCCTCAAACTCATGCAGCCGCTCAAACTAAGGAAGCCCCTCAAACTCAGGCAGCCTCACAATCTAAGGCAGCCGCTCAAACTAAGGCAGCCTGTCAAACTAGGCAGCCTCTCAAAGTAAGGCAGACCCTCAAACTAAGGCAGCCGCTCAAACTAAGGCAGACTCTCAAACTAAGGCAACCTCTCAAACTAAGTCAGCCGCTCAAACTAAGTCAGCCCCTCAAACGAAGGCAGCCGCTCAAACTAAGGCAGCCGCTCAAACTAATGCAGCCCCTCAATCTAAGGCAGCCCCTCAACTAAGGCTGCCGCTCAAACTAAAGCAGCCCATCAAACTAATGCAGCACCTCAATCTAAGGCAGCCCCTCAAACAAAGGCAGCCCCTCAAACTAAGTCAGCCACTCAAACTAAGTCAGCCACTCAAACTAAGTCAGCCACTCAAACTAAGTCAGCCCTTCAAAATAATGCAGCCACTCAATCAAAGGCAGTCTCTCAAACTAATGCAGCCACTCAATCAAAGGCAACCCCTCAAACTAAGCCAACCCCTCAAACTGAGGCAGCCCCTCAAACTAAGACAGCCTCTCAAACGAAGGCACCCCCTCAAACTAAAGCAGCCCCTCAGTCTAAGGCACCCCCTCATTCTAAGTCAGCCCCTCAAACTAAGTCAGCCCCTCAAACTAAGGGAGCCCCTCAACCAAAGGCAGCCCCTCAACCAAAGGCAGCCCCTCAAACAAATGCAGCCACTCAAACTAAGGCAGCCCCTCAAACTCAGTCAGCCTCTCAAACTAAGGCAGCCGCTCAAACTGAGGCAGCCTGTCAAACTAAGGAAGCCTCTCAAAGTAAGGCAGACCCTCAAAGTAAGGCAGCCGCTCAAACTAAGGCAGACTTTCAAACTAAGGCAGCCCCTCAAACTAAGGAAGCCGCTCAAACTAAGGCAGACTCTCAAACTAAGGCAGACTCTCAAACTCAGGCAGCCTCTCAAACTCAGTCAGCCGCTCAAACTAAAGCAGCCCATCAAATTAATGCAGCCCCTCAATCTAAGGCAGCCACTCAAAATAATGCAGCCACTCAATCAGAGGCAGACTCTCAAACTAATGCAGCCACTCAATCAAAGGCAGCCCCTCAAACTAAGCCATCCCCTCAAACTATGGCAGCCCCTCAAATTAAGGCAGACTCTAAAACTAATGCAGCCCCTTAAAGTAAGGCAGCCCCACAAACTAAGGGAGCGCCTCAACCAAAGTCAGCCCCTCAAACTAATGCAGCCGCTCAAACAAAGGCAGCCCCTCAAACTCAGGCAGCCTCTCAATCTAAGGCAGCCGCTCAAACTAAAACAGCCTGTCAAACTAAGGCAGCCTCTCAAAATAAGGCAGACCCTCAAACTAATGCAGCCCCTCAATCTGAGGCAGCCACTCAAAATAATGCAGCCACTCAATCAGAGGCAGACTCTCAAACTAATGCAGCCACTCAATCAAAGGCAGCCCCTCAAACTAAGCCATCCCCTCAAACTATGGCAGCCCCTCAAACTAAGGCAGACTCTAAAACTAAGGCAGCCCCTCAAATAAAGGCAGCCGCTCAAACTAATGCAGCCCCTAAATCTAAGGCAGCTCCTCAACTAAGGCAGCCGCTCAAACTAAAGCAGCCCATCATACTAATGCAGCACCTCAATCTAAGGCAGCCCCTCAAACTAAGTCAGCCCCTCAAACTAAGTCAGGCCCTCAAACTAATGCAGCCACTCAATCAAAGGCAGTCTCTCAAACTAATGCAGCCACTCAATCAAAGGCAGCCCCTCAAACTAAGCCAACCCCTCAAACGAAGGAAGCCCCTCAAACTAAGGCAGACTCTCAAACTAATGCTGCCCCTTAAAGTAAGGCAGCCCCTCAAACTAAAGGAGCCCCTCAACCAAAGGCAGCCCCTCAAACAAATGCAACCACTCAAACTAAGGCAGCCCATCAAATTAATGCAGCCCCTCAATCTAAGGCAGCCCCTCAAACTAAGGCAGCCCGTCAAACTAAGGCAGCCCGTCAAACTAAGGCAGCCCGTCAAACTAAGGCAGCCCGTCAAACTAAGGCAGCCCCTCAATCTCAGGCAGCCCCTCAATCTCAGGCAGCCCCTCAAACTAAGTCAGCCACTCAAACTAATTCAGCCACTCAATCAAAGGCAGACTCTCAAACTAATGCAGCCTCTCAATCAAAGGCAGCCCCTCAAACTAAGCCGACCCCTCAAACTAAGGCTGCCACTCAAAATAAGGCAGACTCTCAAACTAAGGCAGCCTCTCAAACTATATCAGCCGCTCAAACTAAGGCAGCCTCTCAAACTAAGGCAGCCCCTCAAACTAAGGCAGCCCCTCAAACTAAGGCAGCACCTCAATCTAAGGCAGCCTCTCAAACTAAGGAAGCATCTCAAACGAAGGCAGCCTCTCAAACTAAGGCAGCCCCTCAAACTAAGGCAGCCGCTCAAAGTAAGGAAGCCCCTCAAACTAAGGCAGCCGCTCAAACTCAGGCAGCCGCTCAAACTAATGCAGCCCCTCAGTATAAGGCAGCCCCTCAAACTAAGGCAGCCGCTCAAACTAATGCAGCCCCTCAAACTAATGCAGCCCCTCAAACTAAGACAGCCGCTCAAACTAAGGCAGCCCCTCAAACTAAGGCAGCCTCTCAAACTAAGGCACCCCCTCAAACTAATGCAGCCCCTCAATCTAAGGCACCCCCTCATTCCAAGTCAGCCCCTCAAACTAATGCAGCCCCTCAAACTAAGGCAGCCCCTCAAACTAATGCAGCCACTCAATCTAAGGCAGCCCCTCAAAATAATGCAGCCACTCATTCAGAGGCAGACACTCAAACTAATGAAGCCACTCAATCAAAGGCAGCCCCTCAAACTAAGCCATCCCCTCAAACTAAGGCAGCCCCTCAAACTAAGACAGACTCTCAAACTAATGCAGCCCCTTAAAGTAAGGCAGCCCCACAAACTAAGGGAGCGCCTCAACCAAAGGCAGCCCCTCAAACTCATGCAGCCGCTCAAACTAAGGAAGCCCCTCAAACTCAGGCAGCCTCACAATCTAAGGCAGCCGCTCAAACTAAGGCAGCCTGTCAAACTAGGCAGTCTCTCAAATTAAGGCAGACCCTCAAACTAAGGCAGCCCCTCAAACAAATGCAGCCACTCAAACTAAGGCAGCCCCTCAAACTCAGTCAGCCTCTCAATCTAAGGCAGCCGCTCAAACTAAAACAGCCTGTCAAACTAAGGCAGCCTCTCAAAATAAGGCAGACCCTCAAACTAATGCAGCCCCTCAATCTGAGGCAGCCACTCAAAATAATGCAGCCACTCAATCAGAGGCAGACTCTCAAACTAATGCAGCCACTCAATCAAAGGCAGCCCCTCAAACTAAGCCATCCCCTCAAACTATGGCAGCCCCTCAAACTAAGGCAGACTCTAAAACTAAGGCAGCCCCTCAAATAAAGGCAGCCGCTCAAACTAATGCAGCCCCTCAATCTAAGGCAGCTCCTCAACTAAGGCAGCCGCTCAAACTAAAGCAGCCCATCAAACTAATGCAGCACCTCAATCTAAGGCAGCCCCTCAAACTAAGTCAGCCCCTCAAACTAAGTCAGGCCCTCAAACTAATGCAGCCACTCAATCAAAGGCAGTCTCTCAAACTAATGCAGCCACTCAATCAAAGGCAGCCCCTCAAACTAAGCCAACCCCTCAAACGAAGGAAGCCCCTCAAACTAAGGCAGACTCTCAAACTAATGCTGCCCCTTAAAGTAAGGCAGCCCCTCAAACTAAGGGAGCCCCTCAACCAAAGGCAGCCCCTCAAACAAATGCAACCACTCAAACTAAGGCAGCCCATCAAATTAATGCAGCCCCTCAATCTAAGGCAGCCCCTCAAACTAAGGCAGCCCGTCAAACTAAGGCAGCCCGTCAAACTAAGGCAGCCCGTCAAACTAAGGCAGCCCCTCAATCTCAGGCAGCCCCTCAATCTCAGGCAGCCCCTCAAACTAAGTCAGCCCCTCAAACTAATTCAGCCACACAATCAAAGGCAGACTCTCAAACTAATGCAGCCTCTCAATCAAAGGCAGCCCCTCAAACTAAGCCGACCCCTCAAACTAAGGCTGCCACTCAAAATAAGGCAGACTCTCAAACTAAGGCAGCCTCTCAAACTATATCAGCCGCTCAAACTAAGGCAGCCTCTCAAACTAAGGCAGCCCCTCAAACTAAGGCAGCCCCTCAAACTAAGGCAGCACCTCAATCTAAGGCAGCCTCTCAAACTAAGGAAGCATCTCAAACGAAGGCAGCCTCTCAAACTAAGGCAGCCCCTCAAACTAAGGCAGCCGCTCAAAGTAAGGAAGCCCCTCAAACTAAGGCAGCCGCTCAAACTCAGGCAGCCGCTCAAACTAATGCAGCCCCTCAGTATAAGGCAGCCCCTCAAACTAAGGCAGCCGCTCAAACTAATGCAGCCCCTCAAACTAAGCCATCCCCTCAAACTATGGCAGCCCCTCAAATTAAGGCAGACTCTAAAACTAATGCAGCCCCTTAAAGTAAGGCAGCCCCACAAACTAAGGGAGCGCCTCAACCAAAGTCAGCCCCTCAAACTAATGCAGCCGCTCAAACAAAGGCAGCCCCTCAAACTCAGGCAGCCTCTCAATCTAAGGCAGCCGCTCAAACTAAAACAGCCTGTCAAACTAAGGCAGCCTCTCAAAATAAGGCAGACCCTCAAACTAATGCAGCCCCTCAATCTGAGGCAGCCACTCAAAATAATGCAGCCACTCAATCAGAGGCAGACTCTCAAACTAATGCAGCCACTCAATCAAAGGCAGCCCCTCAAACTAAGCCATCCCCTCAAACTATGGCAGCCCCTCAAACTAAGGCAGACTCTAAAACTAAGGCAGCCCCTCAAATAAAGGCAGCCGCTCAAACTAATGCAGCCCCTAAATCTAAGGCAGCTCCTCAACTAAGGCAGCCGCTCAAACTAAAGCAGCCCATCATACTAATGCAGCACCTCAATCTAAGGCAGCCCCTCAAACTAAGTCAGCCCCTCAAACTAAGTCAGGCCCTCAAACTAATGCAGCCACTCAATCAAAGGCAGTCTCTCAAACTAATGCAGCCACTCAATCAAAGGCAGCCCCTCAAACTAAGCCAACCCCTCAAACGAAGGAAGCCCCTCAAACTAAGGCAGACTCTCAAACTAATGCTGCCCCTTAAAGTAAGGCAGCCCCTCAAACTAAAGGAGCCCCTCAACCAAAGGCAGCCCCTCAAACAAATGCAACCACTCAAACTAAGGCAGCCCATCAAATTAATGCAGCCCCTCAATCTAAGGCAGCCCCTCAAACTAAGGCAGCCCGTCAAACTAAGGCAGCCCGTCAAACTAAGGCAGCCCGTCAAACTAAGGCAGCCCGTCAAACTAAGGCAGCCCCTCAATCTCAGGCAGCCCCTCAATCTCAGGCAGCCCCTCAAACTAAGTCAGCCACTCAAACTAATTCAGCCACTCAATCAAAGGCAGACTCTCAAACTAATGCAGCCTCTCAATCAAAGGCAGCCCCTCAAACTAAGCCGACCCCTCAAACTAAGGCTGCCACTCAAAATAAGGCAGACTCTCAAACTAAGGCAGCCTCTCAAACTATATCAGCCGCTCAAACTAAGGCAGCCTCTCAAACTAAGGCAGCCCCTCAAACTAAGGCAGCCCCTCAAACTAAGGCAGCACCTCAATCTAAGGCAGCCTCTCAAACTAAGGAAGCATCTCAAACGAAGGCAGCCTCTCAAACTAAGGCAGCCCCTCAAACTAAGGCAGCCGCTCAAAGTAAGGAAGCCCCTCAAACTAAGGCAGCCGCTCAAACTCAGGCAGCCGCTCAAACTAATGCAGCCCCTCAGTATAAGGCAGCCCCTCAAACTAAGGCAGCCGCTCAAACTAATGCAGCCCCTCAAACTAATGCAGCCCCTCAAACTAAGACAGCCGCTCAAACTAAGGCAGCCCCTCAAACTAAGGCAGCCTCTCAAACTAAGGCACCCCCTCAAACTAATGCAGCCCCTCAATCTAAGGCACCCCCTCATTCCAAGTCAGCCCCTCAAACTAATGCAGCCCCTCAAACTAAGGCAGCCCCTCAAACTAATGCAGCCACTCAATCTAAGGCAGCCCCTCAAAATAATGCAGCCACTCATTCAGAGGCAGACACTCAAACTAATGAAGCCACTCAATCAAAGGCAGCCCCTCAAACTAAGCCATCCCCTCAAACTAAGGCAGCCCCTCAAACTAAGACAGACTCTCAAACTAATGCAGCCCCTTAAAGTAAGGCAGCCCCACAAACTAAGGGAGCGCCTCAACCAAAGGCAGCCCCTCAAACTCATGCAGCCGCTCAAACTAAGGAAGCCCCTCAAACTCAGGCAGCCTCACAATCTAAGGCAGCCGCTCAAACTAAGGCAGCCTGTCAAACTAGGCAGTCTCTCAAATTAAGGCAGACCCTCAAACTAAGGCAGCCCCTCAAACAAATGCAGCCACTCAAACTAAGGCAGCCCCTCAAACTCAGTCAGCCTCTCAATCTAAGGCAGCCGCTCAAACTAAAACAGCCTGTCAAACTAAGGCAGCCTCTCAAAATAAGGCAGACCCTCAAACTAATGCAGCCCCTCAATCTGAGGCAGCCACTCAAAATAATGCAGCCACTCAATCAGAGGCAGACTCTCAAACTAATGCAGCCACTCAATCAAAGGCAGCCCCTCAAACTAAGCCATCCCCTCAAACTATGGCAGCCCCTCAAACTAAGGCAGACTCTAAAACTAAGGCAGCCCCTCAAATAAAGGCAGCCGCTCAAACTAATGCAGCCCCTCAATCTAAGGCAGCTCCTCAACTAAGGCAGCCGCTCAAACTAAAGCAGCCCATCAAACTAATGCAGCACCTCAATCTAAGGCAGCCCCTCAAACTAAGTCAGCCCCTCAAACTAAGTCAGGCCCTCAAACTAATGCAGCCACTCAATCAAAGGCAGTCTCTCAAACTAATGCAGCCACTCAATCAAAGGCAGCCCCTCAAACTAAGCCAACCCCTCAAACGAAGGAAGCCCCTCAAACTAAGGCAGACTCTCAAACTAATGCTGCCCCTTAAAGTAAGGCAGCCCCTCAAACTAAGGGAGCCCCTCAACCAAAGGCAGCCCCTCAAACAAATGCAACCACTCAAACTAAGGCAGCCCATCAAATTAATGCAGCCCCTCAATCTAAGGCAGCCCCTCAAACTAAGGCAGCCCGTCAAACTAAGGCAGCCCGTCAAACTAAGGCAGCCCGTCAAACTAAGGCAGCCCCTCAATCTCAGGCAGCCCCTCAATCTCAGGCAGCCCCTCAAACTAAGTCAGCCCCTCAAACTAATTCAGCCACACAATCAAAGGCAGACTCTCAAACTAATGCAGCCTCTCAATCAAAGGCAGCCCCTCAAACTAAGCCGACCCCTCAAACTAAGGCTGCCACTCAAAATAAGGCAGACTCTCAAACTAAGGCAGCCTCTCAAACTATATCAGCCGCTCAAACTAAGGCAGCCTCTCAAACTAAGGCAGCCCCTCAAACTAAGGCAGCCCCTCAAACTAAGGCAGCACCTCAATCTAAGGCAGCCTCTCAAACTAAGGAAGCATCTCAAACGAAGGCAGCCTCTCAAACTAAGGCAGCCCCTCAAACTAAGGCAGCCGCTCAAAGTAAGGAAGCCCCTCAAACTAAGGCAGCCGCTCAAACTCAGGCAGCCGCTCAAACTAATGCAGCCCCTCAGTATAAGGCAGCCCCTCAAACTAAGGCAGCCGCTCAAACTAATGCAGCCCCTCAAACTAATGCAGCCCCTCAAACTAAGACAGCCGCTCAAACTAAGGCAGCCCCTCAAACTAAGGCAGCCTCTCAAACTAAGGCACCCCCTCAAACTAATGCAGCCCCTCAATCTAAGGCACCCCCTCATTCTAAGTCAGCCCCTCAAACTAATGCAGCCCCTCAAACTAAGGCAGCCCCTCAAACTAATGCAGCCACTCAATCTAAGGCAGCCCCTCAAAATAATGCAGCCACTCATTCAGAGGCAGACACTCAAACTAATGAAGCCACTCAATCAAAGGCAGCTCCTCAAACTAAGCCATCCCCTCAAACTAAGGCAGCCCCTCAAACTAAGACAGACTCTCAAACTAATGCAGCCCCTTAAAGTAAGGCAGCCCCACAAACTAAGGGAGCGCCTCAACCAAAGGCAGCCCCTCAAACTCATGCAGCCGCTCAAACTAAGGAAGCCCCTCAAACTCAGGCAGCCTCACAATCTAAGGCAGCCGCTCAAACTAAGGCAGCCTGTCAAACTAGGCAGTCTCTCAAATTAAGGCAGACCCTCAAACTAAGGCAGCCGCTCATACTAAGGAAGACTCTCAAACTAAGGCAACCTCTCAAACTAAGGCAGCCGCTCAAACTAATGCAGCCCCTCAATCTAAGGCAGCCCCTCAACTCAGGCAGCCGCTCAAACTAAAGCAGCCCATCAAACTAATGCAGCACCTCAATCTAAGGCAGCCCCTCAAACAAAGGCAGCCCCTCAAACTAAGTCAGCCACTCAGACTAAGTCAGCCCTTCAAACTAATGCAGCCACTCAATCAAAGGCAGTCTCTCAAACTAATGCAGCCACTCAATCAAAGGCAGCCCCTCAAACTAAGCCAACCCCTCAAACTGAGGCAGCCCCTCAAACTAAGGCAGCCTCTCAAACGAAGGCACCCCCTCAAACTAATGCAGCCCCTCAGTCTAATAGAACATAGAACATAGAAAAATACAGCACAGAACAGGCCCTTCGGCCCACGATGTTGTGCCGATCCTTTGTCCTCTGTCAAGGACAATTTAATCTATACCCCATCATTCTCCTTTATCCATATACCTATCTAAAAGCCGTATAGAACATAGAAAAAATGCACCCCCTCATTCTAAGTCAGCCCCTCAAACTAAGGCAGCCCGTCAAACTAAGGCAGCCCGTCAAACTAAGGCAGCCCGTCAAACTAAGGCAGCCCCTCAATCTCAGGCAGCCCCTCAATCTCAGGCAGCCCCTCAAACTATGTCAGCCACTCAAACTAATTCAGCCACTCAATCAAAGGCAGACTCTCAAACTAATGCAGCCTCTCAATCAAAGGCAGCCCCTCAAACTAAGCCGACCCCTCAAACTAAGGCTGCCACTCAAAATAAGGCAGACTCTCAAACTAAGGCAGCCTCTCAAACTATATCAGCCGCTCAAACTAAGGCAGCCTCTCAAACTAAGGCAGCCCCTCAAACTAAGGCAGCCCCTCAAACTAAGGCAGCACCTCAATCTAAGGCAGCCTCTCAAACTAAGGAAGCATCTCAAACGAAGGCAGCCTCTCAAACTAAGGCAGCCCCTCAAACTAAGGCAGCCGCTCAAAGTAAGGAAGCCCCTCAAACTAAGGCAGCCGCTCAAACTCAGGCAGCCGCTCAAACTAATGCAGCCCCTCAGTATAAGGCAGCCCCTCAAACTAAGGCAGCCGCTCAAACTAATGCAGCCCCTCAAACTAATGCAGCCCCTCAAACTAAGACAGCCGCTCAAACTAAGGCAGCCCCTCAAACTAAGGCAGCCTCTCAAACTAAGGCACCCCCTCAAACTAATGCAGCCCCTCAATCTAAGGCACCCCCTCATTCCAAGTCAGCCCCTCAAACTAATGCAGCCCCTCAAACTAAGGCAGCCCCTCAAACTAATGCAGCCACTCAATCTAAGGCAGCCCCTCAAAATAATGCAGCCACTCATTCAGAGGCAGACACTCAAACTAATGAAGCCACTCAATCAAAGGCAGCCCCTCAAACTAAGCCATCCCCTCAAACTAAGGCAGCCCCTCAAACTAAGACAGACTCTCAAACTAATGCAGCCCCTTAAAGTAAGACAGCCCCACAAACTAAGGGAGCGCCTCAACCAAAGGCAGCCCCTCAAACTCATGCAGCCGCTCAAACTAAGGAAGCCCCTCAAACTCAGGCAGCCTCACAATCTAAGGCAGCCGCTCAAACTAAGGCAGCCTGTCAAACTAGGCAGTCTCTCAAATTAAGGCAGACCCTCAAACTAAGGCAGCCCCTCAAACAAATGCAGCCACTCAAACTAAGGCAGCCCCTCAAACTCAGTCAGCCTCTCAATCTAAGGCAGCCGCTCAAACTAAAACAGCCTGTCAAACTAAGGCAGCCTCTCAAAATAAGGCAGACCCTCAAACTAATGCAGCCCCTCAATCTGAGGCAGCCACTCAAAATAATGCAGCCACTCAATCAGAGGCAGACTCTCAAACTAATGCAGCCACTCAATCAAAGGCAGCCCCTCAAACTAAGCCATCCCCTCAAACTATGGCAGCCCCTCAAACTAAGGCAGACTCTAAAACTAAGGCAGCCCCTCAAATAAAGGCAGCCGCTCAAACTAATGCAGCCCCTCAATCTAAGGCAGCTCCTCAACTAAGGCAGCCGCTCAAACTAAAGCAGCCCATCAAACTAATGCAGCACCTCAATCTAAGGCAGCCCCTCAAACTAAGTCAGCCCCTCAAACTAAGTCAGGCCCTCAAACTAATGCAGCCACTCAATCAAAGGCAGTCTCTCAAACTAATGCAGCCACTCAATCAAAGGCAGCCCCTCAAACTAAGCCAACCCCTCAAACGAAGGAAGCCCCTCAAACTAAGGCAGACTCTCAAACTAATGCTGCCCCTTAAAGTAAGGCAGCCCCTCAAACTAAGGGAGCCCCTCAACCAAAGGCAGCCCCTCAAACAAATGCAACCACTCAAACTAAGGCAGCCCATCAAATTAATGCAGCCCCTCAATCTAAGGCAGCCCCTCAAACTAAGGCAGCCCGTCAAACTAAGGCAGCCCGTCAAACTAAGGCAGCCCGTCAAACTAAGGCAGCCCCTCAATCTCAGGCAGCCCCTCAATCTCAGGCAGCCCCTCAAACTAAGTCAGCCCCTCAAACTAATTCAGCCACACAATCAAAGGCAGACTCTCAAACTAATGCAGCCTCTCAATCAAAGGCAGCCCCTCAAACTAAGCCGACCCCTCAAACTAAGGCTGCCACTCAAAATAAGGCAGACTCTCAAACTAAGGCAGCCTCTCAAACTATATCAGCCGCTCAAACTAAGGCAGCCTCTCAAACTAAGGCAGCCCCTCAAACTAAGGCAGCCCCTCAAACTAAGGCAGCACCTCAATCTAAGGCAGCCTCTCAAACTAAGGAAGCATCTCAAACGAAGGCAGCCTCTCAAACTAAGGCAGCCCCTCAAACTAAGGCAGCCGCTCAAAGTAAGGAAGCCCCTCAAACTAAGGCAGCCGCTCAAACTCAGGCAGCCGCTCAAACTAATGCAGCCCCTCAGTATAAGGCAGCCCCTCAAACTAAGGCAGCCGCTCAAACTAATGCAGCCCCTCAAACTAATGCAGCCCCTCAAACTAAGACAGCCGCTCAAACTAAGGCAGCCCCTCAAACTAAGGCAGCCTCTCAAACTAAGGCACCCCCTCAAACTAATGCAGCCCCTCAATCTAAGGCACCCCCTCATTCTAAGTCAGCCCCTCAAACTAATGCAGCCCCTCAAACTAAGGCAGCCCCTCAAACTAATGCAGCCACTCAATCTAAGGCAGCCCCTCAAAATAATGCAGCCACTCATTCAGAGGCAGACACTCAAACTAATGAAGCCACTCAATCAAAGGCAGCTCCTCAAACTAAGCCATCCCCTCAAACTAAGGCAGCCCCTCAAACTAAGACAGACTCTCAAACTAATGCAGCCCCTTAAAGTAAGGCAGCCCCACAAACTAAGGGAGCGCCTCAACCAAAGGCAGCCCCTCAAACTCATGCAGCCGCTCAAACTAAGGAAGCCCCTCAAACTCAGGCAGCCTCACAATCTAAGGCAGCCGCTCAAACTAAGGCAGCCTGTCAAACTAGGCAGTCTCTCAAATTAAGGCAGACCCTCAAACTAAGGCAGCCGCTCATACTAAGGAAGACTCTCAAACTAAGGCAACCTCTCAAACTAAGGCAGCCGCTCAAACTAATGCAGCCCCTCAATCTAAGGCAGCCCCTCAACTCAGGCAGCCGCTCAAACTAAAGCAGCCCATCAAACTAATGCAGCACCTCAATCTAAGGCAGCCCCTCAAACAAAGGCAGCCCCTCAAACTAAGTCAGCCACTCAGACTAAGTCAGCCCTTCAAACTAATGCAGCCACTCAATCAAAGGCAGTCTCTCAAACTAATGCAGCCACTCAATCAAAGGCAGCCCCTCAAACTAAGCCAACCCCTCAAACTGAGGCAGCCCCTCAAACTAAGGCAGCCTCTCAAACGAAGGCACCCCCTCAAACTAATGCAGCCCCTCAGTCTAATAGAACATAGAACATAGAAAAATACAGCACAGAACAGGCCCTTCGGCCCACGATGTTGTGCCGATCCTTTGTCCTCTGTCAAGGACAATTTAATCTATACCCCATCATTCTCCTTTATCCATATACCTATCTAAAAGCCGTATAGAACATAGAAAAAAAGCACCCCCTCATTCTAAGTCAGCCCCTCAAACTAAGTCAGCCCCTCAAACTAAGTCAGCCCCTCAAACTAATGCAGCCACTCAATCAAAGGCAGACTCCCAAACTAATGCAGCCACTCAATCAAAGGCAGCCCCTCAAACTAAGCCAACCGCTCAAACTAAGGCAGCCCCTCAAACTAAGGCAACCTCTCAAACTAAGTCAGCCGCTCAATCTAAGGCAGCCCCTCAAACTAAGGCAGCCCCTCAAACTAAGGCAGCCGCTCAAACTAATGCAGCCCCTCAATCTAAGGCAGCCCCTCAACTAAGGCAGCCGCTCAAACTAAAGCAGCCCAACAAACTAATGCAGCACCTCAATCGAAGGCAGCCCCTCAAACAAAGGCAGCCCCTCAAACTAATGCAGCCCCTCAATCTAAGGCAGCCGCTCAAGCAAATGCAGCACCTCAAACTAAGTCAGCCCCTCAAACTAAGTCAGCCCTTCAAACTAATGCAACCACTCAATCAAAGGCAGTCTCTCAAACTAATGCAGCCACTCAATCAAAGGCAGCCCCTCAAACTAAGCCAACCCCTCAAACTAAGGCATCACCTCAAACTAAGGCAGCCTCTCAAACTAAGGCACCCCCTCAAACTAATGCAGCCCCTCAGTCAAAGGCACCCCCTCATTCTAAGTCAGCCCCTCAAACTAAGTCAGCCCCTCAAACTAAGTCAGCCCCTCTAACTAATGTAGCCACTCAATCAAAGGCAGTCTCCCAAACTAATGCAGCCACTCAATCAAAGGCAGCCCCTCAAACTAAGCCAACCGCTCAAACTAAGGCAGCCCCTCAAACTAAGGCAGCCTCTCAAACTAAGGCAGCCTCTCAAACTAAGGCAACCCCTCAGTCTCAGGCACCCCCTCATTCTAAGTCAGCCCCTCAAACTAATGCAGCCCCTCAAACTATGGCAGCCCCTTAAACTAAGCCAGCCCCTCAAACTAATGCAGCCCCTCAATCTAAGGCAGCCCCTCAAAATAATGCAGCCACTCAATCAGAGGCAGACTCTCAAACTAATGCAGCCACTCAATCAAAGGCAGCCCCTCAAACTAAGCCATCCCCTCAAACTAAGGCAGCCCCTCAAACTAAGGCAGCCTCTCAAAGTAAGGCAGACCCTCAAACTAAGGCAGCCGCTCAAACTAAGGCAGACTCTCAAACGAAGTCAACCTCTCAAACTAAGTCAGCCGCTCAATCTAAGGCAGACACTCAAACTAAGGCAGCCCCTCAAACTAAGGCAGCCGCTCAAACTAATGCAGCCCCTCAATCTAAGGCAGCCCCTCAACTAAGGCAGCCGCTCAAACTAAAGCAGCCCAACAAACTAATGCAGCACCTCAATCTAAGGCAGCCCCTCAAACTAATGCAGCCCCTCAATCTAAGGCAGCCGCTCAAGCAAATGCAGCACCTCAAACTAAGTCAGCCCCTCAAACTAAGTCAGCCCTTCAAACTAGTGCAACCACTCAATCAAAGGCAGTCTCTCAAACTAATGCAGCCACTCAATCAAAGGCAGCCCCTCAAACTAAGCCAACCCCTCAAACTAAGGCATCACCTCAAACTAAGGCAGCCTCTCAAACTAAGGCACCCCCTCAAACTAATGCAGCCCCTCAGTCAAAGGCACCCCCTCATTCTAAGTCAGCCCCTCAAACTAAGTCAGCCCCTCAAACTAAGTCAGCCCCTCTAACTAATGTAGCCACTCAATCAAAGGCAGTCTCCCAAACTAATGCAGCCACTCAATCAAAGGCAGCCCCTCAAACTAAGCCAACCGCTCAAACTAAGGCAGCCCCTCAAACTAAGGCAGCCTCTCAAACTAAGGCAACCCCTCAAACTAATGCAGCCCCTCAGTCTCAGGCACCCCCTCATTCTAAGTCAGCCCCTCAAACTAATGCAGCCCCTCAAACTATGGCAGCCCCTTAAACTAAGCCAGCCCCTCAAACTAATGCAGCCCCTCAATCTAAGGCAGCCCCTCAAAATAATGCAGCCACTCAATCAGAGTCAGACTCTCAAACTAATGCAGCCACTCAATCAAAGGCAGCCCCTCAAACTAAGCCATCCCCTCAAACTAAGGCAGCCGCTCAAACTAAGGCAACCCCTCAAACTAAGGCAGCCTCTCAAAGTAAGGCAGACCCTCAAACTAAGGCAGCCGCTCAAACTAAGGCAGACTCTCAAACGAAGTCAACCTCTCAAACTAAGTCAGCCGCTCAATCTAAGGCAGACACTCAAACTAAGGCAGCCCCTCAAACTGAGGCAGCCGCTCAAACTAATGCAGCCCCTCAATCTAAGGCAGCCCCTCAACTAAGGCAGCTGCTCAAACTAAAGCAGCCCATCAAAGTAATGCAGCACCTCAATCTAAGGCAGCCCGTCAAACTAAGGCAGCCCCTCAAACTAATGCAGCCACTCAATCTAAGGCAGACCTTCAAACAAATGCAGCCCCTCAAACTAAGTCAGCCCCTCAAACTAAGTCAGCCCCTCAAACTAATGCAGCCACTCAATCAAAGGCAGTCTCTCAAACTAATGCAGCCACTCAATCAAAGGCAGCCCCTCAAACTAAGCCAACCCCTCAAACTAAGGCAGCCCCTCAAACTAAGGCAGCCTCTCAAACTAATGCTGCCCCATAAAGTAAGGCAGACCCTCAAACTAAGGGAGCCTCTCAACCAAAGGCACCCCCTCAAACTAATGCAGCCCCTCAAACTAAGGCAGCCCCTTAAACTAAGCCAGCCCCTCAAACTAATGTAGCTACTCAATCAAAGGCAGCCCCTCTAACTCAGCCAACACCTCACACTAAGGCATCCCCTCAAACTAAGGCAGACCCGCAAACTAATGCAGCCACTCAATCAAAGGCAGACCCTCAAACTAAGCCAACTGCTCAAACTAAGGCAGCCTCTCAAAGTGAAGCAGCCCCTCAAACAAATGCAGCCCCTCAATCTAAGGCAGCCCCTTTATCTAAGGCTGCCCCTCAAACTAATGCAGCCCCTCAAACCAAGGCAGCCGCTCAAACTAAGGCAGCCCCTCAAACTATGCGAGCCGCACAAAATAAGTCATCCGCTCAAACTGAGGCAGCCCCTCAAACTAAGGCAGCCGCTCAAACTAAGGCAGCCCCTCAAACTAAGGCAGCTGGTCAAACTAAGGCAGCCCCTCAAACTGAGACAGCCGCTCAAACTAATGCAGGCCCTCAGTCCAAGGCAGCCCCTCAAAGTCAGGCAGCCTCTCAAACTAAGGCAGCCGCTCAAACTAAGGCAGCCCCTCAAACTAAGACAGCCGCTCAAACTAATGCAGCCCCTCAGTCCAAGGCAGCCCCTCTGTCCAAGGCAGCCCCTCAATCTCAGGCAGCCTCTCAAACTGAGACAGCCGCTCAAACTAATGCAGCCCCTCAATGGACAAAGACGAGAGTGGTCCTCTCGGAAGAGTGCGAAATTGGGGGAAGGCCAACTATACCAAAATTCGGCAGGAGCTGGGGAATGTTGATTGGGAGCAGCTGTTTGAAGGTAAATCCACATGTGATATGTGGGAGGCTTTTCAAGAGAGGTTGATTAGCGTGCAGGAGAGACATGTTCCTGTGAAAATGAAGGATAGAAATGGCAAGATTAGGGAACCATGGATGACAGGTGAAATTGTGAGACAAGCTAAGAGGAAAAAGGAAGCATACATAAGGTCTAGGCGGCTGATGAAAGACGAAGCTTTGAAAGAATATCGGGAATGTATGACCAATCTGAAACGAGGAATTAAAAGGGCTAAAAGGGGTCATGAAATATCTTTGGCAAACAGGGTTAAAGAAAATCACAAAGCGTTTTATTCATATGGAAGGAGAAAGAGGGTAACTGGAGAAAGGATTGGCCCACTAAAGGACAAAGGCGGAATGTTATGCTTGGACTCAGAGAAAATGGGTGAGATTCGAAACGAGTACTTTGCATCGGTATTCACCGAGGAGAGGGACATGACGGATGTTGAGGTTAGGAACAGATGTTTGATTACACTAGGTCAAGTCGGCATAAGGAGGGAGGAAGTGTTGGGTATTCTAAAGGGCATTAAGGTGGACAAGTCCCCAGGTCCGGATTGGATATATCCCAGGTTACTGAGGGAAGCGAGAGAGGAAATAGCTGGGGCCTTAAGAGATATCTTTGCAGCATCCTTAAACACGGGTGAGGTCCCGGAGGACAGGAGAATTGATAATGTTGTCCCCTTGTTTAAGAAGGGTAGCAGGGATAATCCAGGTAATTATAGACCGGTGAGCCTGACGTCAGTGGTAGGGAAGCAGCTGGAGAAGATACTGAGGGATAGGATCTATTCCCATTTGGAAGAAAATGGGCTTATCAGTGATAGGCAAGATGGTTTTGTGCAGGGAAGGTCATGTCTTACCAACTTAATATAATTATTTGAGGAAGTGACAAAGTTGATTGATGAAGGAAGGGCTGTCAATGTCACATACATGGACTTCAGTAAGGCGTTTGATAACGATCCCCATGGCAGGTTGATGGAGAAAGTGAAGGCGCATGGGGTCCAAGGGGTACTAGCTAGATGGATACAGAACTGGCTGGACAACAGGAGACAGAGAGTAGCAGTAGAAGGGAGTTTCTCAAAATGGAGACGTGTGACCAGTGATGTTCCACAGGGATCCGTGCTGGGACCACTGTTGTTTGTGATATACATTAATGATTTGGAGGAAAGTATAGGTGGACTGATTAGCAAGTTTGCAGACGACACTAAGATTGGTGGAGTAGCAGATAGTGAAGGGGACTGTCAGAGAATACAGCAGAATATAGATAGATTGGAGAGTTGGGCAGAGAAATGGCAGATGGAGTTCAATCAGGGCAAATGCGAGGTGATGCATTTTGGAAGATCCAATTCAAGAGTGAACTATACAGTAAATGGAAAAGTCCTGGGGAAAATTGATGTACAGAGAGATTTGGGTGTGCAGGTCCACTGTTCCCTGAAGGTGGCAACGCAGGTAAATAGAGTGGTCAAGAAGGCATACGGCATGCTTTCCTTCATCGGACGGGGTATTGAGTACAAGACTTGGCAGGTCATGTTACAGTTCTATAGGACTTTGGTTCGGCCACATTTGGAATACTGCGTGCAGTTCTGGTCGCCACATTACCAAAAGGATGTGGATGCTTTGGAGAGGGTGCAGAGGAGGTTCACCAGGATGTTGCCTGCTATGGAGGGCGCTAGCTATGAAGAGAGGTTGAGTAGATTCGGATTATTTTCATTAGAAAGACGGAGGTTGAGGGGGGACCTGACTGAGGTATAGACAGGGTGGATAGCAAGAGGCTTTTTCCCAGAGTGGGGGATTCAATTACTAGAGGACACGAGTTCAAAGTGAAAGGAGAGAAGTTTAGGGGGGATATGCGTGGAAAGTTCTTTACGCAGATGGTGGTGGGTGCCTGGAACGCGGAGGTGGTAGATGCGGGCACGATGGCGTCTTTTAAGATGTATCTAGACAGATACATGAATGGGCAGGAAGAAAAGAGATACAGAACCTTAGAAAATAGGCGACATGTTTAGAGAGAGGATCTGGAACGACGCAGGCTTGGAGGGCCGAAGGGCCTGTTCCTGTGCTGTAATTATCTTTGTTCTTTGCTCTTTGTTCAGCCCCTCAAACTGAGGCAGCCGCTCAAATTAAGGCAGCTCCTCAAAGTAATGCAGCCCCTCAAACTAATGCAGCCCCTCAAACTAATGCAGCCCCTCAATCTAAGGCTGCCCCTCAAACTAATGCACCCCCTCAAACTAATGCAGCCCCACAAACTGAGGCAGCCACTCAAAATAATGCAGGCACTCAATCAGAGGCAGACTCTCAAACTAATGCAGCCACTCAATCAAAGGCAGCCCCTCAAACTAAGCCATCCCCTCAAACTAAGGCAGCCCCTCAAACTAATGCAGACTCTAAAACTAATGCAGACCCTTAAAGTAAGGCAGCCCCACAAACTAAGGGAGCGCCTCAACCAAAGGCAGCCCCTCAAACTAATGCAGCCGCTCAAACTAAGGCAGGCCCTCAAACTCAGGCAGCCTCTCAATCTAAGGCAGCCGCTCAAACTAAGGCAGCCTGTCAAACTAAGGCAGCCTCTCAAAGTAAGGCAGAACCTCAAACTAAGGCAGCCGCTCAAACTAAGGTAGCCCCTGAAACTAAGGCAGCCCCTCAAACTATGGCAGCCCCTCAAACTGAGGCAGCAGCTCAAACTAAGGAAGCCCCTCAAACTAAGGCAGCCGCTCAAACTAAGGCAGCCGCTCAAACTAATGCAGCCCCTCAATCTAAGGCAGCCCCTCAACTAAGGCAGCCGCTCAAACTAATGCAGCCCCTCAAACTAAGGCAGCCGCTCAAACTGAGGCACCCCCTCAAACTAATGCAGCCCCTGAATCTAAGGCACCCCCTCCTTCTAAGTCAGCCCCTCAAACTAATGCAGCCCCTCAAACAAAGGCAGCCCCTTAAACTAAGCCAGCCCCTCAAACTAATGCAGCCCCTCAATCTAAGGCAGCCCCTCAATCTAAGGCAGCCCCTCAAAATAATACAGCCGCTCAAAATAATGCAGCCGCTCAATCAGAGGCAGGCACTCAAACTAAGGCAGCCCCTCAAACTAAGGCAGCCTCTCAAACTAAGGCACCCCCTCAAACTAATGCAGCCCCTCAATCTAAGGCACCCCCTCATTCTAATTCAGCCCCTCAAACTAATGCAGCCCCTCAAACTGAGGCAGCCCCTTAAACTAAGCCAGCCCCTCAAACTAATGCAGCCCCTCAATCTAAGGCAGCCCCTCAAAATAATGCAGCCACTCAATCAGAGGCAGACTCTCAAACTAATGCAGCCACTCAATCAAAGGCAGCCCCTCAAACTAAGCCATCCCCTCAAACTAAGGCAGCTCCTCAAACTAAGACAGACTCTCAAACTAATGCAGCCCCTTAAAGTAAGGCAGCCCCACAAACTAAGGGAGCGCCTCAACCAAAGGCAGCCCCTCAAACTCATTCAGCCGCTCAAACTAAGGAAGCCCCTCAAACTCAGGCAGCCTCACAATCTAAGGCAGCCGCTCAACCTAAGGCAGACTGTCAAACTAAGGCAGCCTCTCAAAGTAAGGCAGACCCTCAAACTAAGGCAGCCGCTCAAACTAAGGCAGACTGTCAAACTAAGGCAACCTCTCAAACTAAGTCAGCCGCTCAATCTAAGGCAGCCCCTCAATCAAAGGCAGTCTCTCAACCTAATGCAGCCACTCAACCAAAGGCAGCCCCTCAAACTAAGCCAACCCCTCAAACGAAGGCAGCCCCTCAAACTAAGGCAGACTCTCAAACTAATGCTGCCCCTTAAAGTAAGGCAGCCCCTCAAACTACGGGAGCCCCTCAACGAGAGGCAGCCCCTCAAACAAATGCAGCCACTCAAACTAAGGCAGACCCTCAATCTAAAGCAGCCCATCAAATTAATGCAGCCCCTCAATCTAAGGCAGCCCCTCAAACTAAGGCAGCCCGTCAAACTAAGGCAGCCCCTCAATCTCAGGCAGCCCCTCAATCTCAGGCAGCCCCTCAATCTCAGGCAGCCCGTCAAACTAGGTCAGTCACTCAAACTAATTCAGCCACTCAATCAAAGGCAGACTCTCAAACTAATGCAGCCTCTCAATCAAAGGCAGCCCCTCAAACTAAGCCTACCCCTCAAACTAAGGCAGCCCCTCAAACTAAGGCAGACTCTCAAACTAAGGCAGCCTCTCAAACTATATCAGCCGCTCAAACTAAGGCAGCCTCTCAAACTAAGGCAGCCCCTCAAACTAAGGCAGCCCCTCAAACTAAGGCAGCCCCTCAAACTCAGGCAGCCTCTCAATCTAAGGCAGCCGCTCAAACTAAGGCAGTCTGTCAAACTGAGGCAGCCTTTCAAACTAAGGCAGCCTCTCAAAGTAAGGCAGAACCTCAAACTAAGTCAGCTGCTCAATCTCAGGCAGCCCCTCAATCTAAGGCAGCCCCTCAAACTGAGGCAGCCGCTCAAACTAATGCAGCCCCTCAAACTAAGGCAGCCGCTCAAACTGAGGCACCCCCTCAAACTAATGCAGCCCCTCAATCTAAGGCACCCCCTCCTTCTAAGTCAGCCCCTCAAACTAATGCAGCCCCTCAAACAAAGGCAGCCCCTTAAACTAAGCCAGCCCCTCAAACTAATGCAGCCCCTCAATCTAAGGCAGCCCCTCAATCTAAGGCAGCCCCTCTGTCCAAGGCAGCCCCTCAATCTCAGGTAGCCTCTCAAACTGAGACAGCCGCTCAAACTAATGCAGCCCCTCAATGGACAAAGACGAGAGTGGTCCTCTCGGAAGAGTGCGAAATTGGGGGAAGGCCAACTATACCAAAATTCGGCAGGAGCTGGGGAATGTTGATTGGGAGCAGCTGTTTGAAGGTAAATCCACATGTGATATGTGGGAGGCTTTTCAAGAGAGGTTGATTAGCGTGCAGGAGAGACATGTTCCTGTGAAAATGAAGGATAGAAATGGCAAGATTAGGGAACCATGGATGACAGGTGAAATTGTGAGACAAGCTAAGAGGAAAAAGGAAGCATACATAAGGTCTAGGCGGCTGATGAAAGACGAAGCTTTGAAAGAATATCGGGAATGTATGACCAATCTGAAACGAGGAATTAAAAGGGCTAAAAGGGGTCATGAAATATCTTTGGCAAACAGGGTTAAAGAAAATCACAAAGCGTTTTATTCATATGGAAGGAGAAAGAGGGTAACTGGAGAAAGGATTGGCCCACTAAAGGACAAAGGCGGAATGTTATGCTTGGACTCAGAGAAAATGGGTGAGATTCGAAACGAGTACTTTGCATCGGTATTCACCGAGGAGAGGGACATGACGGATGTTGAGGTTAGGAACAGATGTTTGATTACACTAGGTCAAGTCGGCATAAGGAGGGAGGAAGTGTTGGGTATTCTAAAGGGCATTAAGGTGGACAAGTCCCCAGGTCCGGATTGGATATATCCCAGGTTACTGAGGGAAGCGAGAGAGGAAATAGCTGGGGCCTTAAGAGATATCTTTGCAGCATCCTTAAACACGGGTGAGGTCCCGGAGGACAGGAGAATTGATAATGTTGTCCCCTTGTTTAAGAAGGGTAGCAGGGATAATCCAGGTAATTATAGACCGGTGAGCCTGACGTCAGTGGTAGGGAAGCAGCTGGAGAAGATACTGAGGGATAGGATCTATTCCCATTTGGAAGAAAATGGGCTTATCAGTGATAGGCAAGATGGTTTTGTGCAGGGAAGGTCATGTCTTACCAACTTAATATAATTATTTGAGGAAGTGACAAAGTTGATTGATGAAGGAAGGGCTGTCAATGTCACATACATGGACTTCAGTAAGGCGTTTGATAACGATCCCCATGGCAGGTTGATGGAGAAAGTGAAGGCGCATGGGGTCCAAGGGGTACTAGCTAGATGGATACAGAACTGGCTGGACAACAGGAGACAGAGAGTAGCAGTAGAAGGGAGTTTCTCAAAATGGAGACGTGTGACCAGTGATGTTCCACAGGGATCCGTGCTGGGACCACTGTTGTTTGTGATATACATTAATGATTTGGAGGAAAGTATAGGTGGACTGATTAGCAAGTTTGCAGACGACACTAAGATTGGTGGAGTAGCAGATAGTGAAGGGGACTGTCAGAGAATACAGCAGAATATAGATAGATTGGAGAGTTGGGCAGAGAAATGGCAGATGGAGTTCAATCAGGGCAAATGCGAGGTGATGCATTTTGGAAGATCCAATTCAAGAGTGAACTATACAGTAAATGGAAAAGTCCTGGGGAAAATTGATGTACAGAGAGATTTGGGTGTGCAGGTCCACTGTTCCCTGAAGGTGGCAACGCAGGTAAATAGAGTGGTCAAGAAGGCATACGGCATGCTTTCCTTCATCGGACGGGGTATTGAGTACAAGACTTGGCAGGTCATGTTACAGTTCTATAGGACTTTGGTTCGGCCACATTTGGAATACTGCGTGCAGTTCTGGTCGCCACATTACCAAAAGGATGTGGATGCTTTGGAGAGGGTGCAGAGGAGGTTCACCAGGATGTTGCCTGCTATGGAGGGCGCTAGCTATGAAGAGAGGTTGAGTAGATTCGGATTATTTTCATTAGAAAGACGGAGGTTGAGGGGGGACCTGACTGAGGTATAGACAGGGTGGATAGCAAGAGGCTTTTTCCCAGAGTGGGGGATTCAATTACTAGAGGACACGAGTTCAAAGTGAAAGGAGAGAAGTTTAGGGGGGATATGCGTGGAAAGTTCTTTACGCAGATGGTGGTGGGTGCCTGGAACGCGGAGGTGGTAGATGCGGGCACGATGGCGTCTTTTAAGATGTATCTAGACAGATACATGAATGGGCAGGAAGAAAAGAGATACAGAACCTTAGAAAATAGGCGACATGTTTAGAGAGAGGATCTGGAACGACGCAGGCTTGGAGGGCCGAAGGGCCTGTTCCTGTGCTGTAATTATCTTTGTTCTTTGCTCTTTGTTCAGCCCCTCAAACTGAGGCAGCCGCTCAAATTAAGGCAGCTCCTCAAAGTAATGCAGCCCCTCAAACTAATGCAGCCCCTCAAACTAATGCAGCCCCTCAATCTAAGGCTGCCCCTCAAACTAATGCACCCCCTCAAACTAATGCAGCCCCACAAACTGAGGCAGCCACTCAAAATAATGCAGGCACTCAATCAGAGGCAGACTCTCAAACTAATGCAGCCACTCAATCAAAGGCAGCCCCTCAAACTAAGCCATCCCCTCAAACTAAGGCAGCCCCTCAAACTAATGCAGACTCTAAAACTAATGCAGACCCTTAAAGTAAGGCAGCCCCACAAACTAAGGGAGCGCCTCAACCAAAGGCAGCCCCTCAAACTAATGCAGCCGCTCAGACTAAGGCAGGCCCTCAAACTCAGGCAGCCTCTCAATCTAAGGCAGCCGCTCAAACTAAGGCAGCCTGTCAAACTAAGGCAGCCTCTCAAAGTAAGGCAGAACCTCAAACTAAGGCAGCCGCTCAAACTAAGGTAGCCCCTGAAACTAAGGCAGCCCCTCAAACTATGGCAGCCCCTCAAACTGAGGCAGCAGCTCAAACTAAGGAAGCCCCTCAAACTAAGGCAGCCGCTCAAACTAAGGCAGCCGCTCAAACTAATGCAGCCCCTCAATCTAAGGCAGCCCCTCAACTAAGGCAGCCGCTCAAACTAATGCAGCCCCTCAAACTAAGGCAGCCGCTCAAACTGAGGCACCCCCTCAAACTAATGCAGCCCCTGAATCTAAGGCACCCCCTCCTTCTAAGTCAGCCCCTCAAACTAATGCAGCCCCTCAAACAAAGGCAGCCCCTTAAACTAAGCCAGCCCCTCAAACTAATGCAGCCCCTCAATCTAAGGCAGCCCCTCAATCTAAGGCAGCCCCTCAAAATAATACAGCCGCTCAAAATAATGCAGCCGCTCAATCAGAGGCAGGCACTCAAACTAAGGCAGCCCCTCAAACTAAGGCAGCCTCTCAAACTAAGGCACCCCCTCAAACTAATGCAGCCCCTCAATCTAAGGCACCCCCTCATTCTAATTCAGCCCCTCAAACTAATGCAGCCCCTCAAACTGAGGCAGCCCCTTAAACTAAGCCAGCCCCTCAAACTAATGCAGCCCCTCAATCTAAGGCAGCCCCTCAAAATAATGCAGCCACTCAATCAGAGGCAGACTCTCAAACTAATGCAGCCACTCAATCAAAGGCAGCCCCTCAAACTAAGCCATCCCCTCAAACTAAGGCAGCTCCTCAAACTAAGACAGACTCTCAAACTAATGCAGCCCCTTAAAGTAAGGCAGCCCCACAAACTAAGGGAGCGCCTCAACCAAAGGCAGCCCCTCAAACTCATTCAGCCGCTCAAACTAAGGAAGCCCCTCAAACTCAGGCAGCCTCACAATCTAAGGCAGCCGCTCAACCTAAGGCAGACTGTCAAACTAAGGCAGCCTCTCAAAGTAAGGCAGACCCTCAAACTAAGGCAGCCGCTCAAACTAAGGCAGACTGTCAAACTAAGGCAACCTCTCAAACTAAGTCAGCCGCTCAATCTAAGGCAGCCCCTCAATCAAAGGCAGTCTCTCAACCTAATGCAGCCACTCAACCAAAGGCAGCCCCTCAAACTAAGCCAACCCCTCAAACGAAGGCAGCCCCTCAAACTAAGGCAGACTCTCAAACTAATGCTGCCCCTTAAAGTAAGGCAGCCCCTCAAACTACGGGAGCCCCTCAACGAGAGGCAGCCCCTCAAACAAATGCAGCCACTCAAACTAAGGCAGACCCTCAATCTAAAGCAGCCCATCAAATTAATGCAGCCCCTCAATCTAAGGCAGCCCCTCAAACTAAGGCAGCCCGTCAAACTAAGGCAGCCCCTCAATCTCAGGCAGCCCCTCAATCTCAGGCAGCCCCTCAATCTCAGGCAGCCCGTCAAACTAGGTCAGTCACTCAAACTAATTCAGCCACTCAATCAAAGGCAGACTCTCAAACTAATGCAGCCTCTCAATCAAAGGCAGCCCCTCAAACTAAGCCTACCCCTCAAACTAAGGCAGCCCCTCAAACTAAGGCAGACTCTCAAACTAAGGCAGCCTCTCAAACTATATCAGCCGCTCAAACTAAGGCAGCCTCTCAAACTAAGGCAGCCCCTCAAACTAAGGCAGCCCCTCAAACTAAGGCAGCCCCTCAAACTCAGGCAGCCTCTCAATCTAAGGCAGCCGCTCAAACTAAGGCAGTCTGTCAAACTGAGGCAGCCTTTCAAACTAAGGCAGCCTCTCAAAGTAAGGCAGAACCTCAAACTAAGTCAGCTGCTCAATCTCAGGCAGCCCCTCAATCTAAGGCAGCCCCTCAAACTGAGGCAGCCGCTCAAACTAATGCAGCCCCTCAAACTAAGGCAGCCGCTCAAACTGAGGCACCCCCTCAAACTAATGCAGCCCCTCAATCTAAGGCACCCCCTCCTTCTAAGTCAGCCCCTCAAACTAATGCAGCCCCTCAAACAAAGGCAGCCCCTTAAACTAAGCCAGCCCCTCAAACTAATGCAGCCCCTCAATCTAAGGCAGCCCCTCAATCTAAGGCAGCCCCTCAAAATAATGCAGCCGCTCAAAATAATGCAGCCGCTCAATCAGAGGCAGGCACTCAAACTAAGGCAGCCCCTCAAACTAAGGCAGCCTCTCAAACTAAGGCACCCCCTCAAACTAATGCAGCCCCTCAATCTAAGGCACCCCCTCATTCTAATTCAGCCCCTCAAACTGATGCAGCCCCTCAAACTGAGGCAGCCCCTTAAACTAAGCCAGCCCCTCAAACTAATGCAGCCCCTCAATCTAAGGCAGCCCCTCAAAATAATGCAGCCACTCAATCAGAGGCAGACTCTCAAACTAATGCAGCCACTCAATCAAAGGCAGCCCCTCAAACTAAGCCATCCCCTCAAACTAAGGCAGCTCCTCAAACTAAGACAGACTCTCAAACTAATGCAGCCCCTTAAAGTAAGGCAGCCCCTCAAACTAAGGGAGCGCCTCAACCAAAGGCAGCCCCTCAAACTCATTCAGCCGCTCAAACTAAGGAAGCCCCTCAAACTCAGGCAGCCTCACAATCTAAGGCAGCCGCTCAAACTAAGGCAGATTGTCAAACTAAGGCAGCCTCTCAAAGTAAGGCAGACCCTCAAACTAAGGCAGCCGCTCAAACTAAGGCAGACTGTCAAACTAAGGCAACCTCTCAAACTAAGTCAGCCGCTCAATCTAAGGCAGCCCCTCAATCAAAGGCAGTCTCTCAACCTAATGCAGCCACTCAACCAAAGGCAGCCCCTCAAACAAAGCCAACCCCTCAAACGAAGGCAGCCCCTCAAACTAAGGCAGACTCTCAAACTAATGCTGCCCCTTAAAGTAAGGCAGCCCCTCAAACTACGGGAGCCCCTCAACGAGAGGCAGCCCCTCAAACAAATGCAGCCACTCAAACTAAGGCAGACCCTCAATCGAAAGCAGCCCATCAAATTAATGCAGCCCCTCAATCTAAGGCAGCCCCTCAAACTAAGGCAGCCCCTCAAACTAAGGCAGCCCCTCAATCTCAGGCAGCCCCTCAATCTCAGGCAGCCCCTCAATCTCAGGCAGCCCGTCAAACTAGGTCAGTCACTCAAACTAATTCAGCCACTCAATCAAAGGCAGACTCTCAAACTAATGGTGCCTCTCAATCAAAGGCAGCCCCTCAAACTAAGCCTACCCCTCAAACTAAGGCAGCCCCTCAAACTAAGGCAGACTCTCAAACTAAGGCAGCCTCTCAAACTATATCAGCCGCTCAAACTAAGGCAGCCTCTCAAACTAAGGCAGCCCCTCAAACTAAGGCAGCCCCTCAAACTAAGGCAGCCCCTCAAACTAAGGCAGCCCCTCAAACTCAGGCAGCCTCTCAATCTAAGGCAGCCGCTCAAACTAAGGCAGTCTGTCAAACTGAGGCAGCCTTTCAAACTAAGGCAGCCTCTCAAAGTAAGGCAGAACCTCAAACTAAGTCAGCTGCTCAATCTCAGGCAGCCCCTCAAACTAAGGCAGCCCCTCAAACTGAGGCAGCCGCTCAAACTATTGCAGCCCCTCAATCTAAGGCAGCCGCTCAAACTAAAGCAGCCGATCAAACTAATGCAGAACCTAAATCTAAGGAAGCCCCTCAAACTAAGGCAGCCCCTCAAACTAATGCAGACCCTCAATCTAAGGCAGCCCCTCAAACAAATGCAGCCCCTCAAACGAAGTCAGCCCCTCAAACTAAGTCAGCCCCTCAAACTAATGCAGCCACTCAATCAAAGGCAGTCTCTCAAACTAATGCAGCCACTCAATCAAAGGCAGCCCCTCAAACTAAGCCAACCACTCAAACTAAGGCAGCCCCTCCAACTAAGGCAGCCTCTTAAACTAATGCTGCCCCTCAAAGTAAAGCAGCCCCACAAACTAAGGGAGCCCCTCAACCAAAGGCAGCCCCTCAACCAAAGGCAGCCCCTCAACCAAAGGCAGCCCCTCAAACAAATGCAGCCACTCAAACTAATGCAGCCCCTCAAACTCAGTCAGCCTCTCAAACTAAGGCAGCCGCTCAAACTAAGGCAGCCTGTCAAACTAAGGCAGCCTCTCAAAGTAAGGCAGACCCTCAAACTAAGGCTGCCGCTCAAACTAAGGCAGACTCTCAAACTAAGGCAGCCCCTCAAACTAAGGAAGCCGCTCAAACTAAGGCAGACTCTCAAACTAAGGCAGCCTCTCAAACTCAGTCAGCCGCTCAAACTAAAGCAGCCCATCAAATTAATGCAGCCCCTCAATCCAAGGCAGCCACTCAAAATAATGCAGCCACTCAATCAGAGGCAGACTCTCAAACTAATGCAGCCACTCAATCAAAGGCAGCCCCTCAAACTAAGCCATCCCCTCAAACTATGGCAGCCCCTCAAACTAAGGCAGACTCTAAAACTAATGCAGCCCCTCAAACTAAGGGAGCCCCTCAACCAAAGGCAGCCCCTCAACCAAAGGCAGCCCCTCAACCAAATGCAGCCACTCAAACTAAGGCAGCCACTCAAACTAAGGCAGCCCCTCAAACTCAGTCAGCCTCTCAAATTAAGGCAGCCGCTCAAACTGAGGCAGCCTGTCAAACTAAGGCAGCCTCTCAAAGTAAGGCAGACCCTCAAAGTAAGGCAGCCGCTCAAACTAAGGCAGACTTTCAAACTAAGGCAGCCCCTCAAACTAAGGAAGACGCTCAAACTAAGGCAGAGTCTCAAACTAAGGCAGACTCTCAAACTAAGGCAGCCTCTCAACCTCAGTCAGCCGCTCAAACAAAAGCAGCCCACCAAATTAATGCAGCCCCTCAATCTAAGGCAGCCACTCAAAATAATGCAGCCACTCAATCAGAGGCAGACTCTCAAACTAATGCAGCCGCTCAATCAAAGGCAGCCCCTCAAACTAAGCCATCCCCTCAAACTATGGCAGCCCCTCAAACTAAGGCAGACTCTAAAACTAATGCAGCCCCTTAAAGTAAGGCAGCCCCACAAACTAAGGGGGCGCCTCAACCAAAGTCAGCCCCTCAAACTAATGCAGCCGCTCAAACTAAGGCAGCCCCTCAAACTCAGGCAGCCTCTCAATGTAAGGCAGCCGCTCAAACTAAGGCAGCCTGTCAAACTAAGGCAGCCTGTCAAAATAAGGCAGACCCTCAAACTAATGCAGCCCCTCAATCTAAGGCAGCCACTCAAAATAATGCAGCCACTCAATCAGAGGCAGACTCTCAAACTAATGCAGACACTCAATCAAAGGCAGCCCCTCAAACTAAGCCATCCCCTCAAATAAAGGCAGCCGCTCAAACTAATGCAGCCCCTCAATCTAAGGCAGCCCCTCAACTAAGGCAGCCGCTCAAACTAAAGCAGCCCATCAAACTAATGCAGCACCTCAATCTAAGGCAGCCCCTCAAACTAAGTGAGCCCCTCAAACTAAGTCAGGCCCTGAAACTAATGCAGCCACTCAATCAAAGGCAGTCTCTCAAACTAATGCAGCCACTCAATCAAAGGCAGCCCCTCAAACTAAGCCAACCCCTCAAACGAAGGCAGCCCCTCAAACTAAGGCAGACTCTCAAACTAATGCTGCCCCTTAAAGTAAGGCAGCCCCTCAAACTAAGGGAGCCCCTCAACCAAAGGCAGCCCCTCAAACAAATGCAGCCACTCAAACTAAGGCAGCCCCTCAATCTAAAGCAGCCCATTAAATTAATGCAGCCCCTCAATCTAAGGAAGCCCCTCAAACTAAGGCAGCCCGTCAAACTAAGGCAGCCCGTCAAACTAAGTCAGCCCCTCAATCTCAGGTAGCCCCTCAATCTCAGGCAGCCCCTCAATCTCAGGCAGCCCCTCAATCTCAGGCAGCGCCTCAAACTAAGTCAGCCACTCAAACTAATTCAGCCACTCAATCAAAGGCAGACTCTCAAACTAATGCAGCCTCTCAATCAAAGGCAGCCCCTCAAACTAAGCCGACCCCTCAAACTAAGGCTGCCCCTCAAAATAAGGCAGACTCTCAAACTAAGGCAGCCTCTCAAACTATATCAGCCGCTCAAACTAAGGCAGCCTCTCAAACTAAGGCAGCCCCTCAAACTAAGGCAGCCCCTCACACTAAGGCAGCACCTCAATCGAAGGCAGCCTCTCAAACTAAGGAAGCATCTCAAACGAAGGCAGCCTCTCAAACTAAGGCAGCCCCTCAAACTAAGGCAGCCGCTCAAACTAAGGAAGCCCCTCAAACTAAGGCAGCCGCTCAAACTAAGGCAGCCGCTCAAACTAATGCAGCCCCTCAGTATAAGGCAGCCCCTCAAACTAAGGCAGCCCCTCAAACTAAGGCAGCCGCTCAAACTAATGCAGCCCCTCAAACTCAGGCAGCCGCTCAAACTAAGGCAGCCCCTCAAACTAAGGCAGCCTCTCAAACTAAGGCACCCCCTCAAACTAATGCAGCCCCTCAGTCTAAGGCACCCCTTCATTCTAAGTCAGCCCCTCAAACTAATGCAGCCCCTCAAACTAAGGCAGCCCCTGAAACTAAGCCAGCCCCTCAAACTAATGCAGCCACTCAATCTAAGGCAGCCCCTCAAAATAATGCAGCCACTCATTCAGAGGCAGACACTCAAACTAATGAAGCCACTCAATCAAAGGCAGCCCCTCAAACTAAGCCATCCCCTCAAACTAAGGCAGCCCCTCAAACTAAGACAGACTCTCAAACTAATGCAGCCCCTTAAAGTAAGGCAGTCCCACAAACTAAGGGAGCGCCTCAACCAAAGTCAGCCCCTCAAACTCATGCAGCCGCTCAAACTAAGGAAGCCCCTCAAACTCAGGCAGCCTCACAATCTAAGGCAGCCGCTCAAACTAAGGCAGCCTGTCAAACTAGGCAGCCTCTCAAAGTAAGGCAGACCCTCAAACTAAGGCAGCCGCTCAAACTAAGGCAGACTCTCAAACTAAGGCAACCTCTCAAACTAAGTCAGCCGCTCAAACTAAGTCAGCCCCTCAAACTAAGGCAGCCGCTCAAACTAATGCAGCCCCTCAATCTAAGGCAGCCCCTCAACTAAGGCAGCCGCTCAAACTAAAGCAGCCCATCAAACTAATGCAGCACCTCAATCGAGGGCAGCCCCTCAAACAAAGGCAGCCCCTCAAACTAAGTCAGCCACTCAAACTAAGTCAGCCCTTCAAACTAATGCAGCCACTCAATCAAAGGCAGTCTCTCAAACTAATGCAGCCACTCAATCAAAGGCAGCCCCTCAAACTAAGCCAACCCCTCAAACTGAGGCAGCCCCTCAAACTAAGGCAGCCTCTCAAACGAAGGCACCCCCTCAAACTAATGCAGCCCCTCAGTCTCAGGCACCCCCTCATTCTAAGTCAGCCCCTCAAACTAAGTCAGCCCCTCAAACGAAGTCAGCCCCTCAAACTAATGCAGCCACTCAATCAAAGGCAGTCTCCCAAACTAATGCAGCCACTCAATCAAAGGCAGCCCCTCAAACTAAGCCAACCTCTCAAACTAAGGCAGCCCCTCAAACTAAGGCAACCTCTCAAACTAAGTCAGCCGCTCAATCTAAGGCAGCCCCTCAAACTAAGGCAGTCCCTCAAACTAAGGCAGCCGCTCAAACTAATGCAGCCCCTCAATCTAAGGCAGCCCCTCAACTAAGGCAGCCGCTCAAACTAAAGCAGCCCAACAAACTAATGCAGCACCTCAATCTAAGGCAGCCCCTCAAACTAATGCAGCCCCTCAATCTAAGGCAGCCGCTCAAGCAAATGCAGCACCTCAAACTAAGTCAGCCCCTCAAACTAAGTCAGCCCTTCAAACTAATGCAACCACTCAATCAAAGGCAGTCTCTCAAACTAATGCAGCCACTCAATCAAAGGCAGCCCCTCAAACTAAGGCAGCCTCTCAAACTAAGGCACCCCCTCAAACTAATGCAGCCCCTCAGTCAAAGGCACCCCCTCATTCTAAGTCAGCCCCTCAAACTAAGTCAGCCCCTAAAACTAAGTCAGCCCCTCTAACTAATGCAGCCACTCAATCAAAGGCAGTCTCCCAAACTAATGCAGCCACTCAATCAAAGGCAGCCCCTCATACTAAGCCAACCGCTCAAACTAAGGCAGCCCCTCAAAATAAGGCAGCCTCTCAAACTAAGGCAACCCCTCAAACTAATGCAGCCCCTCAGTCTAAGGCACCCCCTCATTCTAAGTCAGCCCCTCAAACTAATGCAGCCCCTCAAACTATGGCAGCCCCTTAAACTAAGCCAGCCCCTCAAACTAATGCAGCCCCTCAATCTAAGGCAGCCCCTCAAAATAATGCAGCCACTCAATCAGAGGCAGACTCTCAAACTAATGCAGCCACTCAATCAAAGGCAGCCCCTCAAACTAAGCCATCCCCTCAAACTAAGGCAGCCGCTCAAACTAAGGCAGCCCCTCAAACTAAGGCAGCCTCTCAAAGTAAGGCAGACCCTCAAACTAAGGCAGCCGCTCAAACTAAAGCAGACTCTCAAACGAAGTCAACCTCTCAAACTAAGTCAGCCGCTCAATCTAAGGCAGCCACTCAAACTAAGGCAGCCCCTCAAACTAAGGCAGCCGCTCAAACTAATGCAGCCCCTCAATCTAAGGCAGCCGCTCAAACTAAAGCAGCCCATCAAAGTAATGCAGCACCTCAATCTAAGGCAGCCCGTCAAACTAAGGCAGCCCCTCAAACTAATGCAGCCACTCAATCTAAGGCAGACCCTCAAACAAATGCAGCCCCTCAAACTAAGTCAGCCCCTCAAACTGAGTCAGCCCCTCAAACTAATGCAGCCACTCAATCAAAGGCAGTGTCTCAAACTAATGCAGCCACTCAATCAAAGGCAGCCCCTCAAACTAAGCCAACCCCTCAAACTAAGGCAGCCCCTCAAACTAAGGCAGCCTCTCAAACTAATGCTGCCCCTTAAAGAAAGGCAGACCCTCAAACTAAGGGAGCCTTTCAACCAAAGGCACCCCCTCAAACTAATGCAGCCCCTCAAACTAAGGCAGCCCCTTAAACTAAGCCAGCCCCTCAAACTAATGTAGCTGCTCAATCAAAGGCAGCCCCACTAACTAAGCCAACACCTCAAACTAAGGCATCCCCTCAAACTAAGGCAGACCCGCTAACTAATGCAGCCACTCAATCAAAGGCAGACCCTCAAACTAAGCCAACTGCTCAAACTAAGGCAGCCTCTCAAAGTGAAGCAGCCCTTCAAACAAATGCAGCCCCTCAATCTAAGGCAGCCCCTTTATCTAAGGCTGCCCCTCAAACTAATGCAGCCCCTCAAACCAAGGCAGCCGCTCAAACTAAGGCAGCCCCTCAAACTATGCGAGCCGCACAAAATAAGTCATCCGCTCAAACTAAGGCAGCCCCTCAAACTAAGGCAGCCGCTCAAACTAAGGCAGCCCCTCAAACTAAGGCAGCTGGTCAAACTAAGGCAGCCCCTCAAACTGAGACAGCCGCTCAAACTAATGCAGGCCCTCAGTCCAAGGCAGCCCCTCAAAGTCAGGCAGCCTCTCAAACTAAGGCAGCCGCTCAAACTAAGGCAGCCCCTCAAACTAAGACAGCCGCTCAAACTAATGCAGCCCCTCAGTCCAAGGCAGCCCCTCAATCTCAGGCAGCCTCTCAAACTGAGACAGCCGCTCAAACTAATGCAGCCCCTCAATGGACAAAGACGAGAGTGGTCCTCTAGGAAGAGTGCGAAATTGGGGGAAGGCCAACTATACCAGAATTCGGCAGGAGCTGGGGAATGTTGATTGGGAGCAGCTGTTTGAAGGTAAATCCACATGTGATATGTGGGAGGCTTTTCAAGAGAGGTTGATTAGCGTGCAGGAGAGACATGTTCCTGTGAAAATGAAGGATAGAAATGGCAAGATTAGGGAACCATGGATGACAGGTGAAATTGTGAGACTAGCTAAGAGGAAAAAGGAAGCATACATAAGGTCTAGGCGGCTGATGAAAGACGAAGCTTTGAAAGAATATCGGGAATGTAGGACCAATCTGAAACGAGGAATTAAGAGAGCTAAAAGGGGTCATGAAATATCATTAGCAAACAGGGTTAAAGAAAATCCCAAAGCCTTTTATTCATATATAAGGAGAAAAAGGGTAACTTGAGAAAGGATTGGCCCACTAAAGGACAAAGGAGGAATGTTATGCTTGGACTCAGAGAAAATGGGTGAGATTCTAAACGAGTACTTTGCATCGGTATTCACCGAGGAGAGGGACATGACGGATGTTGAGGTTCGGAACAGATGTTTGATTACACTAGGTCATGTCGGCATAAGGAGGGAGGAAGTGTTGGGTATTCTAAAGGGCATTAAGGTGGACAAGTCCCCAGGTCCGGATTGGATCTATCCCAGGTTACTGAGGGAAGTGAGAGAGGAAATAGCTGGGGCCTTAACAGATATCTTTGCAGCATCCTTAAACACGGGTGAGGTCCCGGAGGACTGGAGAATTGCTAATGTTGTCCCCTTGTTTAAGAAGGGTAGCAGGGATAATCCAGGTAATTATAGACTGGTGAACCTGACGTCAGTGGTAGGGAAGCTGCGGGAGAAGATACTGAGGGATAGGATCTATTCCCATTTGGAAGAAAATGGGCTTATCAGTGATAGGCAACATGGTTTTGTGCAGGGAAGGTCATGTCTTACCAACTTAATAGAATTCTTTGAGGAAGTGACAAAGTTGATTGATGAGGGAAGGGCTGTCGATGTCATATACATGGACTTCAGTAAGGCGTTTGATAAGGTTCCCCATGGCAGGCTGGTGGAGAAAGTGAAGGCGCATGGGGTCCAAGGTGTACTAGCTGGATGGATAAAGAACTGGCTGGGCAGCAGGAGACAGAGAGTAGCAGTAGAAGGGAGTTTCTCAAAATGGAGACGTGTGACCAGTGGTGTTCCACAGGGATCCGTGCTGGGATCACTGTTGTTTGTGATATACATTAATGATTTGGAGGAAAGTATAGGTGGACTGATTAGCAAGTTTGAAGACGACACTCTGATTGGTGGAGTAGCAGATAGTGAAGGGGACTGTCAGAGAATACAGCAGAATATAGATAGATTGGAGAGTTGGGCAGAGAAATGGCAGATGGAGTTCAATCAGGGCAAATGCGAGGTGTTGCATTTTGGAAGATCCAATTCAAGAGTGAACTATACAGTAAATGGAAAAGTCCTGGGGAAAATTGATGCACAGAGAGATTTGGGTGTTCAGGTCCACTGTTCCCTGAAGGTGGCAACGCAGGTAAATAGAGTGGTCAAGAAGGCATACGGCATGCTTTCCTTCATCGGACGGTGTATTGAGTACAAGAGTTGGCAGGTCATGTTACAGTTGTATAGGACTTTGGTTCGGCCACATTTGGAATACTGCGTGCAGTTCTGGTCGCCACATTACCAAAAGGATGTGGATGCTTTGGAGAGGGTGCAGAGGAGGTTCACCAGGATGTTGCCTGGTATGGAGGGCGCTAGCTATGAAGAGAGGTTGAGTAGATTAGGATTATTTTCATTAGAAAGACGGAGGTTGAGAGGGGACCTGATTGAGGTGTACAAAATCATGAGAGGTATAGACAGGGTGGATAGCTAGAGGCTTTTTCCCAGAGTGGGGGATTCAATTACTAGAGGACACGAGTTCAAATTGAAAGGGGAAGTGTTTAGGGGGGATATGCGTGGAAAGTTCTTTGCGCAGAGGGTGGTGGGTGCCTGGAACGCGTTGCCAGCGGAGGTGGTAGATGCGGGCACGATGGCGTCTTTTAAGATGTATCTAGACAGATACATGAATGGGCAGGAAGAAAAGAAATACAGAACCTTAGAAAATAGGCGACATATGTAGAGAGAGGATCTGGATCGGCGCAGGCTTGGAGGGCCGAAGGGCCTGTTCCTGTGCTGTAATTATCTTTGTTCTTTGTTCTTTGTATGGGGTTTTCACAGTGTATCAGGATCCTGCCAGGTGTGTATGCGGGTTTCACAGTTTATCAGGATCCTGCCTGGTGTGTATGGGGTTTCACAGTGGATCAGTATCCTGCCAGGTGTGCATGTGGGTTTCACAGTTTATCAGGATCCTGCCAGATGTGAATGGGTTTTCACAGTGGATCAGGATCCTGCCAGGTGTGTACGGGGTTTTCACAGTGTATCAGGATCCTGCCAGATGTGCATGGAGTTTTCACAGTGGATCAGGATCCTGCCAGTTGTGTATGGGGTTTTCACAGTGGATCAGGATCCTGCCAGGTGTGTCAGTGATTTCACAGTGTATCAGGATCCTGCCAGGTGTGTATGGTGTGTTCACAGTTTATCAAGGTCCTGTCAGGTGTGAATGGAGTTTTCACAGTGGATCAGGATCCTGCCAGATGTGAATGGAGTTTTCACTGTGCATCAGGATCCTGCCAGATGTGAATGGGGTTTTCGCTGTGCATCAGGATCCTGCCAGATGTGTATGGGGTTTTCACAGTGCATCAGGATCCTTCCAGATGTGTCTGGGGGTTTCACAGTGTATCAGGATCCTGCCACGTGTGTATGGGATTTCACAGTTTATCAGGATCCTGCCAGGTGTGTATGTGGGTTTCACAGTGGATCAGGATCCTGCCACGTGTGTATGGGGTTTTCACAGTGTATCAGGATCGTGCCAGGTGTGTATGGGGGTTTCACAGTTTATCTGGATCCTGCCAGCTGTGTATGTGGGTTTCACAGTTTATCAGGATCCTGCCAGGTGTGATTGGGGTTTTCACAGTTCATCAGGATCCTGCCAGGTGTGTATGGTGGTTTCACAGTTTATCAGGATCCTGCCTGGTGTGTCTGGGGGTTTCACAGTTCATCAGGATCCTGCCAGGTGTGTATGTGGTTTTCACAGTTTATCAGGAATCTGCCAGATGTGAATGTTGTTTTCACAGTGATTCAGGATCCTGCCAGATGTGTATGGTGTTTTCACAGTGCATCAGGATCCTTCCAGATGTGTATGGGGGTTTCGCAGTGTATCAGGATCCTGCATCGTGTGGATGGGGTTTCACAGTTTATCAGGATCCTGCCAGGTGTGTATGGGGTTTTAACAGTGTATCAGGATCCTGCCAGTGGTGTATGGGGTTTTCACAGTTTATCAGGATCCTGCCAGGTGTGTATGTGGGTTTCACAGTTTATCAGAATACTGCCTGGTGTGTATGGGGTTTTCACAGTGCTTCAGGATCCTGCCAGGTGTGTATGTGGGTTTCACAGTTGATCAGGATCCTGCCTGGGGTGTATGGGGTTTCACAGTGGATCAGGATCCTGCCAGTTGTGTATGTGGGTTTCACAGTTTATCAGGATCCTGAAAGGTGTGTATGGGGTTTTCACAGTTTAACAGGATCCTGCCACAAGTGTATGGGTTTACACAGTGGTTCAGGATCCTGCCAGGTGCGTTTGGGGTTTTCACTGTGCATCAGTATCCTGCCAGATGTGAATGGGGTTTTCACAGTGCATCAGGTTCCTACTAGATGTGTATGTGGATTTCACAGTTTATCAGGATGCTGCCAGGTGTGTATGATGGTTTCACAGTGTATCAGGATCCTGCCAGACGTGTATGGGGTTTTCACAGTGCATCAGGATCATTCCAGATGTGCCTGGGGGGTTTCACAGTTTATCAGGCACCTGCCAGGTGTGTATGTGGGTTTCACAGTGGATCAGGATCCTGCCACGTGTGTATGGGGATTTCACAGTGTATCAGGATCCTGACAGGTGTGTATGGGGGTTTCACAGTTTATCAGGATCCTGCCAGCAGTGTATGGGTGTTTCGCAGTTTATCATGATCCTGCGAGGGGTGTATGGGGGTTTCACATTTCATCAGGATCCTGCCTGATGTGTATGGGGTTTTCACAGTGCATCAGGATCCTGCCAGGTGTGTATGTGGGTTTCACAGTTTATCAGGATCCTGCCTGGTGTGTATGGGGTTTCACAGTGGATCAGGTTCTTGCCTCGTGTGTATGTGGGTTTCACAGTTTATCAGGATCTTGCCTGGTGTGTATGGTGTTTTCACAGTGTATCAGGATCCTGCAAGGTGTGTATGGGGGTTTCACAGATTATCAGGATCCTGCCAGCTGTGTATGTGGGTTTCACAGTTTATCAGGATCCTGCCAGGTGTGTATGGGGGTTTCACAGTACATCAGGATCCTGCCAGGTGTGTGTGGTAGTTTCACAGTTCATCAGGATCCTGCCTGGTGTGTCTGGGGGTTTCACAGTGGATCAGGATCCTGCCTCGTGTGTATGTGGGTTTCACAGTTTATCAGGATCCTGCCAGGTGTGTATGGGGGTTTCACAGTTTATCAGGGTCCTGCCACATGTGTATGGTGTTTCACAGTGGTTCAGGATACTGCCAGGTGTGTTTGGGGTTTTCACTGTGCATCAGGATCCTGCCAGGTGTGTATGGGGTTTTCACAGTGTATCCGAATCCTGCCAGGTCTTTATGGTTTTTCATAGTGTATCAGGATCCTGCCAGGTGTGTTTGGGTTGTTCTCAGTGTATCAGGATCTTGCCAGGTGTGTATGGGGTTTTCACAGTTTATCAGGGTCCTGCCACATGTGTATGGTGTTTCACAGTGGTTCAGGATACTGCCAGGTGTGTTTGGGGTTTTCACTGTGCATCAGGATCCTGCCAGGTGTGTATGGGGTTTTCACAGTGTATCCGAATCCTGCCAGGTGTTTATGGTTTTTCATAGTGTATCAGGATCCTGCCAGGTGTGTTTGGGTTGTTCTCAGTGTATCAGGATCTTGTCAGGTGTGTATGGGGTTTTCACAGTTTATCAGTATCCTGCCTGGTGTGTATCGGGATTTCACAGTGCATCAGGATCCTGCCAGGTGTGTATGTGGGTTTCGCAGTTGATCAGGATCCTGCCTGGTGTGTATGGAGTTTCACAGTGGCTCAGGATCCTGGCAGGTGTGTATGTGGGTTTCACAGTTTATCAGTATCCTGCCAGGTGTGTATGGGGGTTTCACAGTTTATCAGGATCCTGCCACATGTGTATGGGTTTTCACAGTGGTTCAGGATCCTGCCAGGTGCGTTTGGGGTTTTCACTGTGCATCAGGATCCAGCCACATGTGAATGGGGATTTCACAGTAAATCAGGATCCTGCCAGATGTGTATGTGGGTTTCACAGATTATCAGGATCCTGCCAGGTGTGTATGGAGGTTTCACAGAGTATCACGATCCTGCCAGATGTGTATGGGGTTTTCACAGTGCATCAGGATCCTTCCAGATGTGTCTGGAGGTTTCACAGTATATCAGGAAGCTGCCACGTGTGTATGGGGTTTCACAGTTTATCAGGATCCTGCCTGGTGTGTCTGGGGTTTTCACAGTTTGTCAGGATCCTGCCTGGTGTGTATGGGGTTTCACAGTGGATCAGGGTCCTGCCACGTGTGTATGGGGTTTTCACAGTGTATCAGGATCCTGCCAGGTGTGTATGGGGGTTTCTCAGTTTATCAGGATCCTGCCAGCAGTGTATGTGTGTTTCACAGTTTATCAGGATCCTGCCAGGGGTGTATGGGGGTTTCACATTTCATCAGGATCCTGCCTGATGTGTTTGGGGGTTTCACAGTTTATCAGAATCCTGCCTGGTGTGTCTGGGGGTTTCACAGTTCTTCAGGATCCTTCCAGGTGTGTATGTGGGTTTCACAGTTTATCAGGAACCTGCCAGATGTGAATGTGGTTTTCACAGTGATTCAGTATCCTGCCAGATGTGTATGGGGTTTTCACAGTGCATCAGGATCCTTCCAGATGTGTATGGGGGTTTCACAGTGTATCAGGATCCTGCATCGTGTGTATGGGGTTTCACAGTTTATCAGGATCCTGCCTGGTGTGTATGGGGTTTTCACAGTGCATCAGGATCCTGCCACGTGTGTATGGGGTTTTCACAGTGCATCAGGATCCTTCCAGATGTGTATGGGGGTTTCACAGTGTATCAGGATCCTGCATCGTGTGTATGGGGTTTCAACGTTTATCAGTATCTTGCCAGGTGTGTATGGGGTTTTCACAGTGTATCAGGATCCTGCCAGGTGTGTATAGGGTTTTCACAGTGTATCAGGATCCTGCCAGGTGTGTATTTGGGTTTCACAGTTTATCAGTATCCTGCCTGGTGTGTATCGGGATTTCACAGTGCATCAGGATCCTGCCAGGTGTGTATGTGGTTTTCGCAGTTGATCAGGATCCTGCCTGGTGTGTATGGGGTTTCACAGTGGATCAGGATCCTGCCAGGTGTGTATGTGGGTTTCACAGTTTATCAGTATCCTGCCACGTGTGTATGGGGGTTTCACAGTTTATCAGGATCCTGCCACATGTGTATGGGTTTTCACAGTGGTTCAGGATCCTGCCAGGTGCGGTTGGGGTTTTCACTGTGCATCAGGATCCAGCCAGATGTGAATGGGGATTTCACAGTGCATCAGGATCCTGCCAGATGTGTATGTGGGTTTCACAGATTATCAGGATCCTGCCAGGTGTGAATGGAGGTTTCACAGAGTATCACGATCCTGCCAGATGTGTATGGGGATTTCACAGTGCATCAGGATCCTTCCAGATGTGTCTGGGGGTTTCACAGTATATCAGGATACTGCCACCTGTATATGGGGTTTCACAGTTCATCAGGATCCTGCCAGGTGTGTATGTGGGTTTCACAGTTTATCAGGATCCTGCCTGGTGTGTCTGGGGTTTTCACAGTTTGTCAGGATCCTGCCTGGTGTGTATGTGGTTTCACAGTGGATCAGGGTCCTGCCACGTGTGTATGGGGTTTTCACAGTGTATCAGGATCCTGCCAGGTGTGTATGGGGGTTTCACAGTTTATCAGGATCCTGCCAGGTGTGTATGTGGTTTTCACAGTTTATCAGGATCCTGCCAGGTGTGTATGGGGGTTTCACAGTTCATCAGGATCCTGCCTGGTGTGTATGGGGGTTTCACAGTTTATTAGGATCCTGCCTGGTGTGTCTTGGGGTTTCACAGTGTATCAGGATCCTGCCAGGTGTGTATATGGGTTTCACAGTTTATCAGGAACCTGCCAGATGTGAATGTGGTTTTCACAGTGCATCAGGATCCTGCCAGATGTGTATGGGGATTTCACAGTGCATCAGGATCCTTCCAGATGTGTATGGGGGTTTCACAATGATTCAGGATCCCACATCGTGTGTATGGGGTTTCACAGTTTATCAGGATTCTGCCAGGTGTGTCTGGGATTTTCACAGTGTATCAGGATCCTGCCAGGTGTGTTGTGGGGTTTTCACAGTGCATCAGGATCCTTCCAGATGTGTATGGGGGTTTCACAGTGTATCAGGATCCTGCATCGTGTGTATGGGGTTTCAAAGTTTATCAGGATCTTGCCAGGTGTGTATGGGGTTTTCACAGTGTATCAGGATCCTTCCAGGTGTGTATAGGATTTTCACAGTGTATCAGGATCCTGCCAGGTGTGTATTTGGGTTTCACAGTTTATCAGTATCCTGCCTGGTGTGTATCGGGATTTCACAGTGCATCAGGATCCTGCCAGGTGTGTATGTGGGTTTCGCAGTTGATCAGGATCCTGCCTGGTGTGTATGGGGTTTCACAGTGGATCAGGATCCTGCCAGGTGTGTATGTGGGTTTCACAGTTTATCAGTATCCTGCCACGTGTGTATGGGGGTTTCACAGTTTATCAGGATCCTGCCACATGTGTATGGGTTTTCACAGTGGTTCAGGATCCTGCCAGGTGCGGTTGGGGTTTTCACTGTGCATCAGGATCCAGCCAGATGTGAATGGGGATTTCACAGTGCATCAGGATCCTGCCAGATGTGTATGTGGGTTTCACAGATTATCAGGATCCTGCCAGGTGTGTATGGAGGTTTCACAGAGTATCACGATCTTGCCAGATGTGTATGGGGATTTCACAGTGCATCAGGATCCTTCCAGATGTGTCCGGGGGTTTCACAGTATATCAGGATACTGCCACGTGTGTATGGGGTTTCACAGTTCAACAGGATCCTGCCAGGTGTGTATGTGGGTTTCACAGTTTATCAGGATCCTGACTGGTGTGTCTGGGGTTTTCACAGTTTGTCAGGATCCTGCCTGGTGTGTATGTGGTTTCACAGTGGATCAGGGTCCTCCCAGGTGTGTATGGGGTTTTCACAGTGTATCAGGATCCTGCCAGATGTGTATGGGGGTTTCACAGTTTATCAGGATCCTGCCAGGTGTGCATGTGGTTTTCACAGTTTATCAGGATCCTGCCAGGTGTGTATGGGGGATTCACAGTTCATCAGGATCCTGCCTGGTGTGTATGGGGGTTTCACAGTTTATTAGGATCCTGCCTGGTGTGTCTTGGGGTTTCACAGTGTATCAGGATCCTGCCAGGTGTGTATATGGGTTTCACAGTTTATCAGGATTCTGCCAGGTGTGTCTGGGATTTTCACAGTGTATCAGGATCCTGCCAGGTGTGTTGTGGGGTTTTCACAGTGTATCAGGATCCTGCCAGGTGTGTATGTGGGTTTCACAGTTTATCAGGATCCTGCCTGGTGTGTATCGGGATTTCACAGTGCATCAGGATCCTGCCAGGTGTGTATGTGGGTTTCACAGTTGATCAGGATCCTGCCTGGCGTGTATGGGGTTTCACAGTGGATCAGGATCCTGCCAGGTGTGTATGTGGGCTTCACAGTTTATCAGGATCCTGCCAGGTGTGTTTGGGGGTTTCACAGTGTATCAGGATCCTGCCAGGTGTGTATGGGGTTTTCACAGTTGATCAGGAACCTGCCAGGTGTGTATGGGGATTCCACAGCGTATCAGGATCCTGCCAGGTGTGTATGGGGGTTTCACAGTTTATCAGGATCCTGCCAGGTGTGCATTGGGTTTCACAGTGTATCAGGATCCTGCCAGGTGTGTATGGGGTTTTCACAGTGGATCAGGATGCTGCCAGGTGTGTATGGGTTTTTCACAGTGTATCAGGATCCTGCCAGGTGTGTGTGGGGTTTTTTCAGTGGATCAGGAACCTGCCAGGTGTGTATGGTGTTTTCACAGTGCATCAGGATCCTTCCAGATGTGTATGGGTGTTTCACAGTTTATCAGGATCCTGCCACGTGTGTATGGGGTTTCACAGTTTATCAGGATCCTGCCAGGTGTGTATGTGGGTTTCACAGTTTATCAGGATCCTGCCTGGTGTGTATGGGGTTTCAGAGTGAATCAGGATCCTGCCTGGTGTGTATGGTGTTTTCACAGTGTATCAGGATCCTGCAAGGTGTGTATGGGGGTTTCACAGTTTATCAGGATCTTGCCAGGTGTGTATGGTGTTTTCACAGTGTATCAGGATCCTGCAAGGTGTGTATGGGGGTTTCACAGTTTAACAGGATCCTGCCAGCTGTGTATGTGGGCTTCACAGTTTATCAGGATCCTGCCAGGTGTGTATGGGGGTTTCACAGTTCATCAGGATCCTGCCAGGTGTGTATGGTGGTTTCCCGGTTCATCAGGATCCTGCCTGGTGTGCCTGGGGATTTCACAGTGGATCAGGATCCTGCCTCGTGTGTATGTGGGTTTCACAGTTTATCAGGATCCTGCCAGGTGTGTCTGGGGGTTTCACAGTTTATCAGCGTCCTGCCACAGGTGTACGGTGTTTCACAGTGGTTCAGGATACTGCCAGGTGTGTTTGGGGTTTTCACTGTGCATCAGGATCCTGCCAGGTGTGTATGGGGTTTTCACAGTTTATCCGAATCCTGCCAGGTGTTTATGGTTTTTCATAGTGTATCAGGATCCTGCCAGGTGTGTTTGGGTTGTTCTCAGTGTATCAGGATCCTGCCAGGTGTGTATGGGGTTTTCACAGTGGATCAGGAACTTACCGTGTGTGTGGGGATTTCACAGTGTATCAGGATCCTGCCAGGTGTGTATGTTTGTTTCACATTTTATCAGGATCCTGCCACGAGTGTATGGGGTTTCACAGTGCTTCAGGATACTGCCAGGTGTGTTTGGGGTTTCAATGTGCATCAGGATACTGCCAGGTGTGTATGGGGTTTTTACAGTGTATCAGGATCCTGCCAGGTGTGTATGGGGTTTTCACAGTGTATCTGGATCCTGCCAGGTGTGTTTGGGGTGTTCACTGTGCATCAGGATCCTGCCAGTTGTGTATGGGTTTTTCACAGTGTATCAGGATACTGCCAGGTGTGTATGGGGTTTTCACAGTTGATCAGGAACCTGCCAGGAGTGTATGGGGATTCCACAGCGTATCAGGATCCTGCCAGGTGTGTATGGGGGTTTCACAGTTTATCAGGATCCTGCCAGGTGTGCATTGGGTTTCACAGTGTATCAGGATCCTGCCAGGTGTTTATGGCGATTTCACAGTGTATCAGGATCCTGCCAGGTGTGTATGTGGGTTTCACAGTTTATCAGGATCCTGCCAGGTGTGTATGGGGCTTTCACAGTGTATCAGGATCCTGCCAGGTGTGTATGGGGGTTTCACAGTTTATCAGAATCCTGCCAGGTGTGTATGTGGGTTGCACAGTTTATCAGGATCCTGCCAGGTGTGTATGGGGGTTTTACAGTGTATCAGGATCCTGCCAGGTGTGTATGGGTTTTTCACAGTGTATCAGGATCCTGCCAGGTGTGTATGGGGGTTTCACAGTTTATCAGGATCCTGCCAGGTGTGTATGTGGGTTTCACAGTTTATCGGGATCTCGCCAGGTGTGTCTGGGGGTTTCACAGTTTATCAGGATCCTGCCAGGTGTGTATGGGGTTTTCACTGTGCATCAGGATCCTGCCAGATGTGTATGGTGTTTTCACAGTGCATCAGGATCCTTCCAGATGTGTATGGGTGTTTCACAGTTTATCAGGATCCTGCCAGGTGTGTATGGGGTTTCACAGTTTATCAGGATCCTGCCACGTGTGTATGGGTGTTTCACAGTTTATCAGGATCCTGCCACATGTGTATGGGGTTTCACAGTTGTTCAGGATACTGCCAGGTGTGTTTGGGGTTTTCACTGTGCATCAGTATCCTGCCAGGTGTGTATGGGGTTTTCACAGTGTATCAGGATCCTGCCAGGTGTGTATGGTTTTTCACAGTGTATCAGGATCCTGCCAGGTGTGTATGGGGATTTCACAGCGTATCAGGATCCTGCCAGGGGTGTATTGGTTTTCACAGTGTATCAGAATCCTGCCAGGTGTGTATGGGGTTTTCACAGTGGATCAGGATCCTTCCAGGTGTGTATGTGGGTTTGATCTGTGGATCAGGAACCTGCCAGGTGTTTACGGGGATTTCACAGTGTATCAGGATCCTCTCAGGTTAGTATGTGGGTTTCACAGTGTATCAGGATCCTGCCAGGTGAGTATGGGGGTTTCACAGTTTATCAGGATCCTGCCAGGTGTGTATGTGTGTTGCACAGTTTATCAGGATCCTGCCAGGTGTGTATGGGGGTTTCACAGTGTATCAGGATCCTGCCAGGTGTGTATGGGTTTTTCACAGTGTATCAGGATCCTGCCAGGTGTGTATGGAGGTTTCACAGTTTATCAGGATCCTGTCAGGTGTTTATGTGGGTTTCACAGTTCATCAGGATCCTGCTCGGTGTGTATGGGGTTTTCACAGTGTTTCCGAATCCTGCCAGGTGTTTATGGTTTTTCATAGTGTATCAGGATCCTGCCAGGTGTGTTTGGGTTGTTCTCAGTGTATCAGGATCCTGCCAGGTATGTATGGGGTTTTCACAGTGTATCAGGATCCTGCCAGGTGTGTATGGGGTTTTCACAGTGGATCAGGAACTTACCGTGTGTGTGGGGATTTCACAGTGTATCAGGATCCTGCCAGGTGTGTATGTTTGTTTCACATTTTATCAGGATCCTGCCACGAGTGCATGGGGTTTCACAGTGCTTCAGGATACTGCCAGGGGTGTTTGGGGTTTCAATGTGCATCAGGATACTGCCAGGTGTGTATGGGGTTTTACAGTGTATCAGGATCCTGCCAGGTGTGTATGGGGTTTTCACAGTGTATCTGGATCCTGCCAGGTGTGTCTGGGGTGTTCACTGTGCATCAGGATCCTGCCAGTTGTGTATGGGTTTTTCACAGTGTATCAGGATCCTGCCAGGTGTGTATGGGGTTTTCACAGTTGATCAGGAACCTGCCAGGTGAGTATGGGGATTCCACAGCGTATCAGGATCCTGCCAGGTGTGTATGGGGGTTTCACAGTTTATCAGGATCCTGCCAGGTGTGCATTGGGTTTCAAAGTGTATCAGGATCCTGCCAGGTGTGTATGGGGTTTTCACAGTGGATCAGGATCCTGCCAGGTGTGTATGGGTTTTTCACAGTGTATCAGGATCCTGCCAGGTGTGTATGTGGGTTTCACAGTGTATCAGGATCCTGCCAGGTGTGTATGTGGGTTGCACGGTTTATCAGGATCCTGCCAGGTGTGTATGGGGGTTTCACAGTGTATCAGGATCCTGCCAGGTGTGTATGTTTTTTTCACAGTTTATCAGGATCCTGCCAGGTGTGTATGGGGGTTTCACAGTTTATCAGGATCCTGCCAGGTGTGTATGTGGGTTTCACAGTGTATCGGGATCTCGCCAGGTGTGTCTGGGGGTTTCACACTTTATCAGGATCCTGCCAGGTGTGTATGGGGTTTTCACTGTGCATCAGGATCCTGCCAGATGTGTATGGTGTTTTCACAGTGCATCAGGATCCTTCCAGATGTGTATGGGTGTTTCACATTTTATCAGGATCCTGCCAGGTGTGTATGGGGTTTCACAGTTTATCAGGATCCTGCCACGTGTGTATGGGTGTTTCGCAGTTTATCAGGATCCTGCCACATGTGTATGGGGTTTCACAGTTGTTCAGGATGCTGCCAGGTGTGTTTGGGGTTTTCACTGTGCATCAGTATCCTGCCAGGTGTGTATGGGGTTTTCACAGTGTATCAGGATCCTGCCAGGTGTGTATGGTTTTTCACAGTGTATCAGGATCCTGCCAGGTGTGTATGGGGATTTCACAGCGTAGCAGGATCCTGCCAGGTGTGTATGGGGGTTTCACAGTTTATCAGGATCCTGCCAGGTGTGTATTGGTTTTCACAGTGTATCAGAATCCTGCCAGGTGTGTATGGGGTTTTCACAGTGGATCAGGATCCTGCCAGGTGTGTATGTGTGTTTGATCTGTGGATCAGGAACCTGCCAGGTGTTTACGGGGATTTCACAGTGTATCAGGATCCTCTCAGGTTAGTATGTGGGTTTCACAGTGTATCAGGATCCTGTCAGGTGTGTATGGGGTTTTCACAGTGTATCAGGATCCTGCCAGGTGTGTATGGGGGTTTCACAGTTTATCAGGATCCTGCCAGGTGTGTATGTGTGTTGCACAGTTTATCAGGATCCTGCCAGGTGTGTATGGGGGTTTCACAGTGTATCAGGATCCTGCCAGGTGTGTATGGGTTTTTCACAGTGTATCAGTATCCTGCCAGGTGTGTATGGAGATTTCACAGTTTATCAGGATCCTGTCAGGTGTTTATGTGGGTTTCACAGTTCATCAGGAATCTGCCAGGTGTGTATGGGGTTTTCACAGTGCATCAGTATCCTGCCAGGTGTGCATGTGTGTTTCACAGTGCATCAGGATCCTGCCAGGTGTGCATGGGGGTTTCACAGTTTATCAGGATCCTGCCAGGTGTGTATGGGTATTTCACAGTCTATCAGGATCCTGCCAGCTATGTATGGGGTTTTCACAATCTATCAGTATCCTGACAGGTGTGTAGCGGGTTTTCACTGTGTATCAGGATCCTGCCAGGTGTGTATGGGGTTTTCAGAGTTTATCAGGATCCTGCCAGGTGTGTATGGGGGTTTCACAGTTTATCAGGATCCTGCCAGGTGTGTATGGGGGTTTCACAGTTTATCAGGATCCTTCCAGGTGTGTATGTGTGTTGCACAGTTTATCAGTATCCTGCCAGGTGTGTATGGGGTTTTCACAGTGTATCTGGATCCTGCCAGGTGTGTATGGGTTTTTCACAGTGTATCAATATCCTTCCAGGTGTGTATGGGGGTTTCACAGTTTATCAGGGTCCTGTCAGGAGTTTGTGTGTGTTTCACAGTTCATCAGGATCCTGCCAGGTGTGTATCGGGTTTTCACAGTGTATCAGTATCTTGCCAGGTGTGCATGTGTGTTTCACAGTTTATCAGTATCCTGCCAGGTGTGTATGGGTGTTTCACAGTTTATCAGTATCCTGCCTGGTGTGTATGGGGTTTTCACAGTCTATCAGGATCCTGCCAAGTGTGTAAGGGGTTTTCACTGTGTATCAGGGTCCTGCCAGGTGTGTATGGGGTTTTCACAGTTTATCATGATCCTGCCAAGTGTGTATGGGGGTTTCACAGTTTATCAGGATCCTGCCAGATGTGTATGTGGGTTTCACAGTTTATCAGGATCCCGCCAGGTGTGTATGGGGTTTTCACAGTTCATCAGGATCCTGCCAGGTGTGCATGGGGTTTTCACAGTTTATCGGTATCCTTCCTGGTGTGTCTGGGGGTTTCACAGTTTATCAGGATCCTGCCAGGTGAGTTTGTGGGTTTCACAGTTTATCAGGATCCTGCCAGATGTGAGTGGGGTTTTCACAGTGCATCAGGATCCTGCCAGATGTGTATGGGGTTTTCACAGTGCATCAGGATCCTTCCAGATGTGTATGGGTGTTTCACAGTTCATCAGGATCCTGCCAGGTGTGGATGGGGTTTTCACAGTGTATCAGTATCCTGCCAGGTGTGCATGTGTGTTTCACAGTTTATCAGTAACCTGCCAGGTGTGTATGGGGGTTTCACAGTTTATCAGGATCCTGCAGGTGTGTATGGGTGTTTCACAGTCTATCAGGATCCTGCCAGGTGTGTATGGGGTTTTCACAGTCTATCAGGTACTGCCAGGTGTGTATGGGGTTTTCTCTGTGTATCAGGATCCTGCCAGGTGTGTATGGGGTTTTCACAGTTTATCAGGATCCTGCCAGGTGTTTCTGGGGGTTTCACAGTTTATCAGGATCCTGCCAGGTGTGTATGGGGGTTTCACAGTTTATCAGGATCCTGCCAGGTGTGTATGTGAGTTGCACAGTTTATCAGTATCCTGCCAGGTGTTTATGGGGGTTTTACTGTGTATCAGGATCCTGCCAGGTGCGTATGGGGGTTTCACAGTTTATCAGGAACCTGCAGATGTGTATGGGGGTTTCACAGTGTATCAGGATTCTGCCAGGTATGTATGGGTTTTTCACAGTGTATCAGGATACTGCTAGGTGTGTATGGGGGTTTCACAGTTTATCAGTATGCTGCCAGGTGTGTATGTGGGTTTCAGAGTTTATCAGGATCCCGCCAGGTGTGTATGGAGGTATCACAGTTTATCAGGATCCTGCCAGGTGTGTATGGGGTTTTCACTGTGCATCAGTATCCTGCCAGATGTGTATGGTGTTTTCACAGTGCATCAGTATCCTTCCAGATGTGCATGGGTGTTTCACAGTTTATCAGGATCCTGCCACGTGTGTATGGGGTTTCACAGTTTATCAGGATCCTGCCAGGTGTGTATGGGGGTCTCACAGTTTATCAGGATCCTGCCACATGTGTATGGGGTTTCACAGTTGTTCAGGATACTGCCAGATGTGTTTGGGGTTTTCACTGTGCATCAGTATCCTGCCAGGTGTGTATGGGGTTTTCAAAGTATATCAGGATCCTGCCAGGTGTGTATGGTTTTTCACAGTGTATCTGGATACTGACAGGTGTGTATGGGGTTTTCACAGTTAATCAGGAACTTGCCAGGTGTGTATGGGGATTTCACAGTGTATCAGGGTCGTGCCAGGTGTGTATGTGTGTTTCACAGTGGTTCAGGATCCTGCCAGGTGTGTTTGGGGTTTCAATGTGCATCAGGATACTGCCAGATGTGTATGGGGTTTTCACAGTGTATCAGGATCCTGCCAGGTTTGTATGGGGTTTTCACAGTGTATCAGGATCCTGCCAGGTGTGTTTGGGGTTTTCACTGTGCATCAGGATCCTGCCAGTTGTGCATGGGGTTTTCACAGTGTATCAGTATCCTGCCAGGTGTGTTTGGGGTTTTCACAGTTGATCAGGTACCTGCCAGGTGTGTTTGGGGATTTCACAGCGTATCAGGATCCTGCCAGGTGTGTATGGGGGTTTCACAGTTTATCAGGATCCTGCCAGGTGTGTATTGGGTTTCACAGTGTATCTGGATCCTGCCAGGTGTGTATGGGGTTTTCACAGTGGATCAGGATCCTTCCAGGTGTGTATGGGGTTTTCACAGTGTATCAGGATCCTGCCAGGTGTGTATGGGGTTTTATCTGTGGATCAGGAACCTGCCAGGTGTTTATGGATATTTCACAGTGTATTAGGATCCTGCCAGGTGTGTATGTGGGTTTCACAGTGTATCAGGATCCTGCCAGGTGTGTATGGGGTTTTCACAGTGTATCCGGATCCTGCGAGGTGTGTATGGGGTTTTCACAGTGGATCAGGATCCTGCCAGGTGTGTATGGGGGTTTCACAGTTTATCAGGATCCTGCCAGGTGTGTATGTGTGTTGCACAGTTGATCAGGATCCTGCCAGGTGTGTATGGGATTTCACAGTGGTTCAGGATCCTGCCAGGTGTGTTTGGGGTTTCAATGAGCATCAGGATACTGCCAGGTGTGTATGGGGTTTTCACAGTGTATCAGGATCCTGCCAGGTGTGTCCGGGGTTTTCACAGTGTATCAGGATCCTGCCAGGTGTGTTTGGGATTTTCTCTGTGCATCAGGATCCTGCCAGTTGTGTATGGGGTTTTCACAGAGTATCAGAATCCTGCCAGGTGTGTTTGGGGTTTTCACAGTTGATCAGGAACCTGCCTGGTGTGTATGGGGATTTCACAGCGTATCAGGACCCTGCCAGGTGTGTATGGGGTTTTCACAGTTTATCAGGATCCTGCCAGGTGTGTATTGGGTTTCACAGTGTATCAGGATCCTGCCAGGTGTGTATGGGGTTTTCACAGTGGATCAGGATCCTGCCAGGTGTGTATGGGGTTTTCACAGTGCATCAGGATCCTGCCAGGTGTGTATGGGGTTTTATCTGTGGATCAGGAACCTGCCAGGTGTTTATGGGGTTTTCACAGTGTATCAGTATCCTGCCAGGTGTTTATGGGTTTTTCACAGAGTATCAGGATCCTGCCAGGTGTGCATGTGTGTTGCACAGTTTTTCAGGCTCCTGCCAGGTGTGTGTGGGGGTTTCGCAGTGTATCAGGATCCTGCCAGGTGTGTATGGGGTTTTCACAGAGTATCAGGATCCTGCCAGTTGTGTATGTGTGTTGCACAGTTTTTCAGGCTCCTGCCAGGTGTGTGTGGGGGTTTCGCTGTGTATCAGGATCCTGCCAGGTGTGTATGGGGGTTTCACAGTTTATCAGGATCCTGTCAGGTGTTTCTGTGGGTTTCACAGTTCATCAGGATCCTGCCAGGTGTGTATGGGGTTTTCACAGTGTATCAGTATCCTGCCAGGTGTGCATGTGTGTTTCACATTTATCAGTATCCTGCCAGGTGTGTATGGGGGTTTCACAGTTTATCAGGATCCTTCCAGGTGTGTGTGGGTGTTTCACAGTCTAGCAGGATCCTGCCAGGTGTGCATGGGGTTTTCACAGTCTATCAGGATCCTGACAGGTGTGTATGGGGTTTTCACTGTGTATCAGGATCCTGCCAGGTGTGTATGGGCTTTTCACAGTTTATCAGGATCCTGCCAGGTGTGTATGGGCGTTTCACAGTTTATCAGGATCCTGCCAGGTGTGTATGGGGGTTACACAGTTTATCAGGATCCTGCCAGGTGTGTATGTGGGTTGCACAGTTTATCAGTATGCTGCCAGGTGTGTATTGGAGTTTCACAGTGTATCAGGATCCTGCCAGGTGTGTATGGGTTTTTCACAGTGTATCAGGATCCTGCCAGGTGTGTATGGGGGTTTCACAGTTTATCAGGGTCATGTCAGGTGTTTATGTGGGTTTCACAGTTCATCAGGATCCTGCCAGGTGTGTATCGGGTTTTCACAGTGTCTCAGTATCCTGCCAGGTGTGCATGTGTGTTTCACAGTTTATCAGTATACTGCCATGTGTGTATGGGGGTTTCACAGTTTATCAGGATCTTGCCTGGTGTGTATGTGTGTTTCACAGTCTATCAGGATCCTGCCAGGTGTGTATGGGGTTCTCACAGTCTATCAGGATCCTGCCAGGTGTGTCTGGGGTTTTCACCGTGTATCAGGATCCTGCCAGGTGTGTATGTGGGTTTCACAGTTTATCAGGATCCCGGCAGGTGTGCATGGGGGTTTCACATTTTATCAGGATCCTGCCAGGTGTGTATGGGGCTTTCACAGTTTATCGGTATCCTTCCTGGTATGTCTGGGGGTTTCACAGTTTATCAGGATCCTGCCAGGTGAGTATGTGGGTTTCACAGTTTATCAGGATCCTGCCAGATGTGAGTGGGGTTTTCACAGTGCATCAGGATCCTGCCTGATATGCATGGGGTTTTCACAGTGCATCAGGATCCTTCCAGATGTGTATGGGTGTTTCACAGTGTATCAGGATCCTGCCACGTGTGTATGGGGTTTCACAGTATATCAGGGTCATGTCAGGTGTTTATGTGGGTTTCACAGTTCATCAGGATCCTGCCAGGTGTGTATCGGGTTTTCACAGTGTCTCAGTATCCTGCCAGGTGTGCATGTGTGTTTCACAGTTTATCAGTATCCTGCCATGTGTGTATGGGGGATGCACAGTTTATCAGGATCCTGCCAGATGTGAGTGGGGTTTTCACAGTGCATCAGGATCCTGCCTGATGTGTATGGGGTTTTCACAGTGCATCAGGATCCTTCCAGATGTGTATGGGTGTTTCACAGTGTATCAGGATCCTGCCACGTGTGTATGGGGTTTCACAGTATATCAGGATCCTGCAGGTGTGTATGTGGGTTTCAGAGTTTATCAGGCTCCTGCCTGGTGTTTATGTGGGTTTCACAGTTTATCAGGATCCTGCCTGGTGTGCATGGGGTTTCACAGTGGATCAGGATCCTGCCACGTGTATATGGGGTTTTCACAGAGTATCAGGAACCTGCCAGGTGTGTATGGGGGTTTCACAGTTATCAGGATCCTGCCAGGTGTGTATGTGGGTGTCACAGTTTATCAGGATCCTGCCAGGTGTGTATGGGTGTTTCACAGTTTATCAGGATCCTGCCAGGTGTGTATGGGGGTTTCACATTTTATCAGTATCCTGCCTGGTGTGTCCGGGGGTTTCACAGTTTATCAGGTTTCTGCCAGATTTGTATGGGGTTTTCACAATGCATCAGGATCCTTCCAGATGTGATTGAGGGTTTCACAGTGTATCAGGATCCTGCATCGAGTGTTTGGGGACCCACAGTTTATCTGGTTCCTGCCAGGTGTGTATGGGGGTTTCACAGTTTATCAGGATCCTGCCTGGTGTGTCTGGGGGTTTCACAGTTCATCAGGATCCTGCCAGGTGTGTATGTGGGTTTCACAGTTTATCAGTATCCTGCCAGGTGTGTATGGGGATTTCACAGTGTATCAGCATCCTGCCTGGTGTGTATGGGGGTTTCACAGTTTATCAGGATCCTGCCAGGTGTTTATATGGGTCACACAGTGTATCACGATCCTGCCAGGTGTGTATGGGGGTTTCACAGTTTATCAGGATCCTGCCTGGTGTGTCTGGGGTTTTCACAGATTATAACGATCCTGCCAGGTGTGTATGGGGGTTTCACAGTGCATCAGGATCCTTCCAGATGTGTATGGGAGGTACACAGCGTATCAGGATCCTGTCAGATGTTTTTCGGGTTTTCACAGTGTATCAGGATCTTTCAAGGTGTGTATGGGGGTTTCACAGTGGATCAGGATCCTGCCAGGTGTGTATTGAGTTTCACAGTGTATCAAGATCCTCCCAGGTGTGTTTGGGGTTTTCACAGTGTATCATGATCCTTCCTGGTGTGTATGGGGGTTTCACAGTGGATCAGGATCCTTCCAGGTGTGTATGGGTTTTCACAGTGTATCAGGATCCTGCCAGATGTGTTTGGGTATTTCACAGTGTATCAGGATCCTTCCAGGTGTGTATGAGTGTTTCACAGTGGATCAGGATCCTGCCAGGTGTTTATGGGGTTTCTCAGTGTATCAGGATCCTCCCAGGTGTGTTTGGGGTTTTCACAGTGTGTGAGGATCCTGCCAAATGTGAACGGGGTTTCACAGTAGATCAGGATCCTGCCAGGTGTGCTTGGGGTTTCACAGTCTATCAGTATCCTGCCAAATGTGAACGGGGTTTCACAGTGTATCAGGATCCTGCCAAATGTGAACGGGGTTTCACAGAGGATCAGGATCCTGCCAGGTGTGTATGGGGTTTCACAGTGGATCGGGATTCTGCCAGGTGTGTATGGGGGTTTTCACAGTGTATCAGGATCCTTCCAGGTGTGTATGGGGTTTTCACAGTGTATCCGGATCCTCCCAGGTGAGTTTGGGCTTTTCATAGTGTATCAGGAACCTGCCAAATGTGAACGGGGTTTCACAGTGGATCAGGATCCTGCCAGGTGTGTATGGGGTTTCACAGTGAATCCGGATCCTGCGAAATGTGAACGGGGTATCACAGTGTTTCAGGATCCTGTCAAATGTGAACGGGGTTTCACAGTATAACAGGAAGCTGCCAGGTGTGTATGGGGTTTTCACAGTGGATCAGGATCCTGCCAGGTGTGTATGGGGGTTGTCACAGTGTATCAGGATCCTTCCAGCTGTGTATGGGGTTTTCACAGTGGATCAGGATCCTGCCAGGTGTGTATGGGGGTTTTCACAGTGTATCAGGATCCTTCCAGCTGTGTATGGGGGTTTTCTCAGTGTTTCCGGATCCTTCCAGGTGTGTGTGGGGATTTCACTGTGGATCAGGATCCTGGCAGGTGTGTATGCGGTTGCACAGTGTATCAGTATCCTGCCAGATGTGAATGGAGTTTCGCTGCGTATCAGGATCCTGCCAGATGTGAATGGGGTTTCACAGTGGATCAGGATCCTGCCAGGTGTGTCCGGGGTTTTCACAGTGTATCAGGATCCTGCCAGATGTGAATGGAGATTTCACAGTGGATCAGGATCCTGCCAGATGTGAATGGGGATTTCACAATGCATCAGGATCCTGCCAGATGTGTATGGGGATTTCACAGTGCATCAGAATTCCTCCAGATGTGTATGGGCGTTTCACAGTGTATCAGGATCCTGCATCGTGTGTTTGGGGTTTCACAGTTTATCAGGATCCTGCCAGGTGTGTATGTGAGTTTCTCAGTTTATCAGGATCCTGCCAGTTGTGAATGGGGTTTTCACAGTGCATCAGTATCCTGCCAGATGTGTATGGGGTTTTCACAGTCCATCAGGACCCTTCCTTCCAGATGTGTATGGGTGTTTCACAGTGTACCAGGATCCTGCATCGTGTGTATGGGCTTTCACAGTTTATCAGGATCCTGCCAGGTGTGTATGGGGTTTTCACAGTGTATCAGTATCCTGCCAGGTGTGCATGTGTGTTTCACAGTTTATCAGTATCCTGCCAGGTGTGCATGGGGGTTTCACAGTTTATCAGGATCCTGCCAAGTGTGTATGGGTGTTTCACAGTCTATCAGGATCCTGCCAGGTGTGTATGGGGATTTCACAGTCTATCAGGATCCTGCCAGTTGTGTATGGGGTTTTTACTGAGTATCAGGATCCTGCCAGGTGTGTATGGGCTTTTCACAGTTTCTCAGGATCCTGCCAGGTGTGTATGGGTGTTTCACAGTTTATCAGGATCCTGCCAGGTGTGTATGGGGGTTTCACAGTTTATCAGGATCCTGCCAGGTGTGTATGTGGGTTGCACAGTTTATCAGTATGATGCCAGGTGTGTATGGGGGTTTCACAGTGTATCAGGATCCTGCCAGGTGTGTATGGGGGTTTCACAGTTTATCAGGATCCTGCCAGGTGTGTATGGGGTTTTCACAGTGTATCAGGATCCTGCCAGGTGTGTATGGGGTTTTCACAGTTTATCAGGATCCTTCCAGGTATGTATTGGGGTTTCACAGTTTATCAGGATCCTGCCAGTTGTGTATGTGGGTTTCACAGTTTATCAGGATCCCGGCAGGTGTGTATGGGGGTTTCACAGTTTATCAGGATCCTGCCAGGTGTGTATGGGGTTTTCACAGTTTATCGGTATCCTTCCTGCTGTATCTGGGGGTTTCACAGTTTATCAGGATCCTGCCATGTGAGTATGTGGGTTTCACAGTTTATCAGGATCCTGCCAGATGTGAGTGGGGTTTTCACAGTGCATCAGGATCCTGCCAGATGTGTATGGGGTTTTCACAGTGCATCAGGATCCTTCCAGATGTGTATGGGTGTTTCACAGTATATCAGGATCCTGCAGGTGTGTATGTGGGTTTCAGAGTTTATCAGGCTCCTGCCTGGTGTTTGTGTGGGTTTCACAGTTTATCAGGATCCTGCCTGGTGTGTATGGGGTTTCACAGTGGATCAGGATCATGCCACGTGTGTATGGGGTTTTCACAGAGTATCAGGATCCTGCCAGGTGTGTATGGGGGTTTCACAGTTATCAGGATCCTGCCAGGTGTGTATGTGGGTGTCACAGTTTATCAGGATCCTGCCAGATGTGTATGGGGGTTTCACAGTTTATCAGGATACTGCCACGTGTGTATGTGGGTTGCACAGTTTTTCAGTATGCTGCCAGGTGTGTCTGGGGGTTTCACAGTTTATCAGGATCCTGCCAGGTGAGTATGTGGGTTTCACAGTTCATCAGGATCGTGCCAGATGTGAGTGGGGTTTTCACAGTGCATCAGGATCCTGCTAGATGCGTATGGGTTTTTCGCAGTGCATCAGGATTCTTCCAGATGTGTGTGGGTGTTTCACAGTGTATCAGGATCCTGCCACGTGTGTATGGGGTTTCACAGTATATCAGGATCCTGCAGGTGTGTATGTGGGTTTCAGAGTTTGTCAGGCTCCTGCCTGGTGTTTATGTGGGTTTCACAGTTTATCAGGATCCTGCCTGGTGTGTATGGGGTTTCACAGTGGATCAGGATCCTGCCACGTGTGTATGGGGTTTTCACAGAGTATCAGGATCCTGCCAGGTGTGTATGGGGTTTTCACAGTGGATCAGGATCCTGCCAGGTGTGTATGCGTTTCACAGTGAATCCGGATCCTGCGAAATGTGAACGGGGTTTCACAGTGTATCAGGATTCTGTCAAATGTGAACGGGGTTTCACAGTATAACAGGAACCTGCCAGGTGTGTATGGGGTTTTCACAGTGGATCAGGATCCTGCCAGGTGTGTATGGGGGTTTTCACAGTGTATCAGGATCCTTCCAGCTGTGTATGGGGCTTTTCTCAGTGTTTCCGGATACTTCCAGGTGTGTGTGGGGATTTCACAGTGGATCAGGATCCTGGCATGTGTGTATGGGGTTGCACAGTGTATCAGTATCCTGCCAGATGTGAATGGGGTTTCGCTGCGTATCAGGATCCTGCCAGATGTGAATGGGGTTTCACAGTGGATCAGGATCCTGCCAGGTGTGTCCGGGGTTTTCCCAGTGGATCAGGATCCTGCCAGATGTGAATGGGGATTTCACAGTGCATCAGGATCCTGCCAGATGTGTATGGGGATTTCACAGTGCATCAGAATTCCTCCAGATGTGTATGGGCGTTTCACAGTGTATCAGGATCCTGCATCGTGTGTTTGGGGTTTCACAGTTTATCAGGATCCTGCCAGTTGTGTATGGGGTTTTCACAGTGTATCAGGATCCTGCCAGGTGTTTATGGGGTTTTCACAGTGTATCAGGATCCTGCCAGGTGTGTATGTGGGTTTCACAGTTTATCAGGATCCTGCCAGGTGTGCCTGGGGTTTTCACATTTTATCAAGTTCCTGCCAGGTGTGTATGGGGGTTTCACAGTTTATCAGGATCCTGCCAGGTGTGTATGTGAGTTTCACAGTTTATCAGGATCCTGCCAGTTGTGAATGGGGTTTTCACAGTGCATCAGTATCCTGCCAGATGTGTATGGGGTTTTCATAGTCCATCGGGACCCTTCCAGATGTGTATGGGTGTTTCACAGTGTACCAGGATCCTGCATCGTGTGTATGGGCTTTCACAGTTTATCAGGATCCTGCCAGGTGTGTATGGGGTTTTCACAGTGCATCAGTATCCTGCCAGGTGTGCATTTGTGTTTCACAGTTTATCAGTATCCTGCCAGGTGTGCATGGTGGTTTCACAGTTTATCAGGATCCTGCCAGGTGTGTATGGGTGTTTCACAGTCTATCAGGATCCTGCCAGGTGTGTATGGGGATTTCACAGTCTATCAGGATCCTGCCAGGTGTGTATGGGCTTTTCACAGTTTCTCAGGATCCTGCCAGGTGTGTATGGGGGTTTCACAGTTTATCAGGATCCTGCCAGGTGTGTATGGGGGTTTCACAGTTTATCAGGATCCTGCCAGGTGTGTATGTGGGTTGCACAGTTTATCAGTATGATGCCAGGTGTGTATGGGGGTTTCACAGTGTATCTGGATCCTGCCAGGTGTGTATGGGGGTTTCACAGTTTATCAGGATCCTGCCAGGTGTGTATGGGGTTTTCACAGTGTATCAGGATCCTGCCAGGTGTGTATGGGGTTTTCACAGTTTATCAGGATCCTTCCAGGTATGTATTGGGGTTTCACAGTTTATCAGGATCCTGCCAGTTGTGTATGTGGGTTTCACAGTTTATCAGGATCCCGGCAGGTGTGTATGGGGGTTTCACAGTTTATCAGGATCCTGCCAGGTGTGTATGGGGTTTTCACAGTTTATCGGTATCCTTCCTGCTGTGTCTGGGGGTTTCACAGTTTATCAGGATCCTGCCAGGTGAGTATGTGGGTTTCACAGTTTATCAGGATCCTGCCAGATGTGAGTGGGGTTTTCACAGTGCATCAGGATCCTGCCAGATGTGTATGGGGTTTTCACAGAGTATCAGTATCCTGCCAGGTGTGTATGGGGTTTTCACAGTTATCAGGATCCTGCCAGGTGTGTATGTGGGTGTCACAGTTTATCAGGATCCTGCCAGGTGTGTATGGGTGGTTCACAGTTTTTCAGGATCCTGCCAGGTGTGTATGGGGGTTTCACATTTTATCAGTATCCTGCCTGGTGTGTCCGGGGGTTTCACAGTTTATCAGGTTTCTGCCAGATGTGAATGGGGTTTTCACAGTGCATCAGCATCATGCCAGATGTGTATGGAGTTTTCACAATGCATCAGGATCCTTCCAGATGTGTCTGAGGTTTTCACAGTGTATCAGGATCCTGCATCGAGTGTTTGGGGACCCACAGTTTATCAGGATCCTGCCAGGTGTGTATGGGGGTTTCACAGTTTATCAGGATCCTGCCTGGTGTGTCTGGGGGTTTCACAGTTCATCAGGATCCTGCCAGGTGTGTATGTGGGTTTCACAGTTTATCAGTATACTGCCAGGTGTGTATGGGGATTTCACAGTGTATCAGGATCCTGCCTGGTGTGTATGGGGGTTTCACAGTTTATCAGGATCCTGCCTGGTGTGTCTGGGGTTTTCACATATTATCAGGATCCTGCCAGGTGTGTATGGTGTTTTCACAGTGCATCAGGATCCTTCCAGATGTGTATGGGAGTTACACAGTGCATCACGATCCTGCCAGATGTTTTTCGAGTTTTCACAGTTTATCAGGATCCTTCAAGGTGTGTATGGGGGTTTCACAGTGGATCAGGATCCTGCCAGGTGTGTATTGGGTTTCACAGTGTATCAGGATCCTCCCAGGTGTGTTTGGGATTTTCACAGTGTATCCTGATCCTTCCTGGTGTGCATGGGGGTTTCACAGTGGATCAGGATCCTTCCAGGTGTGTATGGGTTTTCACAGTGGATCAGGATCCTGCCAGATGTGATTGGGTATTTCACAGTGTATCAGGATCCTTCCAGGTATGTATGAGTGTTTCACAGTGGATCAGGATCCTGCCAGATGTGTATGGGGTTTCACAGTGTATCAGGATCCTCCCAGGTGTGTTTGGGGTTTTCACAGTGTATCAGGATCCTGCGAAATGTGAACGGGGTTTCACAGTTTATCAGGATCCTGCCAGGTGTGTATGGGGTTTTCACAGTGTATCAGGATCCTGCCAGGTGTGTATGGGGTTTTCACAGTTTATCAGTATCCTTCCAGGGATGTATTGGGGTTTCACAGTTTATCAGGATCCTGCCAGTTGTGTATGTGGGTTTCACAGTTTATCAGGATCCCGGCAGGTGTGTATGGGGGTTTCACAGTTTATCAGGATCCTGCCAGGTGTGTATGGGGTTTTCACAGTTTATCGGTATCCTTCCTGCTGTATCTGGGGGTTTCACAGTTTATCAGGATCCTGCCATGTGAGTATGTGGGTTTCACAGTTTATCAGGATCCTGCCAGATGTGAGTGGGGTTTTCACAGTGCATCAGGATCCTGCCAGATGTGTATGGGGTTTTCACAGTGCATCAGGATCCTTCCAGATGTGTATGGGCGTTTCACAGTGTATCAGGATCCTGCATCGTGTGTTTGGGGTTTCACAGTTTATCAGGATCCTGCCAGTTGTGTATGGGGTTTTCACAGTGTATCAGGATCCTGCCAGGTGTTTATGGGGTTTTCACAGTGTATCAGGATCCTGCCAGGTGTGTATGTGGGTTTCACAGTTTATCAGGATCCTGCCAGGTGTGCCTGGGGTTTTCACATTTTATCAAGTTCCTGCCAGGTGTGTATGGGGGTTTCACAGTTTATCAGGATCCTGCCAGGTGTGTATGTGAGTTTCACAGTTTATCAGGATCCTGCCAGTTGTGAATGGGGTTTTCACAGTGCATCAGTATCCTGCCAGATGTGTATGGGGTTTTCATAGTCCATCGGGACCCTTCCAGATGTGTATGGGTGTTTCACAGTGTACCAGGATCCTGCATCGTGTGTATGGGCTTTCACAGTTTATCAGGATCCTGCCAGGTGTGTATGGGGTTTTCACAGTGCATCAGTATCCTGCCAGGTGTGCATTTGTGTTTCACAGTTTATCAGTATCCTGCCAGGTGTGCATGGTGGTTTCACAGTTTATCAGGATCCTGCCAGGTGTGTATGGGTGTTTCACAGTCTATCAGGATCCTGCCAGGTGTGTATGGGGATTTCACAGTCTATCAGGATCCTGCCAGGTGTGTATGGGCTTTTCACAGTTTCTCAGGATCCTGCCAGGTGTGTATGGGGGTTTCACAGTTTATCAGGATCCTGCCAGGTGTGTATGGGGGTTTCACAGTTTATCAGGATCCTGCCAGGTGTGTATGTGGGTTGCACAGTTTATCAGTATGATGCCAGGTGTGTATGGGGGTTTCACAGTGTATCTGGATCCTGCCAGGTGTGTATGGGGGTTTCACAGTTTATCAGGATCCTGCCAGGTGTGTATGGGGTTTTCACAGTGTATCAGGATCCTGCCAGGTGTGTATGGGGTTTTCACAGTTTATCAGGATCCTTCCAGGTATGTATTGGGGTTTCACAGTTTATCAGGATCCTGCCAGTTGTGTATGTGGGTTTCACAGTTTATCAGGATCCCGGCAGGTGTGTATGGGGGTTTCACAGTTTATCAGGATCCTGCCAGGTGTGTATGGGGTTTTCACAGTTTATCGGTATCCTTCCTGCTGTGTCTGGGGGTTTCACAGTTTATCAGGATCCTGCCAGGTGAGTATGTGGGTTTCACAGTTTATCAGGATCCTGCCAGATGTGAGTGGGGTTTTCACAGTGCATCAGGATCCTGCCAGATGTGTATGGGGTTTTCACAGAGTATCAGTATCCTGCCAGGTGTGTATGGGGTTTTCACAGTTATCAGGATCCTGCCAGGTGTGTATGTGGGTGTCACAGTTTATCAGGATCCTGCCAGGTGTGTATGGGTGGTTCACAGTTTTTCAGGATCCTGCCAGGTGTGTATGGGGGTTTCACATTTTATCAGTATCCTGCCTGGTGTGTCCGGGGGTTTCACAGTTTATCAGGTTTCTGCCAGATGTGAATGGGGTTTTCACAGTGCATCAGCATCATGCCAGATGTGTATGGAGTTTTCACAATGCATCAGGATCCTTCCAGATGTGTCTGAGGTTTTCACAGTGTATCAGGATCCTGCATCGAGTGTTTGGGGACCCACAGTTTATCAGGATCCTGCCAGGTGTGTATGGGGGTTTCACAGTTTATCAGGATCCTGCCTGGTGTGTCTGGGGGTTTCACAGTTCATCAGGATCCTGCCAGGTGTGTATGTGGGTTTCACAGTTTATCAGTATACTGCCAGGTGTGTATGGGGATTTCACAGTGTATCAGGATCCTGCCTGGTGTGTATGGGGGTTTCACAGTTTATCAGGATCCTGCCTGGTGTGTCTGGGGTTTTCACATATTATCAGGATCCTGCCAGGTGTGTATGGTGTTTTCACAGTGCATCAGGATCCTTCCAGATGTGTATGGGAGTTACACAGTGCATCACGACCCTGCCAGATGTTTTTCGAGTTTTCACAGTTTATCAGGATCCTTCAAGGTGTGTATGGGGGTTTCACAGTGGATCAGGATCCTGCCAGGTGTGTATTGGGTTTCACAGTGTATCAGGATCCTCCCAGGTGTGTTTGGGATTTTCACAGTGTATCCTGATCCTTCCTGGTGTGCATGGGGGTTTCACAGTGGATCAGGATCCTTCCAGGTGTGTATGGGTTTTCACAGTGGATCAGGATCCTGCCAGATGTGATTGGGTATTTCACAGTGTATCAGGATCCTTCCAGGTATGTATGAGTGTTTCACAGTGGATCAGGATCCTGCCAGATGTGTATGGGGTTTCACAGTGTATCAGGATCCTCCCAGGTGTGTTTGGGGTTTTCACAGTGTATCAGGATCCTGCGAAATGTGAACGGGGTTTCACAGTTTATCAGGATCCTGCCAGGTGTGTATGGGGTTTTCACAGTGTATCAGGATCCTGCCAGGTGTGTATGGGGTTTTCACAGTTTATCAGTATCCTTCCAGGGATGTATTGGGGTTTCACAGTTTATCAGGATCCTGCCAGTTGTGTATGTGGGTTTCACAGTTTATCAGGATCCCGGCAGGTGTGTATGGGGGTTTCACAGTTTATCAGGATCCTGCCAGGTGTGTATGGGGTTTTCACAGTTTATCGGTATCCTTCCTGCTGTATCTGGGGGTTTCACAGTTTATCAGGATCCTGCCATGTGAGTATGTGGGTTTCACAGTTTATCAGGATCCTGCCAGATGTGAGTGGGGTTTTCACAGTGCATCAGGATCCTGCCAGATGTGTATGGGGTTTTCACAGTGCATCAGGATCCTTCCAGATGTGTATGGGTGTTTCACAGTATATCAGGATCCTGCAGGTGTGTATGTGGGTTTCAGAGTTTATCAGGCTCCTGCCTGGTGTTTGTGTGGGTTTCACAGTTTATCAGGATCCTGCCTGGTGTGTATGGGGTTTCACAGTGGATCAGGATCCTGCCACGTGTGTATGGGGTTTTCACAGAGTATCAGGATCCTGCCAGGTGTGTATGGGGGTTTCACAGTTATCAGGATCCTGCCAGGTGTGTATGTGGGTGTCACAGTTTATCAGGATCCTGCCAGATGTGTATGGGGGTTTCACAGTTTATCAGGATACTGCCACGTGTGTATGTGGGTTGCACAGTTTTTCAGTATGCTGCCAGGTGTGTCTGGGGGTTTCACAGTCTATCAGGATCCTGCCAGGTGAGTATGTGGGTTTCACAGTTCATCAGGATCGTGCCAGATGTGAGTGGGGTTTTCACAGTGCATCAGGATCCTGCTAGATGCGTATGGGTTTTTCGCAGTGCATCAGGATCCTTCCAGATGTGTGTGGGTGTTTCACAGTGTATCAGGATCCTGCCACGTGTGTATGGGGTTTCACAGTATATCAGGATCCTGCAGGTGTGTATGTGGGTTTCAGAGTTTGTCAGGCTCCTGCCTGGTGTTTATGTGGGTTTCACAGTTTATCAGGATCCTGCCTGGTGTGTATGGGGTTTCACAGTGGATCAGGATCCTGCCACGTGTGTATGGGGTTTTCACAGAGTATCAGGATCCTGCCAGGTGTGTATGGGGTTTTCACAGTGGATCAGGATCCTGCCAGGTGTGTATGCGTTTCACAGTGAATCCGGATCCTGCGAAATGTGAACGGGGTTTCACAGTGTATCAGGATCCTGTCAAATGTGAACGGGGTTTCACAGTATAACAGGAACCTGCCAGGTGTGTATGGGGTTTTCACAGTGGATCAGGATCCTGCCAGGTGTGTATGGGGGTTTTCACAGTGTATCAGGATCCTTCCAGCTGTGTATGGGGTTTTTCTCAGTGTTTCCGGATACTTCCAGGTGTGTGTGGGGATTTCACAGTGGATCAGGATCCTGGCAGGTGTGTATGGGGTTGCACAGTGTATCAGTATCCTGCCAGATGTGAATGGGGTTTCGCTGCGTATCAGGATCCTGCCAGATGTGAATGGGGTTTCACAGTGGATCAGGATCCTGCCAGGTGTGTCCGGGGTTTTCACAGTGTATCAGGATCCTGCCAGATGTGAATGGAGATTTCCCAGTGGATCAGGATCCTGCCAGATGTGAATGGGGATTTCACAGTGCATCAGGATCCTGCCAGATGTGTATGGGGATTTCACAGTGCATCAGAATTCCTCCAGATGTGTATGGGCGTTTCACAGTGTATCAGGATCCTGCATCGTGTGTTTGGGGTTTCACAGTTTATCAGGATCCTGCCAGTTGTGTATGGGGTTTTCACAGTGTATCAGGATCCTGCCAGGTGTTTATGGGGTTTTCACAGTGTATCAGGATCCTGCCAGGTGTGTATGTGGGTTTCACAGTTTATCAGGATCCTGCCAGGTGTGCCTGGGGTTTTCACATTTTATCAAGTTCCTGCCAGGTGTGCATGGGGGTTTCACAGTTTATCAGGATCCTGCCAGGTGTGTATGTGAGTTTCACAGTTTATCAGGATCCTGCCAGTTGTGAATGGGGTTTTCACAGTGCATCAGTATCCTGCCAGATGTGTATGGGGTTTTCATAGTCCATCGGGACCCTTCCAGATGTGTATGGGTGTTTCACAGTGTACCAGGATCCTGCATCGTGTGTATGGGCTTTCACAGTTTATCAGGATCCTGCCAGGTGTGTATGGGGTTTTCACAGTGCACCAGTATCCTGCCAGGTGTGCATTTGTGTTTCACAGTTTATCAGTATCCTGCCAGGTGTGCATGGTGGTTTCACAGTTTATCAGGATCCTGCCAGGTGTGTATGGGTGTTTCACAGTCTATCAGGATCCTGCCAGGTGTGTATGGGGATTTCACAGTCTATCAGGATCCTGCCAGGTGTGTATGGGCTTTTCACAGTTTCTCAGGATCCTGCCAGGTGTGTATGGGGGTTTCACAGTTTATCAGGATCCTGCCAGGTGTGTATGGGGGTTTCACAGTTTATCAGGATCCTGCCAGGTGTGTATGTGGGTTGCACAGTTTATCAGTATGATGCCAGGTGTGTATGGGGGTTTCACAGTGTATCAGGATCCTGCCAGGTGTGTATGGGGGTTTCACAGTTTATCAGGATCCTGCCAGGTGTGTATGGGGTTTTCACAGTGTATCAGGATCCTGCCAGGTGTGTATGGGGTTTTCACAGTTTATCAGGATCCTTCCAGGTATGTATTGGGGTTTCACAGTTTATCAGGATCCTGCCAGTTGTGTATGTGGGTTTCACAGTTTATCAGGATCCCGGCAGGTGTGTATGGGGGTTTCACAGTTTATCAGGATCCTGCCAGGTGTGTATGGGGTTTTCACAGTTTATCGGTATCCTTCCTGCTGTGTCTGGGGGTTTCACAGTTTATCAGGATCCTGCCAGGTGAGTATGTGGGTTTCACAGTTTATCAGGATCCTGCCAGATGTGAGTGGGGTTTTCACAGTGCATCAGGATCCTGCCAGATGTGTATGGGGTTTTCACAGAGTATCAGTATCCTGCCAGGTGTGTATGGGGTTTTCACAGTTATCAGGATCCTGCCAGGTGTGTATGTGGGTGTCACAGTTTATCAGGATCCTGTCAGGTGTGTATGGGTGGTTCACAGTTTTTCAGGATCCTGCCAGGTGTGTATGGGGGTTTCACATTTTATCAGTATCCTGCCTGGTGTGTCCGGGGGTTTCACAGTTTATCAGGTTTCTGCCAGATGTGAATGGGGTTTTCACAGTGCATCAGCATCATGCCAGATGTGTATGGAGTTTTCACAATGCATCAGGATCCTTCCAGATGTGTCTGAGGTTTTCACAGTGTATCAGGATCCTGCATCGAGTGTTTGGGGACCCACAGTTTATCAGGATCCTGCCAGGTGTGTATGGGGGTTTCACAGTTTATCAGGATCCTGCCTGGTGTGTCTGGGGGTTTCACAGTTCATCAGGATCCTGCCAGGTGTGTATGTGGGTTTCACAGTTTATCAGTATACTGCCAGGTGTGTATGGGGATTTCACAGTGTATCAGGATCCTGCCTGGTGTGTCTGGGGTTTTCACATATTATCAGGATCCTGCCAGGTGTGTATGGTGTTTTCACAGTGCATCAGGATCCTTCCAGATGTGTATGGGAGTTACACAGTGCATCACGATCCTGCCAGATGTTTTTCGAGTTTTCACAGTTTATCAGGATCCTTCAAGGTGTGTATGGGGGTTTCACAGTGGATCAGGATCCTGCCAGGTGTGTATTGGGTTTCACAGTGTATCAGGATCCTCCCAGGTGTGTTTGGGATTTTCACAGTGTATCCTGATCCTTCCTGGTGTGCATGGGGGTTTCACAGTGGATCAGGATCCTTCCAGGTGTGTATGGGTTTTCACAGTGGATCAGGATCCTGCCAGATGTGATTGGGTATTTCACAGTGTATCAGGATCCTTCCAGGTATGTATGAGTGTTTCACAGTGGATCAGGATCCTGCCAGATGTGTATGGGGTTTCACAGTGGATCAGGATCCTCCCAGGTGTGTTTGGGGTTTTCACAGTGTATCAGGATCCTGCGAAATGTGAACGGGGTTTCACAGTAGATCAGGATCCTGCCAGGTGTTCTTGGGGTTTCACTGTGTATCAGGATCCTGCCAAATGTGAACGGGGTTTCACAGTGTATCAGGATCCTGCCAAATGTAAACGGGGTTTCACAGAGGATCAGGATCCTGCCAGGTGTGTATGGGGTTTCACAGTGTATCAGGATCCTGCCAAATGTGAGGGGATTTCACAGTATAACAGGATCCTGCCAGGTGTGTATGGGGTTTTCACAGTGTATCAGGATCCTTCCAGGTGTGGATGCGGGTTTTCACAGTGTATCCGGATCCTTTCAGGTGTGTATGGGGTTTCACAGTGCATCAGGATCCTCCCAGGTGTGTTTGGGCATTTCATAGTGCATCAGGATCCTGCCAAATGTGAACGGGGTTTCACAGTGTATCAGGATCCTGTCAAATGTGAACGGGGTTTCACAGTATAACATGATCCTGCCAGGTGTGTATGGGGTTTTCACAGTGGATCAGGATAGAGCCAGTTGTGTATGGGGGTTTTCGCAGTGTATCAGGATCCTTCCAGGTGTGTATGGGGGTTTTCTCAGTGTATCCGGATCCTTCCAGGTGTGTGTGGGGATTTCACAGTGGATCAGGATCCTCGCAATTGTGTATGGGGTTGCACAGTGTATCAGGATCCTGCCAGATGTGAATGGGGTTTCACTGCGTATCAGGATCCTGCCAGATGTGAATGGGGATCTCACAGTGCATCAGGATCCTGCCAGATGTGTAAGGGGATTTCACAGTGCATCAGAATCCTTCCAGATGTGTATGGGCGTTTCACAGTGTATCAGGATCCTGCATCGTGTGTTTGGGTTTTCACAGTGTATCAGGATCCTGCCAGGGGTGTATGTGGGATTCACAGTTTATCAGGATCCTGCCAGGTGTGTCTGGGGTTTTCACAGTTTATCAGGATCCTGCCAGGTGTGTATGGGGGTTTCACAGTTTATCAGGATCCTGCCAGGAGTGTATGTGAGTTTCACAGTTTATCAGGATCCTGCCAGTTGTGAATGGTGTTTACACAGTGCATCAGTATCCTGCCAGATGTGTTTGGGGTTTTCACAGTCCATCAGGACCCTTCCAGATGTGTATGGGTGTTTCACAGTGTACCAGGATCCTGCATCGTGTGTGTGGGCTTTCACAGTTTATCAGGATCCTGCCAGGTGTGTATGGGGTTTTCACAGTGTATCAGGATCCTGCCAGGTGTGTATGGGGTTTTCACAGTTTATCAGCATCCTGCCTGGTGTGTATGGGGTTTCACAGTGGATCAGGATCCTGCCAGGTGTGCATGTGGGTTTCACAGTTTATCAGGATCCTGCCAGATGTGAATGGGGTTTCACAGTGGATCAGGATCCTGCCAGGTGTGTCCGGGGTTTTCACAGAGTATCAGGATCTTGCCAGATGTGTATGGAGTTTTCACAGTGGATCAGGATCCTGCCAGGTGTGTATGGGGTTTTCACAGTGGATCAGGAGCCTGCCTGGTGTGTCAGGGATTTCCCAGATTATCGGGATCCTGCCAGGTGTGTATGTGGGTTTCTCAGCTTATCAGGATCCTGCCAGATGTGAATGGAGCTTTAACAGTGCATCAGGATCCTTCCAGATGTGTATGAGCGTTTCACATTGTATCAGGATCCTGACAGGTGTGTATGGGTTTTTCACAGTGTACCAGGATCTGCCAGGTGTGTATGGGGTTTCACAGTGTATCAGGATCCTGCCAGATGTGTTTCGGGTTTTCACAGTCTATCAGGTCCTTCCAGGTGTGTATGGTGGTTTCACAATGGATCAGGATCCTGCCAGGTGTGTCTGGGGTTTCACAGTGTATCAGGATCCTGCCAGATGTGTTTGGGGTTTTCACAGTGTATCAGGATCCTTCCAGGTGTGTATGAAGGTTTCACAGTGTATCAGGATCCTGCCAGGTGTGTATGGGGTTTCGCAGTTTATCGGGATCCTCCCAGGTGTGTTTGGTGTTTTCACAGTGTATCAGGATCCTGCCAAATGTGAACGGGATTTCACAGTGGATCAGGATCCTGCCAGGTGTGTATGGGGTTTTCACAGTGTATCAGGATCCTCCCAGGTGTGTATGGGGTTTTCACAGTGTATCAGGATCCTGCCAAATGTGAACGGGGTTTCACAGTAGATCAGGATCCTGCCAAATGTGAACGGGGTTTCACAGTGTATCAGGATCCTGCCAAATGTGAACGGGGTTTCACAGTGGATCAGGATCCTGCCAGGTGTTTATGGGGTTTTCACAGTGTATAAGGATCCTGCCAAATGTGAACGGGGTTTCACAGTAGATCAGGATCCTGCCAAATGTGAACGGGGTTTCACAGTGTATCAGGATCCTGCCAAATGTGAACGGGGTTTCACAGTGGATCAGAATCCTGCCAGGTGTTTATGGGGTTTCACAGTATAACAGGATCCTGCCAAGTGTGTATGGGGTTTTCACAGTGGATCAGGATCCTGCCTGGTGTGTATGGGGGTTTTCGCAGTGTATCAGGATCCTCCCAGGTGTGTTTGGGTTTTCACAGTGTATCAGGATCCTGCCAACTGTGAACGGGGTTTCACAGTGGATCAGGATCCTGCCAGGTGTGTATGGGGTTTCACAGTGTATCAGGATCCTGCCAAATGTGAACGGGGTTTCACAGTGTATCAGGATCCTGCCAAATGTAAACGGGGTTTCACAGTAGATCAGGATCCTGCCAGGTGTGCTTGGGGTTTCACTGTGTATCAGGATCCTGCCAAATGTGAACGGGGTTTCACAGTGTATCAGGATCCTGCCAAATGTAAACGGGGTTTCACAGAGGATCAGGATCCTGCCAGGTGTGTATGGGGTTTCACAGTGTATCAGGATCCTGCCAAATGTGAGGGGATTTCACAGTATAACAGGATCCTGCCAGGTGTGTATGGGGTTTTCACAGTGTATCAGGATCCTTCCAGGTGTGGATGGGGGTTTTCACAGTGTATCCGGATCCTTTCAGGTGTGTATGGGGTTTCACAGTGCATCAGGATCCTCCCAGGTGTGTTTGGGCATTTCATAGTGCATCAGGATCCTGCCAAATGTGAACGGGGTTTCACAGTGTATCAGGATCCTGTCAAATGTGAACGGGGTTTCACAGTATAACATGATCCTGCCAGGTGTGTATGGGGTTTTCACAGTGGATCAGGATAGAGCCAGGTGTGTATGGGGGTTTTCGCAGTGTATCAGGATCCTTCCAGGTGTGTATGGGGGTTTTCTCAGTGTATCCGGATCCTTCCAGGTGTGTGTGGGGATTTCACAGTGGATCAGGATCCTCGCAATTGTGTATGGGGTTGCACAGTGTATCAGGATCCTGCCAGATGTGAATGGGGTTTCACTGCGTATCAGGATCCTGCCAGATGTGAATGGGGATCTCACAGTGCATCAGGATCCTGCCAGATGTGTAAGGGGATTTCACAGTGCATCAGAATCCTTCCAGATGTGTATGGGCGTTTCACAGTGTATCAGGATCCTGCATCGTGTGTTTGGGTTTTCACAGTGTATCAGGATCCTGCCAGGGGTGTATGTGGGATTCACAGTTTATCAGGATCCTGCCAGGTGTGTCTGGGGTTTTCACAGTTTATCAGGATCCTGCCAGGTGTGTATGGGGGTTTCACAGTTTATCAGGATCCTGCCAGGAGTGTATGTGAGTTTCACAGTTTATCAGGATCCTGCCAGTTGTGAATGGTGTTTTCACAGTGCATCAGTATCCTGCCAGATGTGTTTGGGGTTTTCACAGTCCATCAGGACCCTTCCAGATGTGTATGGGTGTTTCACAGTGTACCAGGATCCTGCATCGTGTGTGTGGGTTTTCACAGTTTATCAGGATCCTGCCAGGTGTGTATGGGGTTTTCACAGTGTATCAGGATCCTGCCAGGTGTGTATGGGGTTTTCACAGTTTATCAGCATCCTGCCTGGTGTGTATGGGGTTTTCACAGTTTATCAGGATCATGCCTGGTGTGTATGGGGTTTCACAGTGGATCAGGATCCTGCCAGGTGTGCATGTGGGTTTCACAGTTTATCAGGATCCTGCCAGATGTGAATGGGGTTTCACAGTGGATCAGGATCCTGCCAGGTGTGTCCGGGGTTTTCACAGAGTATCAGGATCTTGCCAGATGTGTATGGAGTTTTCACAGTGGATCAGGATCCTGCCAGGTGTGTATGGGGTTTTCACAGTGGATCAGGAGCCTGCCTGGTGTGTCAGGGATTTCCCAGATTATCGGGATCCTGCCAGGTGTGTATGTGGGTTTCACAGCTTATCAGGATCCTGCCAGATGTGAATGGAGCTTTAACAGTGCATCAGGATCCTTCCAGATGTGTATGAGCGTTTCACATTGTATCAGGATCCTGACAGGTGTGTATGGGTTTTTCACAGTGTACCAGGATCTGCCAGGTGTGTATGGGGTTTCACAGTGTATCAGGATCCTGCCAGATGTGTTTCGGGTTTTCACAGTCTATCAGGTCCTTCCAGGTGTGTATGGTGGTTTCACAGTGGATCAGGATCCTGCCAGGTGTGACTGGGGTTTCACAGTGTATCAGGATCCTGCCAGATGTGTTTGGGGTTTTCACAGTGTATCAGGATCCTTCCAGGTGTGTATGAAGGTTTCACAGTGTATCAGGATCCTGCCAGGTGTGTATGGGGTTTCGCAGTTTATCGGGATCCTCCCAGGTGTGTTTGGTGTTTTCACAGTGTATCAGGATCCTGCCAAATGTGAACGGGATTTCACAGTGGATCAGGATCCTGCCAGGTGTGTATGGGGTTTTCACAGTGTATCAGGATCCTCCCAGGTGTGTATGGGGTTTTCACAGTGTATCAGGATCCTGCCAAATGTGAACGGGGTTTCACAGTAGATCAGGATCCTGCCAAATGTGAACGGGGTTTCACAGTGTATCAGGATCCTGCCAAATGTGAACGGGGTTTCACAGTGGATCAGGATCCTGCCAGGTGTTTATGGGGTTTTCACAGTGTATAAGGATCCTGCCAAATGTGAACGGGGTTTCACAGTAGATCAGGATCCTGCCAAATGTGAACGGGGTTTCACAGTGTATCAGGATCCTGCCAAATGTGAACGGGGTTTCACAGTGGATCAGAATCCTGCCAGGTGTTTATGGGGTTTCACAGTATAACAGGATCCTGCCAAGTGTGTATGGGGTTTTCACAGTGGATCAGGATCCTGCCTGGTGTGTATGGGGGTTTTCGCAGTGTATCAGGATCCTCCCAGGTGTGTTTGGGTTTTCACAGTGTATCAGGATCCTGCCAACTGTGAACGGGGTTTCACAGTGGATCAGGATCCTGCCAGGTGTGTATGGGGTTTCACAGTGTATCAGGATCCTGCCAAATGTCAACGGGGTTTCACAGTATAACAGGATCCTGCCAGGTGTGTATGGGGTTTTCACAGAGGATCAGGATCCTGCCAGGTGTGTATGGGCGTTTTCACAGTGTATCAGGATCCCTCCAGGTGTGTATGGGGGTTTTCTCAGTGTATCCGGATCCTTCCAGGTGTGTCTGGGGAGTTCACAGTGGATCATGATCCTGGCAGGTGAGTATGGGGTTGCACATTGTATCAGTATCCTGCCAGATGCGAATGGGGTTTCACTGCGTATCAGGATCCTGCCAGATGTGAATGGGGTTTCACAGTGGATCAGGAGCGTGCCAGGTGTGTACGGGGTTTTCACAGTGTATCAGGATCCTGCCAGATGTGAATGGAGATTTCATAGTGGATCAGGATCCTTCCAGATGTGTATGGGGATTTACAGTGCATCAGAATCCTTCCAGATGTGTATGGGCGTTTCACAGTGTATCAGGATCCTGCATCGTGTGTTTGGGGTTTCACAGTTTATCAGGATCCTGCCAGGTATGTATGGGGTTTTCACAGTGTATCAGGATCCTGCCAGGAGTTTATGGGGTTTGCACAGTGTATCAGGATCCTGCCAGGTGTGTATGTGGGTTTCACAGTTTATCAGGATCCTGCCAGCTGTGTCTGGGGTTTTCACAGTTTATCAGGAACCTGCCAGGTGTGCATGGGGGTTTCACAGTTTGTCAGGACCCTGCCAGGTGTGTATGTGGGTTTCACAGATTTTCAGGATCCTGCCAGATGTGAATGGGGTTTTCACGGTGCATCAGTATCCTGCCAGATGTGTATGGGGTTTTCACAGTCCATCAGGACCCTTCCAGATGTGTATGGGTGTTTCACAGTGTACCAGGATCCTGCATCGTGTGCATGGGCTTCCACAGTTTATCAGGATCCTGTCAGGTGTGTATGGGGTTTTCACAGTGTATCAGGATCCTGCCAGGTGTGTATGGGGTTTTGACAGTGTATCAGGATCCTGCCAGATGTGTATGTGGGTTTCACAGTTTATCAGGATCCTGCCTGGTGTGTATGTGGTTTTCACAGTTTATCAGGATCATGCCTGGTGTGTATGGGGTTTCACAGTGGATCAGGATCCTGCCAGATGTGAATGGGGTTTCACAGAGGATCAGGATCCTGCCAGGTGTGTACGGGGTTTTCACAGAGTATCAGGATCTTGCCAGATGTGTATGGAATTTTCACAGTGGATCAGGATCCTGCCAGGTGTGTATGGGGTTTTCACAGATTATCAGGATCCTGCCAGGTGTGTATGTGGGTTTCACAGTTTATCAGGATCCTGCCAGATGTGAATGGAGCTTTCACAGTGCATCAGGATCCTGCCAGATGTGCATGGGGTTTTCACAGTGCATCAGGATCCTTCCAGATGTGTAAGGGGGTTACACAGTGTATCAGGATCCTGCCAGGTGTGCATGAGCGTTTCAAATTGTATCAGGATCCTGCCAGGTGTGTATGGGTTTTTCACAGTGTATCAGGATCTGCCAGGTGTTACAGGTTTTCACAGTCTATCAGGTCCTTCCAAGTGTGTATGGTGGTTTCACAGTGGATCAGGATCCTGCCAGGTGTGTATGGGGTTTCACAGTGTATCAGGATCCTGCCAGATGTGTTTGGGGATTTCACAGTGTATCAGGATCCTTCCAGGTGTGTATGAAGGTTTCACAGTGTATCTGGATCCTGCCAGGTGTGTATGGGGTTTCACAGTGTATCAGGATCCTCCCAGGTGTGTTTGGGGTTTTCACAGTGTATCAGGATCCTACCAGGTGTGTATGGGGGTTTCACAGTGTATCAGGATCCTACCAGGTGTGTTTGGGTTGTCACAGTGGATCAGGATCTTGCCAGGTGTGTATGGGGTTTTCACAGTGGATCAGGATCCTGCCAGGTGTGTATGGGGGTTTCACAGTGTATCAGGATCCTACCAGGTGTGTTTGGGTTGTCACAGTGGATCAGGATCCTGCCAGGTGTGTATGGGGTTTCACAGTGTATCAGGATCCTGCCAAATGTGAAGGGGGTTTCACATTATAACAGGATCCTGCCAGGTGTGTATGGGGTTTTCACAGTGGATCAGGATCCTGCCAGGTGTATATGGGGTTTCACAGTGTATCTGGATCCTGCCAGATGTGAATGGGGTTTCACTGCGTATCAGGATCCTGCCAGATGTGAATGGGGTTTCACAGTGGATCAGGATTCTGCCAGGTGTGTACAGGGTCTTCACAGTGTATCAGGATCCGGCCAAATGTGTATGGAGATTTCACAGTGGATCAGGATCCTGCTAGATGTGAATGAGATTTTCACAGTGCATCAGGATCCTGCCAGATGTGAATGGGGTTTTCACAGTGCATCAGGATCCTTCTAGATGTGTCTGGGTGTTTCACAGTGTATCAGGATCCTGCCAGGTGTGTATGGGGTTTCACAGTGTATCAGGATCCTGCCAGATGTGTTTCGGGTTTTCACAGTCTATCAGGTCCTTGCAGGTGTGTATGGTGGTTTCACAGTGGATCAGGATCCTGCCAGGTGTGTATGGGGTTTCACAGTGTATCAGGATCCTGCCAGATGTGTTTGGGGTTTTCACAGTGTATCAGGATCCTTCCAGGTGTGTATGAAGGTTTCACAGTGTATCAGGATCCTGCCAGGTGTGTATGGGGTTTCACAGTCTATCAGGATCCTCCCAGGTGTGTTTGGGGTTTTCACAGTGTATCAGGATCCTGCCAAATGTGACCGGGTTTTCACAGTGGATCAGGATCCTGCCAGGTGTGTAGGGGGTTTCACAGTGTATCAGGATCCTGCCAAATGTGAACGGGGTTTCACAGTGCATCAGGATCCTGCCAGGTGTGTATGGGGTTTCACAGTGGATCAGGATCCTGCCAGGTGTGTCTGGGGTTTTCACAATGTTTCAGGATCCTGCCAAATGTGAAGGGGGTTTCACAGTATAACATAATCCTGCCAGGTGTGTATGGGGTTTTCACAGTGGCTCAGGATCCTGCCAAGTGTGTATGGGGGTTTCACAGTGTATCAGGATCCTATCAGGTGTGTATGGGGTTTTCACAGTGGATCAGGATCCTGCCAGGTGTGCATTGGGTTTCACAGTGTATCAGGATCCTGCCAAATGTGAAGGGGGTTTCACAGTATAACAGGATCCTGCCAGGTGTGTATGGGGGTTTTCACAGTGTATCAGGATCCTTCCAGGTGTGCTTGGGGGTTTTCACAGTGCATCCGGATTCTTCCAGGTGTGTATGGGGTTTTCACAGTGGATCAGGATCCTGCCAGGTGTGTATGTGGGTTTCACAGTTTATCAGGATCCTGCCAGATGTGAATGGAGCTTTCACAGTGCATCAGGATCCTGCCAGATGTGCATGAGCGTTTCAAATTGTAACAGGATCCTGCCAGATGTGCATGGGGTTTTCACAGTGCATCAGGATCCTGCCAGGTGTGTATGGGTTTTTCACAGTGTATCAGGATCTGCCAGGTGTTTCGGGTTTTCACAGTCTATCAGGTCCTTCCAAGTGTGTATGGTGGTTTCACAGTGGATCAGGATCCTGCCAGGTGTGTATGGGGTTTCACAGTGTATCAGGATCCTGCCAGATGTGTTTGGGGATTTCACAGTGTATCAGGATCCTTCCAGGTGTGTATGAAGGTTTCACAGTGTATCTGGATCCTGCCAGGTGTGTATGGGGTTTCACAGTGTATCAGGATCCTCCCAGGTGTGTTTGGGGTTTTCACAGTGTATCAGGATCCTGCCAAATGTGAAGGGGGTTTCGCAGTATAACAGGATCCTGCCAGGTGTGTATGGGGTTTTCACAGTGGATCAGGATCCTGCCTGGTGTTTATGGGGGTTTCACAGTATAACAGGATCATGCCAGGTGTGTATGGGGTTTTCACAGTGGATCAGGATCCTGCCAGGTGTGTATGGGGGTTTCACAGTGTACCAGGATCCTGCATCGTGTGCATGGGCTTCCACAGTTTATCAGGATCCTGTCAGGTGTGTATGGGGTTTTCACAGTGTATCAGGATCCTGCCAGGTGTGTATGGGGTTTTGACAGTGTATCAGGATCCTGCCAGATGTGTATGTGGGTTTCACAGTTTATCAGGATCCTGCCTGGTGTGTATGTGGTTTTCACAGTTTATCAGGATCATGCCTGGTGTGTATGGGGTTTCACAGTGGATCAGGATCCTGCCAGATGTGAATGGGGTTTCACAGAGGATCAGGATCCTGCCAGGTGTGTACGGGGTTTTCACAGAGTATCAGGATCTTGCCAGATGTGTATGGAATTTTCACAGTGGATCAGGATCCTGCCAGGTGTGTATGGGGTTTTCACAGATTATCAGGATCCTGCCAGGTGTGTATGTGGGTTTCACAGTTTATCAGGATCCTGCCAGATGTGAATGGAGCTTTCACAGTGCATCAGGATCCTGCCAGATGTGCATGGGGTTTTCACAGTGCATCAGGATCCTTCCAGATGTGTAAGGGGGTTACACAGTGTATCAGGATTCTGCCAGGTGTGCATGAGCGTTTCAAATTGTATCAGGATCCTGCCAGGTGTGTATGGGTTTTTCACAGTGTATCAGGATCTGCCAGGTGTTACAGGTTTTCACAGTCTATCAGGTCCTTCCAAGTGTGTATGGTGGTTTCACAGTGGATCAGGATCCTGCCAGGTGTGTATGGGGTTTCACAGTGTATCAGGATCCTGCCAGATGTGTTTGGGGATTTCACAGTGTATCAGGATCCTTCCAGGTGTGTATGAACGTTTCACAGTGTATCTGGATCCTGCCAGGTGTGTATGGGGTTTCACAGTGTATCAGGATCCTCCCAGGTGTGTTTGGGGTTTTCACAGTGTATCAGGATCCTGCCAAATGTGAAGGGGGTTTCACAGTATAACAGGATCCTGCCAGGTGTGTATGGGGTTTTCACAGAGGATCAGGATCCTGCCAGGTGTGTATGGGGGTTTCACAGTGTATCAGGATCCTACCAGGTGTGTTTGGGTTGTCACAGTGGATCAGGATCCTGCCAGGTGTGTATGGGGTTTCACAGTGTATCAGGATCCTGCCAAATGTGAAGGGGGTTTCACATTATAACAGGATCCTGCCAGGTGTGTATGGGGTTTTCACAGTGGATCAGGATCCTGCCAGGTGTATATGGGGTTTCACAGTGTATCTGGATCCTGCCAGATGTGAATGGGGTTTCACTGCGTATCAGGATCCTGCCAGATGTGAATGGGGTTTCACAGTGGATCAGGATTCTGCCAGGTGTGTACAGGGTTTTCACAGTGTATCAGGATCCGGCCAAATGTGTATGGAGATTTCACAGTGGATCAGGATCCTGCTAGATGTGAATGAGATTTTCACAGTGCATCAGGATCCTGCCAGATGTGAATGGGGTTTTCACAGTGCATCAGGATCCTTCTAGATGTGTCTGGGTGTTTCACAGTGTATCAGGATCCTGCCAGGTGTGTATGGGGTTTCACAGTGTATCAGGATCCTGCCAGATGTGTTTCGGGTTTTCACAGTCTATCAGGTCCTTGCAGGTGTGTATGGTGGTTTCACAGTGGATCAGGATCCTGCCAGGTGTGTATGGGGTTTCACAGTGTATCAGGATCCTGCCAGATGTGTTTGGGGTTTTCACAGTGTATCAGGATCCTTCCAGGTGTGTATGAAGGTTTCACAGTGTATCAGGATCCTGCCAGGTGTGTATGGGGTTTCACAGTCTATCAGGATCCTCCCAGGTGTGTATGGGTTTTTCACAGTGTATCAGGATCTGCCAGGTGTTTCGGGTTTTCACAGTCTATCAGGTCCTTCCAAGTGTGTATGGTGGTTTCACAGTGGATCAGGATCCTGCCAGGTGTGTATGGGGTTTCACAGTGTATCAGGATCCTGCCAGATGTGTTTGGGGATTTCACAGTGTATCAGGATCCTTCCAGGTGTGTATGAAGGTTTCACAGTGTATCTGGATCCTGCCAGGTGTGTATGGGGTTTCACAGTGTATCAGGATCCTCCCAGGTGTGTTTGGGGTTTTCACAGTGTATCAGGATCCTGCCAAATGTGAAGGGGGTTTCGCAGTATAACAGGATCCTGCCAGGTGTGTATGGGGTTTTCACAGTGGATCAGGATCCTGCCTGGTGTTTATGGGGGTTTCACAGTATAACAGGATCATGCCAGGTGTGTATGGGTTTTTCACAGTGGATCAGGATCATGCCAGGTGTGTATGGGGGTTTCACAGTGTATCAGTATCCAACCAGGTGTGTTTGGGTTTTCACAGTGGATCAGGATCCTGCCAGGTGTGTATGGGGTTTCACAGTGTATCAGGATCCTACCAGGTGTGTTTGGGTTTTCACAGTGTATCAGGATCCTCCCAGGTGTGTATGGGGTTTCACAGTGTATCAGGATCCTGCCAAATGTGAAGGGGGTTTCACATTATAACAGGATCCTGCCAGGTGTGTATGGGGTTTTCACAGTGGATCAGGATCCTGCCTGGTGTTTATGGGGGTTTCACAGTATAACAGGATCATGCCAGGTGTGTATGGGGTTTTCACAGTGGACCAGGATCCAGCCAGGTGTGTATAGGGGTTTCACAGTGTATCAGGATCCTACCAGGTGTGTATGGGGTTTTCACAGTGGATCAGGATCCTGCCAGGTGCATATGGGGTTTCACAGTGTATCTGGATCCTGCCAGATGTGAATGGGGTTTCACTGCGTATCAGGATCCTGCCAGATGTGATTGGGGTTTCACAGTGGATCAGGATTCTGCCAGGTGTGTACAGGGTTTTCACAGTGTATCAGGATCCGGCCAAATGTGTATGGAGATTTCACAGTGGATCAGGATCCTGCTAGATGTGAATGAGATTTTCACAGTGCATCAGGATCCTGCCAGATGTGCATGGGGTTTTCACAGTGCATCAGGATCCTTCTAGATGTGTCTGGGTGTTTCACAGTGTATCAGGATCCTGCCAGGTGTGTATGGGGTTTCACAGTGTATCAGGATCCTGCCAGATGTGTTTCGGGTTTTCACAGTCTGTCAGGTCCTTGCAGGTGTGTATGGGGTTTCACAGTGTATCAGGATCCTGCCAGATGTGTTTGGGGTTTTCACAGTGTATCAGGATCCTTCCAGGTGTGTATGAAGGTTTCACAGTGTATCAGGATCCTGCCACGTGTGCATGGGGTTTCACAGTCTATCAGGATCCTCCCAGGTGTGTTTGGGGTTTTCACAGTGTATCAGGATCCTGCCAAATGTGACCGGGTTTTCACAGTGGATCAGGATCCTGCAAGATGTGTAGGGGGTTTCACAGTGTATCAGGATCCTGCCAAATGTGAACGGGGTTTCACAGTGCATCAGGATCCTGCCAGGTGTGCATGGGGTTTTCACAGTGTTTCAGGATCCTGCCAAATGTGAAGGGGGTTTCACAGTATAACATAATCCTGCCAGGTGTGTATGGGGTTTTCACAGTGGCTCAGGATCCTGCCAAGTGTGTATGGGGGTTTCACAGTGTATCAGGATCCTATCAGGTGTGTATGGGGTTTTCACAGTGGATCAGGATCCTGCCAGGTGTGCATTGGGTTTCACAGTGTATCAGGATCCTGCCAAATGTGAAGGGGGTTTCACAGTATAACAGGATCCTGCCAGGTGTGTATGGGGGTTTTCACAGTGTATCAGGATCCTTCCAGGTGTACTTGGGGGTTTTCACAGTGCATCCGGATTCTTCCAGGTGTGTATGGGGTTTTCACAGTGGATCAGGATCCTGCCAGGTGTATATGGGGTTTCACAGTATATCAGGATCCTGCCAGATGTGAATGGGGTTTCACAGTGGATCAGGATCTTGCCAGGTGTGTACCGGGTTTTCAAAGAGTATCAGGATCCTGCCAGATGTGTATGGAGATTTCACAGTGGATCAGGATCCTGCCAGATGTGAATGAGTTTTTCACAGTGCATCAGGATCCTGCCAGATGTGCATGGGGTTTTCACAGTGCATCAGGATCCTTCCAGATGTGCATGGGTGTTTCACATTGTATCAGGATCCTGCATCGTGTGCATGGGATTTCACAGTTAATCAGGTTCCTGCCAGGTGTGTATGGGGTTTTCACTGTGTATCAGGATCCTGCCAGGTGTGTATGGGGCTTTTACAGTGTATCAGGATCCTGCCATGTGTGTATTTGGGTTTCACAGTTTATCAGGATCCTGCCAGTTGTGTGTGGGGGTTTCACAGTTTATCAGGATCCTGCAAGGTGTGTATGGGGGTTTCACAGTTTATCAGGATCCTGCCAGATGTGTATGTGGGTTTCACAGTTTATCAGGATCCTGCCAGATGTGTATGGGGTTTTCACAGTCCATCAGGCTCCTGACAGATGTGTATGGGTGCTTCACAGTGTTTCAGGATCCAGCATCGTGTGTATGGGGTTTCACAGTTTATCAGGATCCTGCCAGGTGTGCATGGGGTTTTCACAGTGTATCAAGATCCTGCCAGGTGTGTAAGGGGTTTTCACAGTGTATCAGGATCCTGCCAGATTTGTATGTGGGTTTAACAGTTTATCATGATTCTGCCTGGTGTGTATGGGGTTTTCACAGTGTTTCAGGGTCCTGCCAGGTGTGTATGTGTTTTTCACAGTTTATCAGGATCCTGCCAGGTGTGTATGGGGTTTCACAGTGGATCAGAATCCTTCAAGATGTGTATGGGCGTTTCACAGTGCATCAGGATCCTGCCTCGTGTGTTTGGGTTTTCACAGTGTATCAGGATCCTGCCAGGGGTGTATGTGGGTTTCACAGATTATCAGGATCCTGCCAGGTGTGTCTGGGATTTTCACAGTTTATCAGGATCCTGCCAGGTGTGTGTGGGGGTTTCACAGTTTATCAGGATCCTGCCAGGAGAGTATGTGAGTTTTACAGTTTATCAGGATCCTGCCAGTTGTGAATGGGGTTTTCACAGTGCATCAGTATCCTGCCAGATGTGTTTGGGGTTTTCACAGTCCATCAGGACCCTTCCAGATGTGTATGGGTGTTTCACAGTGTACCAGGATCCTGCATCGTGTGTATTGGCTTTCACAGTTTATCAGGATCCTGCCAGGTGTGTATGGGGTTTTCACAGTGTATCAGGATACTGCCAGGTGTGTATGGGGTTTTCACAGTGGATCAGGACCCTGCCAGATGTGTATGTGGGTTTCACAGTTTATCAGGATCCTGCCTGGTGTGTATGGGGTTTTCACAGTTTATCAGGATCATGCCTGGTGTGTATGGGGTTTCACAGAAGATCAGGTTCCTGCCAGGTGTGCATGTGGGTTTCACAGTTTATCAGGATCCTGCCAGATGTGAATGGGGTTTCACAGTGGATCAGGATCCTGCCAGGTGTGTCCGGGGTTTTCACAGTGAATCAGGAGCCTGCCTGGTGTGTCAGGGATTTCACAGATCATCAGGATCCTGCCAGGTGTGTATGTGGGTTTCACAGCTTATCAGGATCCTGCCAGATGTGAATGGAGCTTTAACAGTGCATCAGGATCCTTCCAGATGTGTATGAGCGTTTCACATTGTATCAGGATCCTGCCAGGTGTGTATGGGTTTTTCACAGTGTCCCAGGATCTGCCAGGTGTGTATGGGGTTTCACAGTGTATCATGATCCTGCCAGATGTGTTTCGGGTTTTCACAGTCTATCAGGTCCTTCCAGGTGTGTATGGTGGTTTCACAGTGGATCAGGATCCTGCCAGGTGTGCCTGGGGTTTCACAGTGTATCAGGATCCTGCCAGATGTGTTTGGGGTTTTCACAGTGTATCAGGATCCTTCCAGGTGTGTATGAAGGTTTCACAGTGTATCAGGATCCTGCCAGGTGTGTATGGGGTTTCGCAGTTTATCAGGATCCTCCCAGGTGTGTTTGGTGTTTTCACAGTGTATCAGGATCCTGCCAAATGTGAACGGGATTTCACAGTGGATCAGGATCCTGCCAGGTGTGTAGGGGGTTTCACAGTGTATCAGGATCCTGCCAAATGTGAAGGAGGTTTCACAGTGGATCAGGATCCTGCCAGGTGTGCATGGGGTTTTCACAGTGGATCAGGATCCTGCCAGGTGTGTATGGGGTTTTCACAGTGTATCAGGATCCTCCCAGGTCTGTTTGGGGTTTTAACAGTGAATCAGGATCCTGCCAAATGTGAACGGGGTTTCACAGTGTATCAGGATCCTGCCAAATGTGAAGGGGGTTTCACAGTATAACAGGATCCTGCCAAGTGTGTATGGGGTTTTCACAGTGGATCAGGATTCTGCCAGGTGTGTATGGGGGTTTTCACAGTGTATCAGGATCCTTCCAGGTGTGTATGGGGGTTTTCACAGTGTATCCGAATCCTTTCAGGTGTGTATGGGATTTCGCAGTGTATCAGGATCCTCCCAGGTGTGTTTGGGTTTTCACAGTGTATCAAGATCCTGCCAAATGTGAACGGGGTTTCACAGTTGATCAGGATCCTGCCAGGTGTGTATGGGGTTTTCACAGAGGATCAGGATCCTGCCAGGTGTGTATGGGGGTTTTCACAGTGTATCAGGATCCTTCCAGGTGTGTATGGGGGTTTTCACAGTGTATCCGAATCCTTTCAGGTGTGTATGGGGTTTTCACAGTGTATCAGGATCCTGCCAAATGTGAACGGGGTTTCACAGTGGATCAGGATCCTGCCAGGTGTGTATGGGGTTTCACAGTGTATCAGGATCCTGCCAAATGTGAACGGGGTTTCACAGTGTATCAGGATCCTGTCAAATGTCAACGGAGTTTCACAGAAGAACAGGATCCTGCCAGGTGTGTCTGGGGTTTTCACAGAGGATCAGGATCCTGCCAGGTGTGTATGGGGGTTTTCCCAGTGTATCAGGATCCTTCCAGGTGTGTATGGGGGTTTTCTCAGTGTATCCGGATCCATCCAGGTGTGTCTGGGGAGATCACAGTGGATCAGGATCCTGGCAGGTGTGTATGGGGTTGCACAGTGTATCAGTATCCTGCCAGATGCGAATGGGGTTTCACTGCGTATCAGGATCCTGCCAGATGTGAATGGGGTTTCACAGTGGATCAGGAGCCTGCCAGGTGTGTACGGGGTTTTCACAGTGTATCAGGATCCTGCCAGATGTGAATGGAGATTTCACAGTGGATCAGGATCCTTCCAGATGTGTATGGGGATTTCACAGTGCATCAGAATCCTTCCAGATGTGTATGGGCGTTTCACAGTGCATCAGGATCCTGCATCGTGTGTTTGGGGTTTCACAGTTTATCAGGATCCTGCCAGGTGTTTATGGGGTTTGCACAGTGTATCAGGATCCTGCCAGGTGTGTATGTGGGTTTCACAGTTATCAGGATCCTGCCAGGTGTGTCTGGGGTTTTCACAGTTTATCAGGAACCTGCCAGGTTTGTATGTGGGTTTCACAGTTTTTCAGGATCCTGCCAGTTGTGAATGGGGTTTTCACGGTGCATCAGTATCCTGCCAGATGTGTATGGGTTTTTCACAGTCCATCAGGAGCCTTCCAGATGTGTATGGGTGTTTCACAGTGTACCAGGATCCTGCATCGTGTGTATGGGCTTCCACAGTTTATCAGGATCCTGCCAGGTGTGTATGGGGTTTTCACAGTGTATCAGGATCCTGCCAGGAGTGTATGGGGTTTTGACAGTGTATCAGGATCCTGCCAGATGTGTATGTGGGTTTCACAGTTTATCAGGATCCTGCCTGGTGTGTATGTGGTTTTCACAGTTTATCAGGATCATGCCTGGTGTGTATGGGGTTTCACAGTGGATCAGGATCCTGCCAGGTGTGCATCTGGGTTTCACAGTTTATCAGGATCCTGCCAGATGTGAATGGGGTTTCACAGAGGATCATGTTTCTGCCAGGTGTGTACGGGGTTTTCACAGAGTATCAGGATCTTGCCAGATGTGTATGGAGTTTTCACAGTGGATCAGGATCCTGCCAGGTGTGTATGGGGTTTTCACAGTGGATCAGGATCCTGCCTGGTGTGCCAGGGATTTCACAGATTATCAGGATCCTGCCACGTGTGTATGTGGTTTTCACAGTTTATCAGGATCCTGCCAGATGTGAATGGAGCTTTCAAAGTGCATCAGGATCCTGCCAGATTTGCATGGGGTTTTCACAGTGCATCACGATCCTTCCAGATGTGTAAGGGGGTTACACAGTGTATCAGGGTCCTGCCAGGTGTGCATGAGCGTTTCAAATTGTATCAGGATCCTGCCAGGTGTGTATGGGTTTTTCACAGTGTATCAGGATCTGCCAGGTGTGTGGGGGGTTTCACAGTATATCAGGATCCTGCCAGATGTGTTTCGGGTTTTCACAGTCTATCAGGTCCTTCCAAGTGTGTATGGTGGTTTCACAGTGGATCAGGATCCTGCCAGGTGTGTATGGGGTTTCACAGTGTATCAGGATATTGCCAGATGTGTTTGGGGTTTTCACAGTGTATCAGGATCCTTCCAGGTGTGTATGAAGGTTTCACAGTGTATCTGGATCCTGCCAGGTGTGTATGGGGTTTCACAGTGTATCAGGATCCTCCCAGGTATGTTTGGGGTTTTCACAGTGTATCAGGATCCTGCAAAATTTGAAGGGGGTTTCACAGTATAACAGGATCCTGCCAGGTGTGTATGGGGTTTTCACAGTGGATCAGGATCCTGCCAGGTGTGTATGGGGTTTCACAGTGTATCAGGATCCTACCAGGTGTCTTTGGGTTTTCACAGTGGATCAGGATCCTCCCAGGTGTGTATGGGGTTTCACAGTGTATCAGGATCCTGCCAAATGTGAAGGGGGTTTCACAGTATAACAGGATCCTGCCAGGTGTGTATTTGGGTTTTCACAGTGTATCAGGATCCTTCCAGGTGTGCTTGGGGGCTTTCACAGTGTATCCGGATTCTTCCAGGTGTGTATGGGGATTTCACAGTGGATCAGGATCCTGCCAGGTGTATATGGGGTTTCACAGTGTATCTGGATCCTGCCAGATGTGAATGGGGTTTCACTGCGTATCAGGATCCTTCCACATGTGAATGGGGTTTCACAGTGGATCAGGATCCTGCCAGGTGTGTACAGGGTTTTCACAGTGTATCAGGATCCGGCCAAATGTGTATGGAGATTTCACAGTGGATCAGGATCCTGCCAGATGTGAATGAGATTTTCACAGTGCATCAGGATCCTGCCAGATGTGCATGGGGTTTTCACAGTGCATCAGGATTCTTCCAGATGTGTCTGGGTGTTTCACAGTGTATCAGGATCCTGCCAGGTGTGTATGGGGATTCACAGTGTATCAGGATCCTGCCAGATGTGTTTCGGGTTTTCACAGTCTATCAAGTCCTTGCAGGTGTGTATGGTGGTTTCACAGTGGATCAGGATCCTGCCAGGTGTGTATGGGGTTTCACAGTGTATCAGGATCGTGCCAGATGTGTTTGGGGTTTTCACAGTGTATCAGGATCCTTCCAGGTGTGTATGAAGGTTTCACAGTGTCTCAGGATCCTGCCAGGTGTGTATGGGGTTTCACAGTCTATCAGGATCCTCCCAGGTCTGTTTGGGGTTTTCACAGTGTATCAGGATCCTGCCAAATGTGAACGGGTTTTCACAGTGGATCAGGATCCTGCCAGGTGTGTAGGGGGTTTCACAGTGTATCAGGATCCTGCCAAATGTGAACGGGGTTTCACAGTGCATCAGGATCCTGCCAGGTGTGCATGGGGTTTTCACAGTGTTTCAGGATCCTACCAAATGTGAAGGGGGTTTCACAGGATAACATAATCCTGCCAGGTGTGTATGGAGGTTTTCACAGTGTATCAGGTTCCTTCCAGGTGTGCTTGGGGGTTTTCACAGTGCATCCGGATTCTTCCAGGTGTGTATGGGGTTTTCACAGTGGATCAGGATCCTGCCAGGTGTACATGGGGTTTCACAGTGTATCAGGATCCTGCCAGATGTGAATGGGGTTTCACAGCGTATCAGGATCCTGCCAGATGTGAATGGGGTTTCACAGTGGATCAGGAACCTGCCAGGTGTGTACCGGGTTTTCAAAGAGTATCAGGATCCTGCCAGATGTGTATGGAGATTTCACAGTGGATCAGGATCCTGCCAGATGTGAATGAGTTTTTCACAATGCATCAGGTTCCTGCCAGATGTGCATGGGGTTTTCACAGTGCATCAGGATCCTTCCAGATGTGTATGGGTGTTTCACAGTGTATCAGGATCCTGCATTGTGTGTATGGGGTTTCACAATTAATCAGGTTCCTGCCAGGTGTGTATGGGGTTTTCACTGTGTATCAGGATCCTGCCAGGTGTGTATGGGGCTTTTACAGTGTATCAGGATCCTGCCATGCGTGTATTTGGGTTTCACAGTTTATCAGGATCCTGCCAGTTGTGTGTGGGGGTTTCACAGTTTATCAGGATCCTGCAAGGTGTGTATGGGGGTTTCACAGTTTATCAGGATCCTGCCAGGTGTGTATGTGGGTTTCACAGTTTATCAGGATCCTGCCAGATGTGTATGGGGTTATCACAGTCCATCAGGCTCCTTACAGATGTGTATGGGTGCTTCACAGTGTTTCAGGATCCAGCATCGTGTGTATGGGGTTTCACAGTTTATCAGGATCCTGCCAGGTGTGCATGGGGTTTTCACAGTGTATCAAGATCCTGCCAGGTGTGTAAGGGGTTTTCACAGTGTATCAGGATCCTCCCAGGTGTGTATGTGGTTTTCACTGTTTATCATGATCCTGCCTGGTGTGTATGGGGTTTTCACAGTGTAGCAGGGTCCTGCCAGGTGTGTATGTGTTTTTCACAGTTTATCAGGATCCTGCCAGGTGTGTATGGGATTTCACAGTGGATCAGGATCCTGCCAGGTGTGGATGTGGGTTTCACAGTTTATCAGGATCCTGCCAGGTGTGAATGGGGTTTCACAGTGGATCAGGATCCTGCCAGGTGTGTACGGGGTTTTCACAGTGTATCAGGATCTTGCCAGATGTGTATGGAGTTTTCACAGTAGATCAGGATCCTGCCAGGTGTGTATGGGGTTTTCACAGTGGAACAGGATCCTGCTTGGTGTGACAGGGATTTCACAGATAATCAGGATCCTGCCAGGTGTGTATGTGAGTTTCACAGTTTATCAGGATCCTGCCAGATGTGAATGGGGTTTTCACAGTGCATCAGGATCCTGCCAGATGTGTATGAAGGTTTCACAGTGTATCTGGATCCTGCCAGATGTGTTTCGGGTTTTCACAGGCTATCAGGTCCTTCCAGGTGTGTATGGTGGTTTCACAGTGTATCAGGATCCTGCCAGATGTGTTTGGGGTTTTCACAGTGTATCAGGATCCTTCCAGGTGTGTATGAAGGTTTCACAGTGTATCTGGATCCTGCCAGGTGTGTATGGGGTTTCACAGTGTATCAGGATCCTGCTTGGTGTGACAGGGATTTCACAGATTATCAAGATCCTGCCAGGTGTGTATGTGGGTTTCACAGTTTATCAGGATCCTGCCAGATGTGAATGGGGTTTTCACAGTGCATCAGGATCCTGCCAGATGTGCATGGCGTTTTCACAGTGCATCAGGATCCTTCCAGATGTGCATGGGGGTTACACAGTGTATCAGGATCCTGCCACGTGTGTATGAGCGTTTCACATTGTATCAGGATCCTGCCAGGTGTGTATGGGTTTTTCACAGTGCATCAGGATCTGCCAGGTGTGTATGGTGTTTCACAGTGGATCAGGATCCTGCCAGATGTGTTTCGCGGTTTCACAGTGTATCAGGTCCTTCCAGGTGTGTATTGGGGTTTCACAGTGGATCAGGATCCTGCCAGGTGTGTATGGGGTTTCACAGTGGATCGGCATTCTGCCAGATGTGTTTCGGGTTTTCACAGTCTATCAGGTCCTTCCAGGTGTGTATGGTGGTTTCGCAGTGGATCAGGATCCTGCCAGGTGTGTATGGGGTTTCACAGTGTATCAGGATCCTGCCAGATGTGTTTGGGGTTTTCACAGTGTATCAGGATCCTTCCAGGTGTGTATGAAGGTTTCACAGTGTATCTGGATCCTGCCAGGTGTGTATGGGGTTTCACAGTGTATCAGGATCCTCCCAGGTGTGTTTGGGGTTTTCACAGTGTATCAGGATCCTGCCAAATGTGAAGGGGGTTTCACAGTATAACAGGATCCTGCCAGGTGTGTATGGGGTTTTCACAGTGGATCAGGATCCTGCCAGGTGCGTATGGGGTTTTCACAGTGTATCAGGATCCTACCAGGTGTGTTTGGGGTTTTCACAGAGGATCAGGATCCTGCCAGGTGTGTATGGGATTTCACAGTGTCTCAGGATCCTGCCAAATGTGATGGGGGTTTCACAGTATAACAGGATCCTGCCAGGTGTGTATGGGGGCTTTCACAGTGTATCAGGATCATTGCAGGTGTGCTTGGGGGTTCTCACAGTGTATCCGGATTCTTCCAGGTGTGTATGGGGTTTTCACAGTGGATCAGGATCCTGCCAGGTGTATATGGGGTTTCACAGTGTATCTGGATCCTGCCAGATGTGAATGGGGTATCACTGCGTATCAGGATCCTGCCAGATGTGAATGGTGTTTCACAGTCGATCAGGATCCTGCCAGGTGTGTACAGGGTTTTCACAGTGTATCAGGATCCTGCCAAATGTGTTTGGAGATTTCACAGTGGATCAGGATCCTGCCAGATGTGAATGAGATTTTCACAGTGCATCAGTATCCTGCCAGATGTGCATGGGGTTTTCACAGTGCATCAGGATCCTTCCAGATGTGTATGGGTGTTTCACAGTGTATCAGGATCCTGCCAGATGTGTTTCGGGTTTTCACAGTCTATCAGGTCCTTCCAGGTGTGTATGGTGGTTTCACAGTGGATCAGGATCCTGCCAGGTGTGCATGGGGTTTCACAGTGTATCAGGATCCTGCCAGATGTGTTTGGGGTTTTCACAGTGTATCAGGATCCTTCCAGGTGTGTATGAAGGTTTCACTGTGTATCAGGATCCTGCCAGGTGTGTATGGGGTTTCACAGTGTATCAGGATCCTCCCAGGTGTGTTTGGGGTTTTCACAGTGTATCAGGATCCTGCCAAATGTGAACGGGTTTTCACAGTGGATCAGGATCCTGCCAGGTGTATAGGTGGTTTCACAGTGTATCATGATCCTGCCAAATGTGAACGGGTTTCACAGTGGATCAGGATCCTGCCAGGTGTGTATGGGGTTTTCACAGTGGATCAGGATCCTGCAAAATGTGAAGGGGGTTTCACAGTATAACATAATCCTGCCAGGTGTGTATGGGGTTTTCACAGTGGATCAGGATCCTGCCAGGGGTGTATGGGGGTTTCACAGTGTATCAGGATCCTATCAGGTGTGTATGGGGTTTTCACAGTGTATATGGATCCTGCCAGATGTGTTTGGGGTTTCACAGTGTATCAGGATCCTGCCAAATGTGAAGGGGGTTTCACAGTATGACAGGATCCTGCCAGGTGTGTATGGGGGTTTTCACAGTGTATCAGGATCCTTCCAGGTGTGCTTGGGGGTTTTCACAGTGTATCCGGATTCTTCCAGGTGTGTATGGGGTTTTCACAGTGGATCAGGATCCTGCCAGGTATATATGGGGTTTCACAGTGTATCAGGATCCTGCCAGATGTGAATGGGGTTTCACTGCGTATCAGGATCCTGCCAGATGTGAATGGGGTTGCACAGAGGATCAGGATCCTGCCAGATGTGTACCTGGTTTTCAAAGTGTATCAGGATCCTGCCAGATGTGTATGGAGATTTCACAGTGGATCAGGATCCTGCCAGATGTGATTGAGTTTTTCACAGTGCATCAGGATCCTGCCAGATGTGCATGGGGTATTCACAGTGCATCAGGATCCTTCCAGATGTGTATGGGTGTTTCACAGTGTATCCGGATCCTGCATCGTGTGTATGGGGTTTCACAGTTAATCAGGTTCCTGCCAGGTGTGTATGGGGTTTCCACTGTGTATCAGGATCCTGTCAGGTATGTCTGGGGCTTTTGCAGTGTATCAGGATCCTGCCAGGTGTGTATTTGGGTTTCACAGTTTATCAGGATCCTGCCAGGTGTGTATTGGGGTTTCACAGTTTATCAGGATCCTGCAAGGTTTGTATGGGGGTTTCACAGTTTATCAGGATCCTGCCAGGTGTGTATGTGGGTTTCACAGTTTATCAGGATCCTGCCAGATGTGTATGGGGTTTTCACAATCCATCAGGCTCCTTACAGATGTGTATGGGTGCTTCACAGTGTTTCAGGATCCAGCATCGTGTGTATGGGGTTTCACAGTTTTTCAGGATCCTGCCAGGTGTGTATGGGGGTTTCACAGTGTATCAGGATCCTATCAGGTGTGTATGGGGTTTTCACAGTGTATCAGGATCCTGCCAGGTGTGTATGGGGTTTCACAGTGTATCAGGATCCTGCCAAATGTGAAGGGGGTTTCACAGTATAACAGGATCCTGCCAAGTGTGTATGGGGGTTTTCACAGTGTATCAGGATCCTGCCAGATGTGCTTGGGGGTTTTCACAGTGTATCCGGATTCTTCCAGGTGTGTATGGGGTTTTCACAGTGGATCAGGATCCTGCCAGGTGTATATGGGGTTTCACAGTGTATCAGGATCCTGCCAGATGTGAATGGGGTTTCACTGCGTAACAGGATCCTGCCAGATGTGAATGGGGTTTCACAGTGGATCAGGAACCTGCCAGGTGTCTACCGGGTTTTCAAAGTGTATCAGGATCCTGCCAGATGTGTATGGAGATTTCACGGTGGATCAGGATCCTGCCAGATGTGAATGAGTTTTTCACAGTGCATCAGGATCCTGCCAGATGTCCTTGGGGTTTTCACAGTGCATCAGGGTCCTTCCAGATGTGTGTGGGTGTGTCACAGTGTATCAGGATCCTGCATCGTGTGTATGGGGTTTCACAGTTAATCAGGTTCCTGCCAGGTGTGTATGGGGTATTCACTGTGTATCAGGATCGTGCCAGGTGTGTATGGGGATTTTACAGTGTATCAGGATCCTGCCAGGTGTGTATTTGGGTTTCACAGTTTATCAGGATCCTGTCAGGTGTGTATGGGGGTTTCACAGTTTATCAGGATCCTGCAAGGTGTGTATGGGGGTTTCACAGTTTATCAGCATCCTGCCAGGTGTGTATGTGGGTTTCACAGTTTATCAGGATCCTGCCAGATGTGTATGGGGTTTTCACAGTCCATCAGGCTCCTTACAGATGTGTATGGGTGCTTCACAGTGTTTCAGGATCCAGCATCGTGTGTATGGGGTTTCACAGTTTATCAGGATCCTGCCAGGTGTGCATGGGGTTTTCACAGTGTATCAAGATCCTGCCAGGTGTGTAAGGTGTTTTCACAGTGTATCAGGATCGTGCCAGGTGTGTATGTGGGTTTCACAGTTTATCACGATCCTGCCTGGTGTGTATGAGGTTTTCACAGTGTATCAGGGTCCTGCCAGGTGTGTATGTGGTTTTCACAGTTTATCAGGATCCTGCCAGGTGTGTATGGGGTTTCACAGTGGATCAGGATCCTGCCAGGTGTGCATGTGGGTTTCACAGTGTATCAGGATCCTGCCAGGTGTGAATGGGGTTTCACAGTGGATCAGGATCCTGCCAGGTGTGTACGGGGTTTTCACAGTGTATCAGGATCTTGCCAGATGTGTATGAAGTTTTCACAGTGGATCAGGATCCTGCCAGGTGTGTATGGGGTTTACACAGTGGATCAGGATCCTGCTTGGTGTGACAGGGATTTCACAGATTATCAGGATCCTGCCAGATGTGAATGGGGTTTTCACAGTGCTTCAGGATCCTGCCAGATGTGCATGGCGTTTTCACAGTGCATCAGGATCCTTCCAGATGTGTATGGGGGTTACACAGTGTATCAGGATCCTGCCAGGTGTGTATGAGCGTTTCACATTGTATCAGGATCCTGCCAGGTGTGTATGGGTTTTTCACAGTGTATCAGGATCTGCCAGGTGTGTATGGTGTTTCACAGAGGATCAGGATCCTGCCAGGTGTGTATTGGGATTGTCACAGTGTATCAGGATCCCTCCAGGTGTGCTTGGGTGTTTTCACAATGTATCAGGAACCTGCCAGGTGTGTATGGGGTTTCACAGTGTATCTGGATCCTGCCAGATGTGAATGGGGTTTCACTCCGTATCAGGATCCTGCCAGATGTGAATGGGTTTTACAGTTTATCAGGATCCTGCCAGGTGTGTCCGGGTTTTTCACAGTTTATCAGGATCCTGCTCGGTGTGTATGGGTGTTTCACAGTTTATCAGGATCCTGCCAGATGTGTATGTGGGTTTCACAGTTTATCAGGATCCTGCCAGATGTGAATGGGGTTTTCACAGTGCATCAGTATCCTGCCAGATGTGTACAGGGTTTTCACAGTCCATCAGGATCCTTCCAGATGTGTATGGGTGTTTCACAGTGTATCAGGATCCTGCATGGTGTGTCTGGGGTTTCACAGTTTATCAGGATCCTGCCAGGTGTGCATGGGGTTTTCATAGTGTATCAAGATCCTGCCAGGTGTGTATGGGGTTTTCACAGTGTATCCGGATCCTGCCAGGTGTGTATGTGGGTTTCACAGTTTGTCAGGATCCTGCCTGGTGTGTATGGGGTTTCACAGTGGATCAGGATCCTGCCAGGTGTGCATGTGGGTTTCACAGTTTATCAGGATATTGCCAGATGTGTATGGAGTTTTCACAGTGGATCAGGATCCTGCCAGGTGTGTATGGGGTTTTCACAGTGGATCAGGATCCTGCCTGGTGTGTCAGGGATTTCACAGTTTATCAGGATCCTGCCAGGTGTGTATGTGGGTTTCGCAGTTTATCAGGATCTTGCCAGATGTGAATGGGGTTTTTACAGTGCATCCGGATCCTGCCAGATGTGCATGGGGTTTTGACAGTGCATCAGGATCCTTCCAGATGTGTTTGGGGGTTACACAGTGTATCAGGATCCTGCCTGGTGTGTCTGAGTGGTTCACAGTGTTTCAGGATCCTGCCAGGTGTGTATGGGTTTTTCACAGTGTATCAGGATCTGCCAGGTGTGTATGGGGTTTCACAGTGTATCAGGATCCTGCCAGATGTGTTTCGGGTTTTCACAGTGTATCAGGATCCCACCAGGTGTGTCTGGGTGTTTCACAGTGGATGAGGATCCTGCCAGGTGTGTATGGGGTTTCACTGTGTATCAGGATCCTGCCAGATGTGTTTGGGGTTTTCACAGTGTATCAGGATTCTTCCAGGTGTGAATGAGGGTTTCACAGTGGATCAGGATCCTGCCAAATGTGAAAGGGTTCTCACAGTGGATCAGGATCCTGCCAGGTGTGTAGGGGGTTTCACAGTGTATCAGGATCCTGCCAAATGTGAACGGGGTTTCACAGTGTATCAGGATCCTGCCAAATGTGAACGGGGTTTCACAGTGGATCAGGATCCTGCCAGGTGTGTATGGGGTTTCACAGTGTATCTGGATCCTGCCCAATGTGAAGGGGGTTTCACAGTATAGCAGGATCCTTCCTGGTGTGTGTATGGTTTTCAGTGTGGATCAGGATCCTGCCACGTGTGTATGGGGGTTTTCACAGTGTGTCAGGATCCTTCCAGGTGTGCTTGGTGGTTTTCACAGTGTATCCGGATTCTTCCAGGTGTGTATGGGGTATTCACAATGGATCAGGATCCTGCCAGATGTGAATGGGGTTTCACTGCGTATCAGGATCCTGCAAGAAGTGGATGGAGATTTCACAGTGGATCAGGACCCTGCCAGATGTGAATTTGGTTTTCACAGTGCATCAGGATCCTGCCAGATGTGATTGGGGTTTTCACAGTGCATCAGGATCCTTCCAGATGTGTATGGGTGTTCAGCAGTGTATCAGGATCCTGCATCGTGTGTATGGGGTTTCATATTTTATCAGCTTCCTGCCAGGTGTGTATGGGGTTTTCACAGTGTATCAGAATCCTGCCAGGTGTGTATGGGGTTTTCACAGTGTATCAGGATCCTGCCAGGTGTGTATGTGGGTTTCACAGTTTATCAGGATCCTGCCAGGTGTGTCTGGGATTTTCACATTTTATCAGGATCCTGCAAGGTATGTATGTGGGTTTCACAGTTTATCAGTATCCTGCCAGATGTGTATGGGGATTTCACAGTGCATCAGTATCCTGCCAGATGTGTATGGGGTTTTCACAGTCCATCAGGTTCCTTCCAGATGTGTATGGGTGTTTCACAGTGTATCAGGATCCTGCATCGTGTGCATGGGGTTTCACAGTTTATCAGGATCCTGCCAGGTGTGTATGGGGTTTTCACAGTGTATCAGGATCCGGCCAGGTGTGTATGGGATTTTCACAGTGTATCAGGATCCTGCCAGGTGTGCATGTGGGTTTCAAAGATTATCAGCATCCTGCCTGGTGTGCATGGGGATTTCACAGTGCATCAGGATCTTGCCAGGTTTGTATGTGGGTTTCACAGTTTATCAGGATGCTGCCAGGTGTGTATGGGGTTTCACAGTGGATAAGGATCCTGCCAGGTGTGTACGGGCTTTTCACAGTGGATCAGGATCCTGCCAGATGTTTATGGAGATTTCACAGTGGATCAGTATCCTGCCAGGTGTGTATGGTTTTTCACAGTGGATCAGGATCCTGCCAGGAGTGTCAGGGATTTCACAGTGTATCTGGATCCTGCCAGGTGTGTATGGGGTGTTCCCAGTTTATCAAGGTCCTGCCAGGCGTGTATCGAGTTTTCACAGTGGATCACGATCCTGCCAGGTGTGTATGGGGTTTTCACAGTGCATCTTGACCCTGCCTGGTGTGTATGGGGTTTCACAGTGTATCAGGATCCTGCCTGGTGTGTATGGGTTTTCACAGTGAATCAGGATCCAGCCAGATGTGAATGGGGTTTCACTGTGTATCAGGATCCTGCCAGATGTGAATGGGGTTTCACTGTGCATCAGGAACCTGCCAGGTGTGTACGGGGATTTCACAGTGCATCAGGCTCCTGCCAGGTGTGTCTGGGGGTTTCACAGTATGTTAGGATCCTGCCAGGTGTGTATGGGTTTTCACTGTATATCAGGGTCCTGCCAGGTATGTTTGGGGGTTTCACAGTGTATCAGGTTCCCGCCAGGTGTGTATGGGGGTTTCACAGTTTATCAGCATCCTGCCAGGTTCGGATGGGGTATATACAGTGGATCAGGATCCTGCCAGGTGTGCATGGTGTTTTCACAGTGTATCAGGATCCTGCCAGGTGTGTATGGGGTTTTCACTGTGTATCAGGATCCTGCCAAGTGTGTATGGGGTTTTCACAGTGGATCAGGATCCTGCCAGGTGTGTCTGGGGTTTTCACAGTGGATCAGGATCCTGCCAGGTATTTATGGGGTTTTCACAGTGTATCAGGATCCTGCCAGATGTGCATGGGGTTTCACTGCGTATCAGGATCCTGCCAGGTGTGGATGGTGTTTCACAGTGGATCAGGATCCTGCCAGGTGTGTACGGGGTTTTCACAGTGTAACAGGATCCTGCCAGATGTGTGTGGAGATTTCACCGTGGATCCGGATACTGCCAGATGTGAATGGGGTTTTCCTAGTGCATCAGGATCCTGCCAGATGTGTATGGGGTTTTCACAGTGCATCAGGATCCTTCCGGATGTGTATGGGTGTTTGACAGTGTATCAGGATCCTGCATCGTGTGTATGGGGTTTCACATTTTATCAGGTTCCTGCCAGATGTGAATGGGGTTTCACAGTGTATCAGGATCCTGCCAGATGTGAATGGGGTTTCACTGTGCATCAGGAACCTGCCAGGTGTGTAGGGGATATCACAGTGCATCAGGCTCCTGCCAGGTGTGTATGGGGGTTTCACAGTATATCAGGATCCTGCCAGGTGTGTATGGATTTTCACAGTATATCAGGATCCTGCCAGGTGTGTATGGGGGTTTCACAGTTTATCAGGATCCCGCCAGGTGTGTATGGGAGTTTCACAGTTTATCAGCATCCTGCCAGGTGCGTATGGGGTATATACACTGGATCAGGATCCTGCCAGATGTGTATGGTGTTTTCACAGTGTATCAGGATCCTGCCAAGTGTGTGTGGGGTTTTCACAGTGGATCAGGATCCTGCCAGATGTGTATGGAGATTTCACAGTGGATCCGGATACTGCCAGATGTGAATGAGTTTTTCACAGTGCATCAGGATCCTGCCAGATGTGTGTGGGGTTTTCACAGTGTATCAGGATCCTGCCAGGTGTGTATGTGGGTTTCACAGTTTATCAGGATCCTGCCAGGTGTGTCTGGGATTTTCACATTTTATCAGGATCCTGCCAGGTATGTATGTGGGTTTCACAGTTTATCAGTATCCTGCCAGATGTGTATGGGGTTTTCACAGTGCATCAGTATCCTGCCAGATGTGTATGGGGTTTTCACAGTCCATCAGGTTCCTTCCAGATGTGTATGGGTGTTTCACAGTGTATCAGGATCCTGCATCGTGTGCATGGGGTTTCACAGTTTATCAGGATCCTGCCAGGTGTGTCTGGGGTTTTCACAGTGTATCAGGATCCGGCCAGGTGTGTATGGGATTTTCACAGTGTATCAGGATCCTGCCAGGTGTGCATGTGGGTTTCAAAGATTATCAGCATCCTGCCTGGTGTGCATGGGGATTTCACAGTGCATCAGTATCCTGCCAGGTTTGTATGTGGGTTTCACAGTTTATCAGGATGCTGCCAGGTGTGTATGGGGTTTCACAGTGGATAAGGATCCTGCCAGGTGTGTATGTGGGTTTCACAGTTTATCAGTATCCTGCCAGATGAGAATGGGGTTTCACAGTGGATCAGGATCCTGCCAGGTGTGTACGGGCTTTTCGCAGTGGATCAGGATCCTGCCAGATGTTTATGGAGATTTCACAGTGGATCAGTATCCTGCCAGGTGTGTATGGTTTTTCACAGTGGATCAGGATCCTGCCAGGAGTGTCAGGGATTTCACAGTGTATCTGGATCCTGCCAGGTGTGTATGGGGTGTTCCCAGTTTATCATGGTCCTGCCAGGCGTGTATCGAGTTTTCACAGTGGATCACGATCCTGCCAGGTGTGTATGGGGTTTTCACAGTGTATCTTGACCCTGCCTGGTGTGTATGGGGTTTCACAGTGTATCAGGATCCTGCCTGGTGTGTATGGGTTTTCACAGTGAATCAGGATCCAGCCAGATGTGAATGGGGTTTCACTGTGTATCAGGATCCTGCCAGATGTGAATGGGGTTTCACTGTGCATCAGGAACCTGCCAGGTGTGTACGGGGATTTCACAGTGCATCAGGCTCCTGCCAGGTGTGTCTGGGGGTTTCACAGTATGTCAGGATCCTGCCAGGTGTGTATGGGTTTTCACTGTATATCAGGGTCCTGCCAGGTATGTTTGGGGGTTTCACAGTGTATCAGGTTCCCGCCAGGTGTGTATGGGGGTTTCACAGTTGATCAGCATCCTGCCAGGTTCGGATGGGGTATATACAGTGGATCAGGATCCTGCCAGGTGTGCATGGTGTTTTCACAGTGTATCAGGATCCTGCCAGGTGTGTATGGGGTTTTCATAGAACATAGAACATAGAACATACAGCACAGAACAGGCCCTTCGGCCCACAATGTTGTGCCGATCCTTTGTCCTCTGTCAAGGACAATTTAATCTATACCCCATCATTCTCCTTTATCCATATACCTATCCAAAAGCCTTTTGAAAGTCCCTAAAGTTTCTGACTCAACAACTTCCCCGAGCAAGGCATTCCATGCCTCGACCACTCTCTGGGTAAAGAACCTTCCCCTGACATCCCCCTTATATCTCCCACCCTTCACCTTAAATTTATGACCCCTTGTAACGCTTTGCTCCACCCGGGGAAAAAGTTTCTGACTGTCTACCCTATCTATTCCCCTGATCATCTTATAAACCTCTATCATGTCACCCCTCATCCTTCTCCTTTCTAATGAGAAGAGGCCTAGAATGTTCAGCCTTTCCTCGTAAGACTTATTCTCCATTCCAGGCAACATCCTGGTAAATCTCCTCTGCACCCTCTCCAAGGCTTCCACATCCTTCCTAAAATGAGGCGACCAGAACTGCACACAGTACTCCAAATGAGGCCTTACCAAGGTGTTTCACTGTGTATCAGGATCCTGCCAGATGTGTGTGGGGTTTTCACAGTGCATCAGGATCCTGCCAGATGTGTGTGGGGTTTTCACAGTGCATCAGGAATCCTTCCAGATGTGTATGGGTGTTTCACTGTGTATCAGGATCCTGCCAAGTGTGTATGGGGTTTTCACAGTGGATCAGGATCCTGCCAGGTGTGTCTGGGGTTTTCACAGTGTATCAGGATCCTGCCAGGTATTTATGGGGTTTTCACAGTGTATCAGGATCCTGCCAGATGTGCATGGGGTTTCACTGCGTATCAGGATCCTGCCAGGTGTGAATGGTGTTTCACAGTGGATCAGGATCCTGCCAGGTGTGTACGGGGTTTTCACAGTGTATCAGGATCCTGCCAGATGTGTGTGGAGATTTCACAGTGGATCCGGATACTGCCAGATGTGAATGGGGTTTTCCCAGTGCATCAGGATCCTGCCAGATGTGTATGGGGTTTTCACAGTGCATCAGGATCCTTCCAGATGTGTATGGGTGTTTGACAGTGTATCAGGATCCTGCATGGTGTGTATGGGGTTTCACAGTTTATCAGGTTCCTGCCAGATGTGAATGGGGTTTCACAGTGTATCAGGATCCTGCCAGATGTGAATGGGGTTTCACTGTGCATCAGGAACCTGCCAGGTGTGTAGGGGATTTCACAGTGCATCAGGCTCCTGCCAGGTGTGTATGGGGGTTTCACAGTATATCAGGATCCTGCCAGGTGTGTATGGGTTTTCACAGTCTATCAGGATCCTGCCAGGTGTGTATGGGGGTTTCACAGTTTATCAGGATCTCGCCAGGTGTGTATGGGAGTTTCACAGTTTATCAGCATCCTGCCAGGTGCGTATGGGGTATATACACTGGATCAGGATCCTGCCAGATGTGTATGGAGATTTCACAGTGGATCCGGATACTGCCAGATGTGAATGAGTTTTTCACAGTGCATCAGGATCCTGCCAGATGTGTGTGGGGTTTTCACAGTGCATCAGGAATCCTTCCAGATGTGTATGGGTGTTTCACAGTGTATCTGGATCCTGCATCGTGTGTATGGGGTTTCACAGTTTATCAGGTTCCTGCCAGATGTGAATGGGGTTTCACTGTGTATCAGGATCCTGCCAGATGCGTTTGGGGTTTTCCTAATGCATCAGGATCCTGCCAGATGTGAATGGGGTTTCACTGTGTATCAGGATCCTGCCAGATGCGTTTGGGGTTTTCCTAGTGCATCAGGATCCGGCCAGGTGTGTATGGGGTTTTCACAGTGTATCAGGATCCGGCCAGGTGTGCATGTGGGTTTCAAAGACTATCAGCATCCTGCCTGGTGTGTATGGGGATTTCACAGTGCATCAGGATCCTGCCAGGTTTGGATGTGGGTTTCACAGTGGATCAGGATCCTGCCAGGTGTGTATGGGCTTTTCACTGTGGATCAGGATCCTGCCAGATGTGTATGGAGATTTCACAGTGGATCAGTATCCTGCCAGGTGTGTATGGGGTTGTCACAGTGGATCAGGATCCTGCCAGATGTGTATGGAGATTTCACAGTGGATCAGTATCCTGCCAGGTGTGTATGGGGTTGTCACAGTGGATCAGGATCCTGCCAGGAGTGTCAGGGATTTCACAGTGTATCTGGATCCTGCCAGGTGTGTATGGGGTGTTCCCAGTTTATCAAGGTCCTGCCAGGCGTGTATGGAGTTTTCACAGTGGATCACGATCCTGCCAGGTGTGTATGGGGGTTTCACAGTGTATCATGACCCTGCCTGGTGTGTATGGTGTTTCACAGTGTATCAGAATCCTGCCTGGTGTGTATGGGGTTTCACAGTGAATCAGGATCCAGCCAGATGTGAATGGGGTTTCACTGTGTATCAGGATCCTGCCAGATGTGAATGGGGTTTCACTGTGCATCAGGAACCTGCCAGGTGTGTACGGGGATTTCACAGTGCATCAGGCTCCTGCCAGGTGTGTATGGGTGTTTCACAGTATGTCAGGATCCTGCCAGGTGTGTATGGGTTTTCACTGTATATCAGGATCCTGCCAGGTATGTTTGGGGGTTTCACAGTGTATCAGGTTCCTGCTAGGTGTGTATGGGGTTTTCACTGTGTATCAGGATCCTGCCAAGTGTGTATGGGGTTTTCACAGTGGATCAGGATCCTGACAGGTGTGTATGGGGTTTTCACAGCGGATCAGGATCCTGCCAGGTGTGTGTGGGGTTTTCACAGTGTATCAGGATCCTGCCAGGTATGTATGGGGTTTTCACAGTGTATCAGGAGCCTGCCAGATGTGCATGGGGTTTCACAGTGGATCAGGATCCTGCCAGGTGTGTACGGGGTTTTCACAGTGCATCAGGATCCTGCCAGATGTGTATGGAGATTTCACAGTGGATCCGGATACTGCCAGATGTGAATGAGGTTTTCACAGTGCATCAGGATCCTGCCAGATGTGTATGGGGTTTTCACAGTGCATCAGGATCCTTCCAGATGTGTATGGGTGTTTCACAGTGTATCAGGATCCTGCATCGTGTGCATGGGGTTTCACAGTTTATCAGGTTCCTGCCAGATGTGTATGGAGATTTCACAGTGGATCCGGATACTGCCAGATGTGAATGAGGTTTTCACAGTGCATCAGGATCCTGCCAGATGTGTATGGGGTTTTCACAGTGCATCAGGATCCTTCCAGATGTGTATGGGTGTTTCACAGTGTATCAGGATCCTGCATCGTGTGCATGGGGTTTCACAGTTTATCAGGTTCCTGCCAGATGTGAATGGGGTTTCACTGTGTATCAGGATCCTGCCAGATGTGAATGGGGTTTCACTGTGCATCAGGAAACTGCCAGGTGTGTTCGGGGATTTCACAGTGCATCAGGCTCCTGCCAGGTGTGTATGGGGGTTTCACAGTATATCAGGATCCTGCCAGGTGTGTATGGGTTTTCACAGTATATCAGGATCCTGCCAGGTGTGTATGGGGGTTTCACAGTTTATCAGGATCCCGCCAGGTGTGTATGGGAGTTCCACAGATTATCAGCATCCTGCCAGGTGCGTATGGGGTATATACAGTGGATCAGGATCCTGCCATATGTGTATTGTGTTTTCACAGTGTATCAGGATACTGCCAGGTGTGTTTGGGGTTTTCACAGTGTAACAGGAACCTGCCAAGTGTGTATGGGGTTTTCACAGTGGATCAGGATCCTGCCAGATGTGTATGGAGATTTCACAGTGGATCCGGGTTCTGCCAGATGGAATGAGGTTTTCACAGTGCATCAGGATCCTGCCTGATGTGTATGGGGTTTTCACAGTGCATCAGGATCCTTCCAGATGTGTATGGGTGTTTCACTGTGCATCAGGATCCAGCATCGTGTGTATGGGGTTTCACAGTTTATCAGGTTCCTGCCAGATGTGAATGGGGTTTCACTGTGTATCAGGATCCTGCCAGATGTGAATGGGGTTTCACTGTGCATCAGGAACCTGCCAGGTGTGTATGGGGATTCCACAGTGCATCAGGCTCCTGCCAGGTGTGTATGGGGGTTTCACAGTATATCAGGATCCTGCCAGGTGTGTATGGGCTTTCACAGTATATCAGGATCCTGCCAGGTGTGCATGGGGGTTTCACAGTTTATCAGGATCCCGCCAGGTGTGTATGGGAGTTTCACAGTTTATCAGCATCCGGCCAGGTGCGTATGGGGTATGTACAGTGGATCAGGATCCTGCCAGATGTGTATGGTGTTTTCACAGTGTATCAGGATCCTGCCAGGTGTGTATGGGGTTTTCACAGTGTAACAGGATCCTGCCAAGTGTGTATGGGTTTTTCACAGTGGATCAGGATCCTGCCGGGTGTTTGGGATTTCACAGTGGATCAAGATCCTGCCAGGTGAGTTAGGGGTTTTCACAGTGTATCAGGATCCTGCCAGGTGTGTATGGGGTTTTCACAGTGTATCAGGATCCTGCCAGATGTGAATGGGTTTTCACTGCGTATCAGGATCCTGCCAGATGTGGATGGTGTTTCACAGTGGGTCAGGATCCGGCCAGGTGTGTACGGGGTTTTCACAGTGTATCAGGATCCTGCCAGATGTGAATGAGGTTTTCACAGTGCATCAGGATCCTGCCAGATGTGTATGAGGTTTTCACAGTGCATCAGGATCCTTCCAGATGTGTATGTGTGTTTCACAGTGTATCAGGATCCTGCATCGTGTGTATGGGGTTTCACAGTTTATCAGGATCCTGCCAGGTGTGTATGGGGTTTTCACAGTGCATCAGGATCCTGCCAGGTGTGTATGGGGTTTTCACAGTGGATCAGGATCCTGCCAGGTGGGTATGTGGGTTTCACAGATTATCAGCATCCTGCCTGGTGTGTATGGGGATTTCACAGTGTATCAGGATCCTGCCAGGTGTGTATGTGGGTTTCACAGTTTATCAGGATCCTGCCTGGTATGTTTGGGGGTTTCACAGTGTATCAGGTTCCCGCTAGGTGTGTATGGGGTTTTCACTGTGTTTCAGGATCCTGCCAAGTGTGTATGGGGTTTTCACAGTGGATCAGGATCCTGACAGGTGTGTATGGGGTTTTCACAGCGGATCAGGATCCTGCCAGGTGTGTGTGGGGTTTTCACAGTGTATCAGGATCCTGCCAGGTATGTATGGGGTTTTCACAGTGTATCAGGAGCCTGCCAGATGTGCATGGGGTTTCACAGTGGATCAGGATCCTGCCAGGTGTGTACGGGGTTTTCACAGTGCATCAGGATCCTGCCAGATGTGTATGGAGATTTCACAGTGGATCCGGATACTGCCAGATGTGAATGAGGTTTTCACAGTGCATCAGGATCCTGCCAGATGTGTATGGGGTTTTCACAGTGCATCAGGATCCTTCCAGATGTGTATGGGTGTTTCACAGTGTATCAGGATCCTGCATCGTGTGCATGGGGTTTCACAGTTTATCAGGTTCCTGCCAGATGTGAATGGGGTTTAACTGTGTATCAGGATCCTGCCAGATGTGAATGGGGTTTCACTGTGCATCAGGAAACTGCCAGGTTTGTTCGGGGATTTCACAGTGCATCAGGCTCCTGCCAGGTGTGTATGGGGGTTTCACAGTATATCAGGATCCTGCCAGGTGTGTATGGGTTTTCACAGTATATCAGGATCCTGCCAGGTGTGTATGGGGGTTTCACAGTTTATCAGGATCCCGCCAGGTGTGTATGGGAGTTCCACAGATTATCAGCATCCTGCCAGGTGCGTATGGGGTATATACAGTGGATCAGGATCCTGCCATATGTGTATTGTGTTTTCACAGTGTATCAGGATACTGCCAGGTGTGTTTGGGGTTTTCACAGTGTAACAGGAACCTGCCAAGTGTGTATGGGGTTTTCACAGTGGATCAGGATCCTGCCAGATGTGTATGGAGATTTCACAGTGGATCCGGGTTCTGCCAGATGGAATGAGGTTTTCACAGTGCATCAGGATCCTGCCTGATGTGTATGGGGTTTTCACAGTGCATCAGGATCCTTCCAGATGTGTATGGGTGTTTCACTGTGCATCAGGATCCAGCATCGTGTGTATGGGGTTTCACAGTTTATCAGGTTCCTGCCAGATGTGAATGGGGTTTCACTGTGTATCAGGATCCTGCCAGATGTGAATGGGGTTTCACTGTGCATCAGGAACCTGCCAGGTGTGTACGGGGATTTCACAGTGCATCAGGCTCCTGCCAGGTGTGTATGGGGGTTTCACAGTATATCAGGATCCTGCCAGGTGTGTATGGGCTTTCACAGTATATCAGGATCCTGCCAGGTGTGCATGGGGGTTTCACAGTTTATCAGGATCCCGCCAGGTGTGTATGGGAGTTTCACAGTTTATCAGCATCCGGCCAGGTGCGTATGGGGTATGTACAGTGGATCAGGATCCTGCCAGATGTGTATGGTGTTTTCACAGTGTATCAGGATCCTGCCAGGTGTGTATGGGGTTTTCACAGTGTAACAGGATCCTGCCAAGTGTGTATGGGTTTTTCACAGTGGATCAGGGTCCTGCCGGGTGTTTGGGATTTCACAGTGGATCAAGATCCTGCCAGGTGAGTTAGGGGTTTTCACAGTGTATCAGGATCCTGCCAGGTGTGTATGGGGTTTTCACAGTGTATCAGGATCCTGCCAGATGTGAATGGGTTTTCACTGCGTATCAGGATCCTGCCAGATGTGGATGGTGTTTCACAGTGGGTCAGGATCCGGCCAGGTGTGTACGGGGTTTTCACAGTGTATCAGGATCCTGCCAGATGTGAATGAGGTTTTCACAGTGCATCAGGATCCTGCCAGATGTGTATGAGGTTTTCACAGTGCATCAGGATCCTTCCAGATGTGTATGTGTGTTTCACAGTGTATCAGGATCCTGCATCGTGTGTATGGGGTTTCACAGTTTATCAGGATCCTGCCAGGTGTGTATGGGGTTTTCACAGTGCATCAGGATCCTGCCAGGTGTGTATGGGGTTTTCACAGTGGATCAGGATCCTGCCAGGTGTGTATGTGGGTTTCACAGATTATCAGCATCCTGCCTGGTGTGTATGGGGATTTCACAGTGTATCAGGATCCTGCCAGGTGTGTATGTGGGTTTCACAGTTTATCAGGATCCTGCCTGGTGTGTATGGGGTTTCACAGTGGATCAGTATCCTGCCAGGTGTGTATTTGGGTTTCACAGTTTATCAGCATCCTGCCAGATGTGAATGGGGTTTCACAGTGGATCAGGATCCTGCCAGGTGTGTACGGGGTTTTCACAGTGGATCAGGATCCTGCCAGATGTGTATGGAGTTTTCGCAGTGGATCAGGATCCTGCCAGGTGTGTATGGGGTTTTCACAGTGGATCAGGATCCTGCCAGGTGTGTCAGGGATTTCACAGTGTATCAGGATCCTGCCAGGTGTGTATGGGGTGTTTACAGTTTATCAAGGTGCTGCCAGGCGTGGATGGAGTTTTCACAGTGGATCAGGATCCTGCCAGGTGTGTATGGTGGTTTCACTGTGTATCAGGATCCTGCCAGGTGTGTATGGGATTTCAATGTGTATCAGGATTCTTTCAGGTGTGTATGGGGTTTCACAGTGTATCAGGATCCTGCCAGATGTGAGTGGGGATTCACTGTGGATCAGGATCCTGACAGATGTGAATGGATTTTCACTGTGCATCAGGAACCTGCCATGTGTGCACGGGATTTCACAGTGCATCAGGCTCCTGCCAGGTGTGTATGGGGGTTTCACAGTATATCAGGATCCTGCCAGGTGTGTATTGGGGTTCCACAGTTTATCAGGATCCTGCCAGGTGTGCATGTGGGTTTCACAGTTTATCAGGATACTGCCAGATGTGAATGGGGTTTTCACAGTGCATCAGGATCCTGCCAGATGTGTATGGGGTTTTCACAGTCCATCAGGTTCCTTCCAGATGTGTATGGGTGTTTCATAGTGTATCAGGATCCTGCATCGTGTGTATGGGGTTTCACAGTTTATCAGGATCCTGCCAGGTGTGTATGGGGTTTTCACAGTGTATCAGGATCTGCCAGGTGTGTATGGGGTTTTCGCAGAGTATCAGGATCCTGCCAGGTGTGTATGTGGGTTTCACAGATTATCAGCATCCTGCCTGGTGCATATGGGGATTTCACAGTGTATCAGGATCCTGCCAGGTGTGTATGTGGGTTTCACAGTTTATCAGGATCCTGCCATATGTGAATGGGGTTTTCACAGTGCATCAGGATCCTGCCAGGTGTGTATGTGGGTTTCACAGATTATCAGGATCCTGCCAGATGTGAATGGGGTTTCACGGTGGTTCAGGATCCTGCCAGGTGTGTACGGGGTTTTCACAGTGGATCAGGATCCTGCCAGATGTGTATGGAGTTTTCACAGTGGATCAGGATCCTGCCAGGTGTGTATGGGATTTTCACAGTATATCAGGATCCTGCCAGGAGTGTCAGGGATTTCACAGTGTATCAGGATCCTGCCAGGTGTGTATGGGGTTTCACAGTGGATCAGGATCCTGCCAGATGTGTATGGAGATTTCACAGTGGATCCGGATACTGCCAGATGTGAATGAGTTTTTCACAGTGCATCAGGATCCTGCCACATGTGTGTGGGGTTTTAACAGTGCATCAGGATCCTTCCAGATGTGTATGGGTGTTTCACAGTGTATCAGGATCCTGCATCGTGTGTATGGGGTTTCACAGTATATCAGGAACCTGCCAGATGTGAATGGGGTTTCACTGTGTATCAGGATCCTGCCAGATGTGAATGGGGTTTCACCGTGCATCAGGAACCTGCCAGGTGTGTACGGGGATTTCTCAGTGCATCAGGCTCCTGCCAGGTGTGTATGGGGGTTTCACAGTATATCAGGATCCTGCCAGGTGTGTATGGGTTTTCACAGTATAGCAGGATCCTGCCAGGTGTGTATGGGGGTTTCACAGTTTATCAGGATCCCGCCAGTTGTGTATGGGAGTTTCACAGTTTATCAGCATCCTGCCAGGTGCGTATGGGGTATGTGCAGTGGATCAGGATCCTGCCAGATGTGTATGGTGTTTTCACAGTGGATCAAGATCCTGCCAGGTGTGTTTGAGGTTTTCACAGTGTATCAGGATCCTGCCAGGTCTGTATGGGGTTTTCACAGTGTATCAGGATCCTGCCAGATGTGCATGTGGGTTTCAAAGATTATCAGCATCCTGCCTGGTATGTATGGGGATTTCACAGTGCATCAGTATCCTGCCAGGTTTGGATGTGGGTTTCACAGTGGATCAGGATCCTGCCAGGTGTGTACGGGCTTTTCACAGTGGATCAGGATCCTGCCAGGTGTGTACGGGGTTTTCACAGTGTATCAGGATCCGGCCAGGTGTGTATGGGGTTTTCACAGTGTATCAGGATCCGGCCAGGTGTGCATGTGGGTTTCAAAGACTATCAGCATCCTGCCTGGTGTGTATGGGGATTTCACAGTGCATCAGGATCCTGCCAGGTTTGGATGTGGGTTTCACAGTGGATCAGGATCCTGCCAGGTGTGTACGGGCATTTCACAGTGGATCAGGATCCTGCCAGATGTGTATGGAGATTTCACAGTGGATCAGTATCCTGCCAGGTGTGTATGGGGTTGTCACAGTGGATCAGGATCCTGCCAGGAGTGTCAGGGATTTCACAGTGTATCTGGATCCTGCCAGGTGTGTATGGGGTGTTCCCAGTTTATCAAGGTCCTGCCAGGCGTGTATGGAGTTTTCACAGTGGAGCACGATCCTGCCAGGTGTGTATGGGGGTTTCACAGTGTATCATGACCCTGCCTGGTGTGTATGGGGTTTCACAGTGTATCAGGATACTGCCTGGTGTGTATGGGGTTTCACAGTGAATCAGGATCCAGCCAGATGTGAATGGGGTTTCACTGTGTATCAGGATCCTGCCAGATGTGAATGGGGTTTCACTGTGCATCTGGAACCTGCCAGGTGTGTACGGGGATTTCACAGTGCATCAGGCTCCTGCCAGGTGTGTCTGGGGGTTTCACAGTTTATCAGGATCCCGCCAGGTGTGTATGGGAGTTCCACAGATTATCAGCATCCTGCCAGGTGCGTATGGGGTATATACAGTGGATCAGGATCCTGCCATATGTGTATTGTGTTTTCACAGTGTATCAGGATACTGCCAGGTGTGTTTGGGGTTTTCACAGTGTAACAGGAACCTGCCAAGTGTGTATGGGGTTTTCACAGTGGATCAGGATCCTGCCAGATGTGTATGGAGATTTCACAGTGGATCCGGGTTCTGCCAGATGGAATGAGGTTTTCACAGTGCATCAGGATCCTGCCTGATGTGTATGGGGTTTTCACAGTGCATCAGGATCCTTCCAGATGTGTATGGGTGTTTCACTGTGCATCAGGATCCAGCATCGTGTGTATGGGGTTTCACAGTTTATCAGGTTCCTGCCAGATGTGAATGGGGTTTCACTGTGTATCAGGATCCTGCCAGATGTGAATGGGGTTTCACTGTGCATCAGGAACCTGCCAGGTGTGTACGGGGATTTCACAGTGCATCAGGCTCCTGCCAGGTGTGTATGGGGGTTTCACAGTATATCAGGATCCTGCCAGGTGTGTATGGGCTTTCACAGTATATCAGGATCCTGCCAGGTGTGCATGGGGGTTTCACAGTTTATCAGGATCCCGCCAGGTGTGTATGGGAGTTTCACAGTTTATCAGCATCCGGCCAGGTGCGTATGGGGTATGTACAGTGGATCAGGATCCTGCCAGATGTGTATGGTGTTTTCACAGTGTATCAGGATCCTGCCAGGTGTGTATGGGGTTTTCACAGTGTAACAGGATCCTGCCAAGTGTGTATGGGTTTTTCACAGTGGATCAGGGTCCTGCCGGGTGTTTGGGATTTCACAGTGGATCAAGATCCTGCCAGGTGAGTTAGGGGTTTTCACAGTGTATCAGGATCCTGCCAGGTGTGTATGGGGTTTTCACAGTGTATCAGGATCCTGCCAGATGTGAATGGGTTTTCACTGCGTATCAGGATCCTGCCAGATGTGGATGGTGTTTCACAGTGGGTCAGGATCCGGCCAGGTGTGTACGGGGTTTTCACAGTGTATCAGGATCCTGCCAGATGTGAATGAGGTTTTCACAGTGCATCAGGATCCTGCCAGATGTGTATGAGGTTTTCACAGTGCATCAGGATCCTTCCAGATGTGTATGTGTGTTTCACAGTGTATCAGGATCCTGCATCGTGTGTATGGGGTTTCACAGTTTATCAGGATCCTGCCAGGTGTGTATGGGGTTTTCACAGTGCATCAGGATCCTGCCAGGTGTGTATGGGGTTTTCACAGTGGATCAGGATCCTGCCAGGTGTGTATGTGGGTTTCACAGATTATCAGCATCCTGCCTGGTGTGTATGGGGATTTCACAGTGTATCAGGATCCTGCCAGGTGTGTATGTGGGTTTCACAGTTTATCAGGATCCTGCCTGGTGTGTATGGGGTTTCACAGTGGATCAGTATCCTGCCAGGTGTGTATTTGGGTTTCACAGTTTATCAGCATCCTGCCAGATGTGAATGGGGTTTCACAGTGGATCAGGATCCTGCCAGGTGTGTACGGGGTTTTCACAGTGGATCAGGATCCTGCCAGATGTGTATGGAGTTTTCGCAGTGGATCAGGATCCTGCCAGGTGTGTATGGGGTTTTCACAGTGGATCAGGATCCTGCCAGGTGTGTCAGGGATTTCACAGTGTATCAGGATCCTGCCAGGTGTGTATGGGGTGTTTACAGTTTATCAAGGTGCTGCCAGGCGTGGATGGAGTTTTCACAGTGGATCAGGATCCTGCCAGGTGTGTATGGTGGTTTCACTGTGTATCAGGATCCTGCCAGGTGTGTATGGGATTTCAATGTGTATCAGGATTCTTTCAGGTGTGTATGGGGTTTCACAGTGTATCAGGATCCTGCCAGATGTGAGTGGGGATTCACTGTGGATCAGGATCCTGACAGATGTGAATGGATTTTCACTGTGCATCAGGAACCTGCCATGTGTGCACGGGATTTCACAGTGCATCAGGCTCCTGCCAGGTGTGTATGGGGGTTTCACAGTATATCAGGATCCTGCCAGGTGTGTATTGGGGTTCCACAGTTTATCAGGATCCTGCCAGGTGTGCATGTGGGTTTCACAGTTTATCAGGATACTGCCAGATGTGAATGGGGTTTTCACAGTGCATCAGGATCCTGCCAGATGTGTATGGGGTTTTCACAGTCCATCAGGTTCCTTCCAGATGTGTATGGGTGTTTCATAGTGTATCAGGATCCTGCATCGTGTGTATGGGGTTTCACAGTTTATCAGGATCCTGCCAGGTGTGTATGGGGTTTTCACAGTGTATCAGGATCTGCCAGGTGTGTATGGGGTTTTCGCAGAGTATCAGGATCCTGCCAGGTGTGTATGTGGGTTTCACAGATTATCAGCATCCTGCCTGGTGCATATGGGGATTTCACAGTGTATCAGGATCCTGCCAGGTGTGTATGTGGGTTTCACAGTTTATCAGGATCCTGCCATATGTGAATGGGGTTTTCACAGTGCATCAGGATCCTGCCAGGTGTGTATGTGGGTTTCACAGATTATCAGGATCCTGCCAGATGTGAATGGGGTTTCACGGTGGTTCAGGATCCTGCCAGGTGTGTACGGGGTTTTCACAGTGGATCAGGATCCTGCCAGATGTGTATGGAGTTTTCACAGTGGATCAGGATCCTGCCAGGTGTGTATGGGATTTTCACAGTATATCAGGATCCTGCCAGGAGTGTCAGGGATTTCACAGTGTATCAGGATCCTGCCAGGTGTGTATGGGGTTTCACAGTGGATCAGGATCCTGCCAGATGTGTATGGAGATTTCACAGTGGATCCGGATACTGCCAGATGTGAATGAGTTTTTCACAGTGCATCAGGATCCTGCCACATGTGTGTGGGGTTTTAACAGTGCATCAGGATCCTTCCAGATGTGTATGGGTGTTTCACAGTGTATCAGGATCCTGCATCGTGTGTATGGGGTTTCACAGTATATCAGGAACCTGCCAGATGTGAATGGGGTTTCACTGTGTATCAGGATCCTGCCAGATGTGAATGGGGTTTCACCGTGCATCAGGAACCTGCCAGGTGTGTACGGGGATTTCTCAGTGCATCAGGCTCCTGCCAGGTGTGTATGGGGGTTTCACAGTATATCAGGATCCTGCCAGGTGTGTATGGGTTTTCACAGTATAGCAGGATCCTGCCAGGTGTGTATGGGGGTTTCACAGTTTATCAGGATCCCGCCAGTTGTGTATGGGAGTTTCACAGTTTATCAGCATCCTGCCAGGTGCGTATGGGGTATGTGCAGTGGATCAGGATCCTGCCAGATGTGTATGGTGTTTTCACAGTGGATCAAGATCCTGCCAGGTGTGTTTGAGGTTTTCACAGTGTATCAGGATCCTGCCAGGTCTGTATGGGGTTTTCACAGTGTATCAGGATCCTGCCAGATGTGCATGTGGGTTTCAAAGATTATCAGCATCCTGCCTGGTATGTATGGGGATTTCACAGTGCATCAGTATCCTGCCAGGTTTGGATGTGGGTTTCACAGTGGATCAGGATCCTGCCAGGTGTGTACGGGCTTTTCACAGTGGATCAGGATCCTGCCAGGTGTGTACGGGGTTTTCACAGTGTATCAGGATCCGGCCAGGTGTGTATGGGGTTTTCACAGTGTATCAGGATCCGGCCAGGTGTGCATGTGGGTTTCAAAGACTATCAGCATCCTGCCTGGTGTGTATGGGGATTTCACAGCGCATCAGGATCCTGCCAGGTTTGGATGTGGGTTTCACAGTGGATCAGGATCCTGCCAGGTGTGTACGGGCATTTCACAGTGGATCAGGATCCTGCCAGATGTGTATGGAGATTTCACAGTGGATCAGTATCCTGCCAGGTGTGTATGGGGTTGTCACAGTGGATCAGGATCCTGCCAGGAGTGTCAGGGATTTCACAGTGTATCTGGATCCTGCCAGGTGTGTATGGGGTGTTCCCAGTTTATCAAGGTCCTGCCAGGCGTGTATGGAGTTTTCACAGTGGAGCACGATCCTGCCAGGTGTGTATGGGGGTTTCACAGTGTATCATGACCCTGCCTGGTGTGTATGGGGTTTCACAGTGTATCAGGATACTGCCTGGTGTGTATGGGGTTTCACAGTGAATCAGGATCCAGCCAGATGTGAATGGGGTTTCACTGTGTATCAGGATCCTGCCAGATGTGAATGGGGTTTCACTGTGCATCTGGAACCTGCCAGGTGTGTACGGGGATTTCACAGTGCATCAGGCTCCTGCCAGGTGTGTATGGGTGTTTCACAGTATATCAGGATCCTGCCAGGTGTGTATGGGTTTTCACTGTATATCAGGATCCTGCCAGGTATATTTGGGGGTTTCACAGTGTATCAGGTTCCCGCTAGGTGTGTATGGGGTTTTCACTGTGTATCAGGATCCTGCCAAGTGTGTATGGGGTTTTCACAGTGGATCAGGATCCTGCCAGGTGTGTATGGGGTTTTCACAGTGGATCAGGATCCTGCCAGGTGTGTGTGGGGTTTTCACAGTGTATCAGGATCCTGCCAGGTATGTATGGGGTTTTCACAGTGTATCAGGATCCTGCCAGATGTGCATGGCGTTTCACAGTGGATCAGGATCCTGCCAGGTGTGTACGGGGTTTTCACAGTGCATCAGGATCCTGCCAGATGTGTATGGAGATTTCACAGTGGATCCGGATACTGCCAGATGTGAATGAGGTTTTCACAGTGCATCAGGATCCTGCCAGATGTGTATGGGGTTTTCACAGTGCATCAGGATCCTTCCAGATGTGTATGGGTGTTTCACAGTGTATCAGGATCCTGCATCGTGTGCATGGGGTTTCACAGCTAATCAGGTTCCTGCCAGATGTGAATGGGGTTTCACTGTGTATCAGGATCCTGCCAGATGTGAATGGGGTTTCACTGTGCATCAGGAAACTGCCAGGTGTGTACGGGGATTTCACAGTGCATCAGGCTCCTGCCAGGTGTGTATGGGGGTTTCACAGTATATCAGGATCCTGCCAGGTGTGTATGGGTTTTCACAGTATATCAGGATCCTGCCAGGTGTGTATGGGGGTTTCACAGTTTATCAGGATCCCGCCAGGTGTGTATGGGAGTTCCACAGATTATCAGCATCCTGCCAGGTGCGTATGGGGTATATACAGTGGATCAGGATCCTGCCATATGTGTATTGTGTTTTCACAGTGTATCAGGATACTGCCAGGTGTGTTTGGGGTTTTCACAGTGTAACAGGATCCTGCCAAGTGTGTATGGGGTTTTCACAGTGGATCAGGATCCTGCCAGATGTGTATGGAGATTTCACAGTGGATCCGGGTACTGCCAGATGGAATGAGGTTTTCACAGTGCATCAGGATCCTGCCAGATGTGTATGGGGTTTTCACAGTGCATCAGGATCCAGCATCGTGTGTATGGGGTTTCACAGTTTATCAGGTTCCTGCCAGATGTGAATGGGGTTTCACTGTGTATCAGGATCCTGCCAGATGTGAATGGGGTTTCACTGTGCATCAGGAACCTGCCAGGTGTGTACGGGGATTTCACAGTGCATCAGGCTCCTGCCAGGTGTGTATGGGGGTTTCACAGTATATCAGGATCCTGCCAGGTGTGTATGGGCTTTCACAGTATATCAGGATCCTGCCAGGTGTGCATGGGGGTTTCACAGTTTATCAGGATCCCGCCAGGTGTGTATGGGAGTTTCACAGTTTATCAGCATCCGGCCAGGTGCGTATGGGGTATGTACAGTGGATCAGGATCCTGCCAGATGTGTATGGTGTTTTCACAGTGTATCAGGATCCTGCCAGGTGTGTATGGGGTTTTCACAGTGTAACAGGATCCTGCCAAGTGTGTATGGGTTTTTCACAGTGGATCAGGATCCTGCCGGGTGTTTGGGATTTCACAGTGGATCAAGATCCTGCCAGGTGAGTTTGGGGTTTTCACAGTGTATCAGGATCCTGCCAGGTGTGTATGGGGTTTTCACAGTGTATCAGGATCCTGCCAGATGTGAATGGGTTTTCACTGCGTATCAGGATCCTGCCAGATGTGGATGGTGTTTCACAGTGGGTCAGGATCCGGCCAGGTGTGTACGGGGTTTTCACAGTGTATCAGGATCCTGCCAGATGTGAATGAGGTTTTCACAGTGCATCAGGATCCTGCCAGATGTGTATGAGGTTTTCACAGTGCATCAGGATCCTTCCAGATGTGTATGTGTGTTTCACAGTGTATCAGGATCCTGCATCGTGTGTATGGGGTTTCACAGTTTATCAGGATCCTGCCAGGTGTGTATGGGGTTTTCACAGTGTATCAGGATCCTGCCAGGTGTGTATGGGGTTTTCACAGTGGATCAGGATCCTGCCAGGTGTGTATTTGGGTTTCACAGTTTATCAGCATCCTGCCAGATGTGAATGGGGTTTCACAGTGGATCAGGATCCTGCCAGGTGTGTACGGGGTTTTCACAGTGGATCAGGATCCTGCCAGATGTGTATGGAGTTTTCACAGTGGATCAGGATCCTGCCAGGTGTGTATGGGGTTTTCACAGTGGATCAGGATCCTGCCAGGTGTGTCAGGGATTTCACAGTGTATCAGGATCCTGCCAGGTGTGTATGGGGTGTTTACAGTTTATCAAGGTGCTGCCAGGCGTGGATGGAGTTTTCACAGTGGATCAGGATCCTGCCAGGTGTGTATGGGGGTTTCACTGTGTATCAGGATCCTGCCAGGTGTGTATGGGATTTCAATGTGTATCAGGATTCTTTCAGGTGTGTATGGGGTTTCACAGTGTATCAGGATCCTGCCAGATGTGAGTGGGGATTCACTGTGGATCAGGATCCTGACAGATGTGAATGGATTTTCACTGTGCATCAGGAACCTGCCATGTGTGCACGGGATTTCACAGTGCATCAGGCTCCTGCCAGGAGTGTATGGGGGTTTCACAGTATATCAGGATCCTGCCAGGTGTGTATTGGGGTTCCACAGTTTATCAGGATCCTGCCAGGTGTGCATGTGGGTTTCACAGTTTATCAGGATACTGCCAGATGTGAATGGGGTTTTCACAGTGCATCAGGATCCTGCCAGATGTGTATGGGGTTTTCACAGTCCATCAGGTTCCTTCCAGATGGGTATGGGTGTTTCATAGTGTATCAGGATCCTGCATCGTGTGTATGGGGTTTCACAGTTTATCAGGATCCTGCCAGGTGTGTATGGGGTTTTCACAGTGTATCAGGATCTGTCAGGTGTGTATGGGGTTTTCGCAGAGTATCAGGATCCTGCCAGGTGTGTACGTGGGTTTCACAGATTATCAGCATCCTGCCTGGTGCATATGGGGATTTCACAGTGTATCAGGATCCTGCCAGGTGTGTATGTGGGTTTCACAGTTTATCAGGATCCTGCCATATGTGAATGGGGTTTTCACAGTGCATCAGGATCCTGCCAGGTGTGTATGTGGGTTTCACAGATTATCAGGATCCTGCCAGATGTGAATGGGGTTTCACGGTGGTTCAGGATCCTGCCAGGTGTGTACGGGGTTTTCACAGTGGATCAGGATCCTGCCAGATGTGTATGGAGTTTTCACAGTGGATCAGGATCCTGCCAGGTGTGTATGGGATTTTCACAGTATATCAGGATCCTGCCAGGAGTGTCAGGGATTTCACAGTGTATCAGGATCCTGCCAGGTGTGTATGGGGTTTCACAGTGTATCAGGATCCTGCTAGGTGTGTATGGGGTTTCACAGTGGACCAGGATCCTGCCAGGTGTGTATGGGGTTTCACAGTGTATCAGGATCCTGCCAGGTGTGTATGGGGTTTCACAGTGTATCAGGATCCAGCCAGATGTGAATGGGGTTTCACTGGGTATCAGGATCCTGCCAGATGTGAATGGGGTTACACTGCGCATCAGGAACCTGCCAGGTGTTTACGGGGATTTCACAGTGCATCAGGCTCCTGCCAGGTGAGTATGGGGTTTCACAGTATATCAGGATCCTGCCAGGTGTGTATGGGTTTTCAAAGTATATCAGGATCCTGCCAGGTGTGTATGGGGGTTTCACAGTTTATAAGGATCCCGCCAGGTGTGTGTGGTTGTTTCACAGTTTATCAGCATCCTGCCAGGTGCGTATGGGGTATATACAGTGGATCAGTATCCTGCCAGGTATGTATGGTGTTTTCACAGTGCATCAGGATCCTGCCAGGTGTGTATGGGGTTTTCACAGTGTGTCAGGATCCTGCCAAGTTTGTATGGGGTTTTCACAGTGGATCAGGATCCTGCCAGGTGTGTATGGGTTTTTCGCAGTGGATCAGGATCCTGCCAGGTGTGTGTGGGGTTTTCACAGTGTATCAGGATCCTGCCAGGTGTGTATGGGGTTTTCACAGTGTATCAGTATCCTGCCAGATGTGAATGAGGTTTCACTGCGTATCAGGATCCTGCCAGATGTGAATGGTGTTTCACAACGGATCAGGATCCTGCCAGGTGTGTACGGGTTTTTCACAGTGTATCAGGATCCTGCCAGATGTGAATGAGGTCTTCACAGTGCATCAGTATCCTTCCAGATGTGTATGGGTGTTTCACAGTGTATCAGGATCCTGCATCGTGTGGATGGGGTTTCACAGTTTATCAGGTTCCTGCCAGGTGTGTCTGAGGTTTTCACAGTGTATCAGGATCCTGCCAGGTGTGTATGTGGGTTTCACAGATTATCAGTATCCTTCCAGGTGTGTCTGGGATATTCACAGTATATCAGGATCCTGCCAGTTGTGTATGTGGGTTTCACAGTTTATCAGGATCCTGCCAGGTGTGTATGTGCGGTTCACAGTTTATCAGGATCCTGCCAGATGTGAATGGGGTTTCACTGTGTATCAGGATCCTGCCAGATGTGAATGGGGTTTCACTGTGCATCAGGAACCTGCCAGGTGTGTACCGGGATTTCACAGTGCATCAGGCTCCTGCCAGGTGTGTATGGGGGTTTCACAGTATATCAGGATCCTGCCAGATGTGAATGGGGTTTCACTGTGCATCAGGAACCTGCCAGGTGTGTACCGGGATTTCACAGTGCATCAGGATCCCGCCAGGTGTGTATGGGGGTTTCACAGTTTATCAGCATCCTGCCAGGTGCGTATGGGGTATATACAGTGGATCAGGATCCTGCCAGGTGTGTATGGGGTTTTCACAGTGGATCAGGATCCTGCCAGGTGTGTGTGGGGTTTTCACAGTGTATCAGGATCCTGCCGGTTGTGTATGGGGTTTTCACAGTGTATCAGGATCCTGGCAGATGTGAATGGGGTTTCACTGCGTATCAGGATCCAGCCAGATGTGAATGGTGTTCCACTTTGGATCAGGATCCTGCCAGATGTGTATGGGTGTTTCACAGTGTATCAGGATCCTGCATCGTGTGTATGGGGTTTCACAGTTTATCTGTTTCCTGCCAGGTGTGTATGGGGTTTTCACAGTGTATCAGGATCCTGCCAGGAGTGTATGGGGTTTTCACAGGGTATCAGGATCCTGCCACGTGTGTATGTGGATTTCACAGTTTATCAGGACACTGCCAGGTGTGTCTGGGGTTTTCACAGATTATCAGGATCCTGCCAGGTGTGTATGGGGGTTTCACAGTTTATCAGGATCCTGCCTGGTGTGCATGTGGGTTTCACAGATTATCAGTATCCTTCCAGGTGTGTCTGGGATATTCACAGTATATCAGGATCCTGCCAGTTGTGTATGTGGGTTTCACAGTTTATCAGGATCCTGCCAGGTGTGTATGTGCGGTTCACAGTTTATCAGGATCCTGCCAGATGTGAATGGGGTTTCACTGTGTATCAGGATCCTGCCAGATGTGAATGGGGTTTCACTGTGCATCAGGAACCTGCCAGGTGTGTACCGGGATTTCACAGTGCATCAGGCTCCTGCCAGGTGTGTATGGGGGTTTCACAGTATATCAGGATCCTGCCAGATGTGAATGGGGTTTCACTGTGCATCAGGAACCTGCCAGGTGTGTACCGGGATTTCACAGTGCATCAGGATCCCGCCAGGTGTGTATGGGGGTTTCACAGTTTATCAGCATCCTGCCAGGTGCGTATGGGGTATATACAGTGGATCAGGATCCTGCCAGGTGTGTATGGGGTTTTCACAGTGGATCAGGATCCTGCCAGGTGTGTGTGGGGTTTTCACAGTGTATCAGGATCCTGCCGGTTGTGTATGGGGTTTTCACAGTGTATCAGGATCCTGGCAGATGTGAATGGGGTTTCACTGCGTATCAGGATCCAGCCAGATGTGAATGGTGTTCCACTTTGGATCAGGATCCTGCCAGATGTGTATGGGTGTTTCACAGTGTATCAGGATCCTGCATCGTGTGTATGGGGTTTCACAGTTTATCTGTTTCCTGCCAGGTGTGTATGGGGTTTTCACAGTGTATCAGGATCCTGCCAGGAGTGTATGGGGTTTTCACAGGGTATCAGGATCCTGCCACGTGTGTATGTGGATTTCACAGTTTATCAGGACACTGCCAGGTGTGTCTGGGGTTTTCACAGATTATCAGGATCCTGCCAGGTGTGTATGGGGGTTTCACAGTTTATCAGGATCCTGCCTGGTGTGCATGTGGGTTTCACAGTTTATCAGGATCCTGCCAGATGTGAATGGGGTTTTCACAGTGCATCAGGATCCTGTCAGATGTGTATGGGGTTTTCACAGTCCATCAGTTTGCTTCCAGATGTGTATGGGGTATATATACAGTGGATCAGGATCCTGCCAGGTGTGTATGGGGTTGCACAGTTTATCAGGATCCTGCCAGGGGTGTATGGGGTTTTCACAGTGTATCAGGATCCTGCCAGGTGTGTATGGGGTTTTCACAGTGTATCAGGATCCTGCCAGGTGTGTATGTGGGTTTCACAGTTTATCAGCATCCTGCCTGGTGTGTATGGGTATTTCACAGTGTATCAGGATCCTGCCAGGTGTGTATGTGGGTTTCACAGTTTATCAGGATCCTGGTTGGTGTGTATGGGTTTTCACAGTGGATGAGGATCCTGCCAGGTGTGCATGTGGGTTTCACAGTTTATCAGGATCCTGCCAGTTGTGAATGGGGTTTCACAGTGGATCAGGATCCTGCCAGGTGTGTCCGGGTTTTCACAGTGGATCAGGATCCTGCCAGATGTGTATGGAGATTTCACAGTGGATCAGGATACTGCCAGGTGTGTATGGGTGTTTCACAGTGTATCTGGATCCTGCATCGTCTGTATGGGGTTTCACAGTTTATCTGGTTCCTGCCAGGTGTGTATGGGGTTTTCACAGTGTATCAGGATCCTGCCAGGTGTGTATGGGGTTTTCACAGTGTATCAGAATCCTGCCAGGTGTGTATGTGGGTTTCACAGTTTATCTGGTTCCTGCCAGGTGTGTATGGGGTTTTCACAGTGTATCAGGATCCTGCCAGGTGTGTATGGGGGTTTCACAGTTTATCAGGATCCTGCCTGGTGTGTATGTGGGTTTCACAGTTTATCAGGATCCTGCCAGATGTGAATGGGGTTTTCACAGTGCATCAGAATCCTGTCAGATGTCTATGGGGTTTTCACAGTCCATCAGTTTGCTTCCAGATGTGTATGGGGTATATTTACAGTGGATCAGGATCCTGCAAGGTGTGTATGGGGTTTCACAGTTTATGAGGATCCTGCCAGGGGTTTATGGGGTTTTCACAGTGTATCAGGATCCTGCCAGGTGTGTTTGGGGTTTTCACAGTGTATCAGGAACCTGCCAGGTGTGTATCTGGGTTTCACAGTTTATCAGCATCCTGCCTGGTGTGTATGGGGATTTCACAGTGTATCAGGATCCTGCCAGGTGTGTATGTGGGTTTCACAGTTTATCAGGATCCTGCTTGGTGTGTATGCGTTTTCACAGTGGATCAGGATCCTGCCAGGTGTGTATGTGGGCTTCACAGTTTATCAGGATCCTGCCAGATGTGAATGGGGTTTCACAGTGGATCAGGATCCTGCCAGGTGTGTACGGGTTTTCACAGTGGATCAGGATCCTGCCAGATGTGCATGGAGATTTCACAGTGGATCAGGATACTGCCAGGTGTGTATGGGGTTTTCACAGTGGATCAGGATCCTGCCAGGTGTGTCAGGGATTTCACAGTGGATCAGGATCCTGCCAGGTGTGTGTGGGGTGTTCACAGTTTATCAAGGTCCTGCCAGGCGTGTATGGGGTTTTCACAGTGGATCAGGATCCTGCCAGGTGTGCATGGGGGTTTCACTGTGTATCAGGATCCTGCCAGGTGTGTATGGGGTTTCTCAGTGTATCAGGATCCTGCCAGGTGTGTATGGGGTTTCACAGTGTCTCAGGACCCTGCCAGATGTGAATGGGGTTTCACTGTGCATCAGGATCCTGCCAGAGGTGAATGGGGTTTCACTGTGCATCAGGAACCTGCCAAGTGTGCACGGGGATTTCACAGTATATCAGGCTCCTGCCAGGTGTGTATGGGGGTTTCACAGTATATCAGGATCCTGCCACGTGTGTATGGGGTTTCACAGTATATCAGGATCCTGCCAGGTGTGTATGGGGGTTTCACAGTATATCAGAATCCTGCCAGGTGTGTATGGGGTTTCACAGTATATCAGGATCCTGCCAGGTGTGTATGGGGGTTTCACTGTTTATGAGGATCCTGCCAGGTTTGTATGGGGGATTTACAGTTTTTCAGCATCCTGCCAGGTGCGTATGGGGTATATGTACTGTGGATCAGGATCCTGCCAGGTGTGTATGGTGTTTTCACAGTGTATCAGGATCCTGCCAGGTGTTTATGCGGTTTACACAGTGTATCAGGATCCTGCCAAGTGTGTATGGGGTTTTCACAATGGATCAGGATCCTGCCAGGTGTGTATGGGGTTTTCTCAGTGGATCAGGATCCTGCCAGGTGTGTGTGGGGTTTTCACAGTGTATCAGGATCCTGCCAGGTGTGTTTGGGGTTTTCACAGTCCATCTGGATCCTGCCAGGTGTGTCTGGGGTTTTCACAGTATATCAGGATCCTGCCAGGTGTGTATGGGGGTTTCACAGTTTATCAGGATCCCGCCAGGTGTGTATGGGGGTTTCACAGTTTATCAGCATCCTGCCAGGTGCGTATGGGGTATATACAGCGGATCAAGATCCTGCCAGATGTGTATGGTGTTTTCACAGTGTATCAGGATCCTGCCAGGTGTGTATGGGGTTTTCACAGTGCAACAGGATCCTGCCAAGTGTGTATGGTGTTTTCACAGTGGATCAGGATCCTGCCAGGTGTGTATGGGGTTTCACAGTGGATCAAGATCCTGCCAGGTGTGTGTGGGGTTTTCACAGTGTATCAGGATCCTGCCAGGTGTGTATGGGGTTTTCACAGTGCAACAGGATCCTGCCAAGTGTGTATGGTGTTTTCACAGTGGATCAGGATCCTGCCAGGTGTGTATGGGGTTTCACAGTGGATCAGGATCCTGCCAGGTGTCTTTGGGGTTTTCACAGTGTATCAGGATCCTGCCAGATGTGAATGGGATTTCACTGCGTATCAGGAACCTGCCAGATGTGAATGGTGTTTCACTGTGGATCAGGATCCTGCCAGGTGTGTACGGGGTGTTCACAGTGTATCAGGATCCTGCCAGATGTGTATGGAGATTTCACAGTGGATCAGGATCCTGCCAGATATGAATGAGGTTTTCACAGTGCATCAGGATCCTGCCAGATGTGTATGGGGTTTTCACAGCGCATCAGGATACTTGTAGATGTGCATGTGTGTTTCACAGTGTATCAGGATCCTGCATCGTGTGTGTGTGGGGTTTCACAGTTTATCAGGATCCTGCCAGGTGTGTATGGGGTTTTCACAGTGTATCAGGATCCTGCCAGGTGTGTATGGGGTTTTCACAGTGTATCTGGATCCTGCATCGTCTGTATCGGGTTTCACAGTTTATCTGGTTCCTGCCAGGTGTGTATGGGGTTTTCACAGTGTATCAGGATCCTGCCAGGTGTGTATGGGGTTTTCACAGTGTATCAGGATCCTGCCAGGTGTGTATGTGGGTTTCACAGTTTATCTGGTTCCTGCCAGGTGTGTATGGGGTTTTCACAGTGTATCAGGATCCTGCCAGGTGTGTATGGGGGTTTCACAGTTTATCAGGATCCTGCCTGGTGTGTATGTGGGTTTCACAGTTTATCAGGATCCTGCCAGATGTCTATGGGGTTTTCACAGTCCATCAGTTTGCTTCCAGATGTGTATGGGGTATATTTACAGTGGATCAGGATCCTGCCAGGTGTGTATGGGGTTTCACAGTTTATCAGGATCCTGCCAGGGGTTTATGGGGTTTTCACAGTGTATCAGGATCCTGCCAGGTGTGTATGGGGTTTTCACAGTGTATCAGGAACCTGCCAGGTGTGTATCTGGGTTTCACAGTTTATCAGCATCCTGCCTGGTGTGTATGGGGATTTCACAGTGTATCAGGATCCTGCCAGGTGTGTATGTGGGTTTCACAGTTTATCAGGATCCTGCTTGGTGTGTATGGGTTTTCACAGTGGATCAGGATCCTGCCAGGTGTGTATGTGGGCTTCACAGTTTATCAGGATCCTGCCAGATGTGAATGGGGTTTCACAGTGGATCAGGATCCTGCCAGGTGTGTACGGGTTTTCACAGTGGATCAGGATCCTGCCAGATGTGCATGGAGATTTCACAGTGGATCAGGATACTGCCAGGTGTGTATGGGGTTTTCAATGTGGATCAGGATCCTGCCAGGTGTGTCAGGGATTTCACAGTGGATCAGGATCCTGCCAGGTGTGTGTGGGGTGTTCACAGTTTATCAAGGTCCTGCCAGGCGTGTATGGGGTTTTCACAGTGGATCAGGATCCTGCCAGGTGTGCATGGGGGTTTCACTGTGTATCAGGATCCTGCCAGGTGTGTATGGGGTTTCTCAGTGTATCAGGATCCTGCCAGGTGTGTATGGGGTTTCACAGTGTCTCAGGACCCTGCCAGATGTGAATGGGGTTTAACTGTGCATCAGGATCCTGCCAGAGGTGAATGGGGTTTCACTGTGCATCAGGAACCTGCCAAGTGTGCACGGGGATTTCACAGTATATCAGGCTCCTGCCAGGTGTGTATGGGGGTTTCACAGTATATCAGGATCCTGCCACGTGTGTATGGGGTTTCACAGTATATCAGGATCCTGCCAGGTGTGTATGGGGGTTTCACAGTATATCAGAATCCTGCCAGGTGTGTATGGGGTTTCACAGTATATCAGGATCCTGCCAGGTGTGTATGGGGGTTTCACTGTTTATGAGGATCCTGCCAGGTTTGTATGGGGGATTTACAGTTTTTCAGCATCCTGCCAGGTGCGTATGGGGTATATGTACTGTGGATCAGGATCCTGCCAGGTGTGTATGGGGTTTTCACAATGGATCAGGATCCTGCCAGGTGTGTATGGGGTTTTCTCAGTGGATCAGGATCCTGCCAGGTGTGTGTGGGGTTTTCACAGTGTATCAGGATCCTGCCAGGTGTGTTTGGGGTTTTCACAGTCCATCTGGATCCTGCCAGGTGTGTCTGGGGTTTTCACAGTATATCAGGATCCTGCCAGGTGTGTATGGGGGTTTCACAGTTTATCAGGATCCCGCCAGGTGTGTATGGGGGTTTCACAGTTTATCAGCATCCTGCCAGGTGCGTATGGGGTATATACAGCGGATCAAGATCCTGCCAGATGTGTATGGTGTTTTCACAGTGTATCAGGATCCTGCCAGGTGTGTATGGGGTTTTCACAGTGCAACAGGATCCTGCCAAGTGTGTATGGTGTTTTCACAGTGGATCAGGATCCTGCCAGGTGTGTATGGGGTTTCACAGTGGATCAAGATCCTGCCAGGTGTGTGTGGGGTTTTCACAGTGTATCAGGATCCTGCCAGGTGTGTATGGGGTTTTCACAGTGCAACAGGATCCTGCCAAGTGTGTATGGTGTTTTCACAGTGGATCAGGATCCTGCCAGGTGTGTATGGGGTTTCACAGTGGATCAGGATCCTGCCAGGTGTCTTTGGGGTTTTCACAGTGTATCAGGATCCTGCCAGATGTGAATGGGATTTCACTGCGTATCAGGAACCTGCCAGATGTGAATGGTGTTTCACTGTGGATCAGGATCCTGCCAGGTGTGTACGGGGTGTTCACAGTGTATCAGGATCCTGCCAGATGTGTATGGAGATTTCACAGTGGATCAGGATCCTGCCAGATATGAATGAGGTTTTCACAGTGCATCAGGATCCTGCCAGATGTGTATGGGGTTTTCACAGCGCATCAGGATACTTGTAGATGTGCATGTGTGTTTCACAGTGTATCAGGATCCTGCATCGTGTGTGTGTGGGGTTTCACAGTTTATCAGGATCCTGCCAGGTGTGTATGGGGTTTTCACAGTGTATCAGGATCCTGCCAGGTGTGTATGGGGTTTTCACAGTGTATCTGGATCCTGCATCGTCTGTATCGGGTTTCACAGTTTATCTGGTTCCTGCCAGGTGTGTATGGGGTTTTCACAGTGTATCAGGATCCTGCCAGGTGTGTATGGGGTTTTCACAGTGTATCAGGATCCTGCCAGGTGTGTATGTGGGTTTCACAGTTTATCTGGTTCCTGCCAGGTGTGTATGGGGTTTTCACAGTGTATCAGGATCCTGCCAGGTGTGTATGGGGGTTTCACAGTTTATCAGGATCCTGCCTGGTGTGTATGTGGGTTTCACAGTTTATCAGGATCCTGCCAGATGTCTATGGGGTTTTCACAGTCCATCAGTTTGCTTCCAGATGTGTATGGGGTATATTTACAGTGGATCAGGATCCTGCCAGGTGTGTATGGGGTTTCACAGTTTATCAGGATCCTGCCAGGGGTTTATGGGGTTTTCACAGTGTATCAGGATCCTGCCAGGTGTGTATGGGGTTTTCACAGTGTATCAGGAACCTGCCAGGTGTGTATCTGGGTTTCACAGTTTATCAGCATCCTGCCTGGTGTGTATGGGGATTTCACAGTGTATCAGGATCCTGCCAGGTGTGTATGTGGGTTTCACAGTTTATCAGGATCCTGCTTGGTGTGTATGGGTTTTCACAGTGGATCAGGATCCTGCCAGGTGTGTATGTGGGCTTCACAGTTTATCAGGATCCTGCCAGATGTGAATGGGGTTTCACAGTGGATCAGGATCCTGCCAGGTGTGTACGGGTTTTCACAGTGGATCAGGATCCTGCCAGATGTGCATGGAGATTTCACAGTGGATCAGGATACTGCCAGGTGTGTATGGGGTTTTCAATGTGGATCAGGATCCTGCCAGGTGTGTCAGGGATTTCACAGTGGATCAGGATCCTGCCAGGTGTGTGTGGGGTGTTCACAGTTTATCAAGGTCCTGCCAGGCGTGTATGGGGTTTTCACAGTGGATCAGGATCCTGCCAGGTGTGTATGCGGTTTCTCAGTGTATCAGGATCCTGCCAGGTGTGTATGGGGTTTCACAGTGTCTCAGGACCCTGCCAGATGTGAATGGGGTTTCACTGTGCATCAGGATCCTGCCAGATGTGAATGGGGTTTCACTGTGCATCAGGAACCTGCCAAGTGTGCACGGGGATTTCACAGTATATCAGGCTCCTGCCAGGTGTGTATGGGGGTTTCACAGTATATCAGGATCCTGCCACGTGTGTATGGGGTTTCACAGTATATCAGGATCCTGCCAGGTGTGTATGGGGGTTTCACAGTATATCAGAATCCTGCCAGGTGTGTATGGGGTTTCACAGTATATCAGGATCCTGCCAGGTGTGTATGGGGGTTTCACTGTTTATGAGGATCCTGCCAGGTGTGTATGGGGGATTTACAGGTTTTCAGCATCCTGCCAGGTGCGTATGGGGTATATGTACAGTGGATCAGGATCCTGCCAGGTGTGTATGGTGTTTTCACAGTGTATCAGGATCCTGCCAGGTGTTTATGCGGTTTACACAGTGCATCAGGATCCTGCCAAGTGTGTATGGGGTTTTCACAGTGGATCAGGATCCTGCCAGGTGTGTCTGGGGTTTTCTCAGTGGATCAGGATCCTGCCAGTTGTGTGTGGGGTTTTCATAGTGTATCAGGATCCTGCCAGGTGTGTTTGGGGTTTTCACAGTCCATCAGGATCCTGCCAGGTGTGTCTGGGGTTTTCACAGTATATCAGGATCCTGCCAGGTGTGTATGGGGGTTTCACAGTTTATCAGGATCCCGCCAGGTATGTATGGGGGTTTCACAGTTTATCAGCATCCGGCCAGGTGCGTATGGGGTATATAAAGTGGATCAAGACCCTGCCAGATGTGTATGGTGTTTTCACAGTGTATCAGGATCCTGCCAGGTGTGTATGGGGTTTTCACAGTGCAACAGGATCCTGCCAAGTGTGTATGGTGTTTTCACAGTGGATCAGGATCCTGCCAGGTGTGTATGGGGTTTCACAGTGGATCAAGATCCTGCCAGGTGTGTGTGGGGTTTTCACAGTGTATCAGGATCCTGCCAGGTGTGTATGGGGTTTTCACAGTGCAACAGGATCCTGCCAAGTGTGTATGGTGTTTTCACAGTGGATCAGGATCCTGCCAGGTTTGTATGGGGTTTCACAGTGGATCAGGATCCTGCCAGGTGTCTTTGGGGTTTTCACAGTGTATCAGGATCCTGCGAGATGTGAATGGGATTTCACTGCGTATCAGGAACCTGCCAGATGTGAATGGTGTTTCACTGTGGATCAGGATCCTGCCAGGTGTGTACGGGGTGTTCACAGTGTATCAGGATCCTGCCAGATGTGTATGGAGATTTCACAGTGGATCAGGATCCTGCCAGATGTGAATGAGGTTTTCACAGTGCATCAGGATCCTGCCAGTTGTGTATGGGGTTTTCACAGTGCATCAGGATACTTCCAGATGTGCATGTGTGTTTCACAGTGTATCAGGATCCTGCATCGTGTGTATGGGGTTTCACAGTTTATCAGGATCCTGCCAGGTGTGTATGGGGTTTTCACAGTGTATCAGGATCCTGCCAGGTGTGTATGGGGTTTTCACAGTGTATCAGGATCCTGCCAGGTGCATATGTGGGTTTCAGTTTATCAGGACACTGCCAGGTGTGTCTGGTGTTTTCACAGATTATCAGGATCCTGCCAGGTGTGGATGGAGTTATCACAGTGCATCAGGATCCTGTCAGATGTGTATGGGGTTTTCACAGTCCATCAGTTTGCTTCCAGATGTGTATGGGGTATATATACAGTGGATCAGGATCCTGCCAGGTGTGTATGGGGTTTCACAGTTTATCAGGATCCTGCCAGGGGTGTATGGGGTTTTCACAGTGTATCAGGATCCTGCCAGATGTGAATGGGATTTCACTGCGTATCAGGATCCTGCCAGATGTGAATGGTGTTTCACAGTGGATCAGGATCCTGCCAGGTGTGTACGGGGTTTTGACAGTGTATCAGGATACTGCCAGATGTGTATGGAGATTTCACAGTGGATCAGGATCCTGCCAGATGTGAATGAGGTTTTCACAGTGCATCAGGATCCTGCCAGATGTGTATGGGGTTTTCACAGTGCATCAGGATCCTTCCAGATGTGCATGAGTGTTTCACAGTGTATCAGGATCCTGCATCGTGTGTATGGGGTTTCACAGTTTATCAGGATCCTGCCAGGTGTGTATGGGGTTTTCACAGCGTATCAGGATCCTGCCAGGTGTGTATGGGGTTTTCACAGTGTATCAGGATCCTGCCAGGGGTATATGTGGGTTTCACAGTTTATCAGGACACTGCCAGGTGTGTCTGGGGTTTTCACAGATTATCAGGATCCTGCCAGGTGTGTATGGGGGTTTCACAGTTTATCAGGATCCTGCCAGGTGTGTCTGTGGGTTTCACAGTTTATCAGGATCCTGCCATATGTGAATGGGGTTTTCACAGTGCATCAGGATCCTGTCAGATGTGTATGGGGATTTCACAGTCCATCAGTTTGCTTCCAGATGTGTATGGGGTATATATACACTGGATCAGGATCCAGCCAAGGGTGTATGGGGTTTCACAGTTTATCAGGATCCTGCCAGGCATGCATGGGGTTTTCACAGTGTATCAGGATCCTGCCAGGTGTGTATGGGGTTTTCACAGTGTATCAGGATCCTTCCAGGTGTGTATGTGGGTTTCACAGTTTATCAGCATCCTGCCTGGTGTGTTTGTGGATTTCACAGTGTATCAGGATCGTGCCAGGTGTGTATGTGGGTTTCACAGTTTATCTGGATCCTGGTTGGTGTGTATGGGTTTTCACAGTGGATCAGGATCCTGCCAGGTGTGTATGTGGGTTTCACAGTTTATCAGGATCCTGCCAGATGTGAATGGGGCTTCACAGTGGATCAGGATCCTGCCAGGTGTGTACGGGTTTTCACATTGGATCAGGATCCTGCCAGATGTGTATGGAGATTTCACAGTGGATCAGGATACTGCCAGGTGTGTATGGGTGTTTCACAGTGAATCAGGATCCTGCATCGTCTGTTTGGGGTTTCACAGTTTATCTGGTTCCTGCCAGGTGTGTATGGGGTTTTCACAGTGTCTCAGGATCCTGCCAGGTGTGTATGGGGTTTTCACAGTGTATCAGGATCCTGACAGTTGTTTATGTGGGTTTCAAAGTTTATCAGGACACTGCCAGGTGTGTCTGGGGTTTTCACAGATTATCAGGATCCTGCCAGGTGTGTTTCGGGGTTTCACAGTTTATCAGGATTCTGCCTGGTGTGTATGTGGGTTTCACAGTTTATCAGGATCCTGCCAGATGTGAATGGGGTTTTCACAGTGCATCAGAATCCTGTCAGATGTCTATGGGGTTTTCACAGTCCATCAGTTTGCTTCCAGATGTGTATGGGGTATATTTACAGTGGATCAGGATCCTGCCAGGTGTGTATGGGGTTTCACAGTTTATCAGGATCCTGCCAGGGGTTTATCGGATTTTCACAGTGTATCAGGATCCTGCCAGATGTGTATGGAGATTTCACAGTGGATCAGGTTCCTGCCAGATGTGAATGAGGTTTTCACAGTGCATCAGGATCCTGCCAGATGTGTATGGGGTTGTCACAGTGCATCAGGATCCTTCCAGATGTGCATGAGTGTTTCACAGTGTATCAGGATCCTGCATCGTGTGTATGGGGTTTCACAGTTTATCAGGATCCTGCCAGGTGTGTATGGGGTTTTCACAGTGTATCAGGATCCTGCCAGGTGTGTATGGGGTTTTCACAGTGTATCAGGATCCTGCCAGGTGTATATGTGGGTTTCACAGTTTATCAGGTCACTGCCAGGTGTGTCTGGGGTTTTCACAGATTATCAGGATCCTGCCAGGTGTGTATGGGGGTTTCACAGTTTATCAGGATCCTGCCAGGTGTGTCTGTGGGTTTCACAGTTTATCAGGATCCTGCCATATGTGAATGAGGTTTTCACAGTGCATCAGGATCCTGTCAGATGTGTATGGGGTTTTCACACTCCATCAGTTTGCTTCCAGATGTGTATGGGGTATATATACAGTGGATCAGGATCCAGCCAGGTGTGTATGGGGTTTCACAGTTTATCAGGATCCTGCCAGGCATGCATGGGGTTTTCACAGTGTATCAGGATCCTGCCAGGTGTGTATGGGGTTTTCACAGTGTATCAGGATCCTTCCAGGTGTGTATGTGGGTTTCACAGTTTATCAGCATCCTGCCTGGTGTGTTTGTGGATTTCACAGTGTATCAGGATCCTGCCAGGTGTGTATGTGGGTTTCACAGTTTATCTGGATCCTGGTTGGTGTGTATGGGTTTTCACAGTGGATCAGGATCCTGCCAGGTGTGTATGTGGGTTTCACAGTTTATCAGGACACTGCCAGGTGTGTATGGGGGTTTCACAGTTTATCAGGATCCTGCCTGGTGTGTAGTGGGTTTCACAGTCTATCAGGATCCTGCCATATGTGAATGGGGTTTTCACAGTGCATCAGGATCCTGTCAGATGTGTATGGGGTTTTCACAGTCCATCAGTTTGCTTCCAGATGTGTATGGGGTATATATACAGTGGATCAGGATCCAGCCAGGTGTGTATGGGGCTTCACAGTTTATCAGGATCCTGCCAGGCATGCATGGGGTTTTCACAGTGTATCAGGATCCTGCCAGGTGTGTATGGGGTTTTCACAGTGTATCAGGATCCTGCCAGGTGTGTTTGTGGGTTTCACAGTTTATCAGCATCCTGCCTGGTGTGTTTGGGGATTTCACAGTGTATCAGGATCCTGCCAGGTGTGTATGTGGGTTTCACAGTTTATCTGGATCCTGCTTGGTGTGTATGGGTTTTCACAGTGGATCAGGATCCTGCCAGGTGTGTACGGGTTTTCACAGTGGATCAGGATCCTGCCAGATGTGTATGGAGATTTCACAGTGGATCAGGATACTGCCAGGCGTGTATGGGTGTATCACAGTGTATCAGGATCCTGCATCGTCTGTATGGGGTTTCACAGTTTATCTGGTTCCTGCCAGCTGTGTATGGGGTTTTCACAGTGTATCAGGATCCTGCCAGGTGTGTATGGGGTTTTCACAGTGTATCAGGATCCTGCCAGGTGTATATGTGGGTTTCACAGTTTATCAGGACACTGCCAGGTGTGTCTGGGGTTTTCACAGATTATCAGGATCCTGCCTGGTGTGCATGGGGATTTCACAGTGTATCAGGATCCTGCCAGATGTGAATGGGGTTTCACAGTGGATCAGGATCCTGCCAGGTGTGTACGGGTTTTCACAGTGGATCAGGATCCTGCCAGATGTGTATGGAGCTTTCACAGTGGATCAGGATACTGCCAGGTGTGTATGGGGTTTTCACAGTGGATCAGGATCCTGACAGGTGTGTCAGGGATTTCACAGTGTATCAGGATCCTGCCAGGTGTGTATGGGGTGTTCACAGATTGTCAAGGTCCTGCCAGGCGTGTATGGGGTTTTCACAGTGGATCAGGATCCTGCCAGGTGTGCATGGGGCTTTCACTGTGTATCAGGATCCTGCCAGGTGTGTATGGGGTTTCTCAGTGTATCAGGATCCTGCCAGGTGTGTATGGGGTTTCACAGTGTCTCAGGATCCTGCCAGATGTGAATGGGGTTTCACTGCGTATCAGGATCCTGCCAGATGTGAATGGTGTTTCACAGTGGATCAGGATCATGCCAGGTGTGTACGGGGTTTTCACAGTGTATCAGGATCCTGCCAGATGTGTATGGACATTTCACAGTGGAACAGGATCCTGCCAGATGTGAATGAGGTTTTCACAGTGCATCAGGATCCTGCCGGATGTGTATGGGGTTTTCACAGTGCATCAGGATCCTTCCAGATGTGCATGTGTGTTTCACAGTGTATCAGGATCCTGCATTGTGTGTATAGGGTTTCACAGTTTATCAGGATCCTGCCAGGTGTTTATGGTGTTTTCACAGTGTATCAGGATCCTGCCAGGTGTGTATGGGGTTTTCGCAGTGTATCAGGATCCTGCCAGGTGTATATGTGGGTTTCACAGTTTATCAGGACACTGCCAGGTGTGTCTGGGGATTTCACAGATTATCAGGATCCTGCCAGTTATGTATGGGGGTTTCACAGTTTATCAGGATCCTGCCTGGTGTGTATGTGGGTTTCACAGTTTATCAGGATCCTGCCAGATGTGTATGGGGTTTTCAGAGTCCATCAGTTTGCTTCCAGATGTGTATGGGGTATATATACAGTGGATCAGAATCCAGCCAGGTTTGTATGGGGTTTCACAGTTTATCAGGATCCTGCCAGGGGTGTTTGGGGTTTTCACAGTGTATCAGGATCCTGCCAGGTGTGTATGGGGTTTTCACAGTGTATCAGAATCCTGCCAGGTGTGCATGTGGGTTTCACAGTTTATCAGGATCCTGGCAGATGTGTATGGGGTTTTCAGAGTCCATCAGTTTGCTTCCAGATGTGTATGGGGTATATATACAGTGGATCAGAATCCAGCCAGGTGTGTATGGGGTTTCACAGTTTATCAGCATCCTGCCAGGTGTGTATGGGGTTTTCACAGTGTATCAGGATCCTGCCAGGTGTGTATGGGGTTTTCACAGTGTATCAGGATCCTGCCAGGTGTGCATGTGGGTTTCACAGTTTATCAGCATCCTGCCTGGTGTGTATGGGGATTTCACAGTGTATCAGGACACTGCCAGGTGTGTCTGGGGTTTTCACAGATTATCAGGATCCTGCCAGGTGTGTATGGGGGTTTCACAGTTTATCAGGATCCTGCCTGGTGTGTATGTGGGTTTCACAGTTTATCAGGATCCTGCCAGATGTGAATGGGGTTTTCACAGTGCATCAGGATCCTGTCAGATGTGTATGGGGTTTTCACAGTCCATCAGTTTGCTTCCAGATGTGTATGGGGTATATATACAGTGGATCAGAATCCAGCCAGGTGTGTATGGGGTTTCAGGGTTTATCAGGATCCTGCCAGGGGTGTTTGGGGTTATCACAGTGTATCAGGATCCTGCCAGGTGTGTATGGGGTTTTCACAGTGTATCAGGATCCTGCCAGGTGTGCATGTGGGTTTCACAGTTTATCAGCATCCTGCCTCGTGTGTATCGGGATTTCACAGTTTATCAGGATCCTGTCAGGTGTGTATGTGGGTTTCACAGTTTATCAGGATCCTGCTTGGTGTGTATGGGTTTTCACAGTCGTTGAGGATCCTGCCAGGTGTGTATGTGGGTTTCACAGTTAATCAGGATCCTGCCAGATGTGAATGGGGTTTCACAGTGGATCAGGATCCTGCCAGGTGTGTACGGGTTTTCACAGTGGATCAGGATCCTGCCAGATGTGTATGGAGCTTTCACAGTGGATCAGGATACTGCCAGGTGTGTATGGGGTTTTCACAGTGGATCAGGATCCTGCCAGGTGTGTCAGGGATTTCACAGTGTATCAGGATCCTGCCAGGTGTGTGTGGGGTGTTCACAGTTTATCAAGGTCATGCCAGGCGTGTATGGCGTTTTCACAGTGGATCAGGATCCTGCCAGGTGTGCATGGGGGTTTCACTGTGTATCAGGATTCTGCCAGGTGTGTATGGGGTTTCTCACTGTATCAGGATCCTGCCAGGTGTGTATGGGGTTTCACAGTTTATCAGGATCCTGCCAGGGGTGTATGGGCTTTTCACAGTGTATCAGGATCCTGCCAGGTGTGTATGGGGTTTTCACAGTGTATCAGGATCCTGCCAGGTGTGCATGTGGGTTTCACAGTTTATCAGCATCCTGCCTGGTGTGTATGGGGATTTCACAGTGTATCAGGATCCTGCCAGGTGTGTATGTGGATTTCACAGTTTATCAGGATCCTGCTTGGTGTGTATGGGTTTTCACAGTGGATGAGGATCCTGCCAGGTGTGTATGTGGGTTTCACAGTTTATCATCATCCTGCCAGATGTGAATGGGGTTTCACAGTGGATCAGGATCCTGCCAGGTGTGTACGGGTTTTCACAGTGGATCAGGATCCTGCCAGATGTGTATGGAGCTTTTACAGTGGATCAGGATACTGCCAGGTGTGCATGGGGCTTTCACAGTGGATCAGGATCCTGACAGGTGAGTCAGGGATTTCACAGTGTATCAGGATCCTGCCAGGTGTGTATGGGGTGTTCACAGTTTATCAAGGTCCTGCCAGGCGTGTATGGGGTTTTCACAGTGGATCAGGATCCTGCCAGGTGTGCATGGGGGTTTCACTGTGTATCAGGATCCTGCCAGGTGTGTATGGGGTTTCACAGTTTATCAGGATCCTGCCAGGTGTGTATGGGGTTTTCACAGTGTATCAGGATCCTGCCAGGTGTGTATGGGGTTTTTGCAGTGTATCAGGATCCTGCCAGGTGTATATGTGGGTTTCACAGTTTATCAGGACACTGCCAGGTGTGTCTGGGGTTTTCACAGATTATCAGGATCCTGCCTGGTGTGCATGGGGATTTCACAGTGTATCAGGATCCTGCCAGGTGTGTATGTGGGTTTCACAGTTTGTCAGGATCCTGCCAGGTGTGTACGGGTTTTCACAGTGGATGAGGATCCTGCCAGGTGTGTATGTGGGTTTCACAGTTTATCAGGATCCTGCCAGATGTGAATGGGGTTTCACAGTGGATCAGGATCCTGCCAGGTGTGTACGGGTTTTCACAGTGGATCAGGATCCTGCCAGATGTGTATGGAGCTTTCACAGTGGATCAGTATACTGCCAGGTATGTATGGGGTTTTCACAGTGGATCAGGATCCTGACAGGTGTGTCAGGGATTTCACAGTGTATCAGGATCCTGCCAGGTGTGTATGGGGTGTTCACAGTTTGTCAATGTCCTGCCAGGCGTGTATGGGGTTTTCACAGTGGATCAGGATCCTGCCAGGTGTGCATGGGGCTTTCACAGTGGATCAGGATCCTGCCAGGTGTGTATGGGGTTTCTCAGTGTATCAGGATCCTGCCAGGTGTGTATGGGGTTTCACAGTGTCTCAGGATCCTGCCAGATGTGAATGGGGTTTCACTGCGTATCAGGATCCTGCCAGATGTGAATGGTGTTTCACAGTGGATCAGGATCCTGCCAGGTGTGTACGGGGTTTTCACAGTGTATCAGGATCCTGCCAGATGTGTATGGAGATTTCACAATGGATCAGGATCCTGCCAGATGTGAATGATGTTTTCACAGTGCATCAGGATCCTGCCAGATGTGTATGGGGTTTTCACAGTGCATCAGGATCCTTCCAGATGTGCATCGGTGTTTCACAGTGTATCAGGATCCTGCATCGTGTGTATGGGGTTTCACAGTTTATCAGGATCCTGCCAGGTGTGTATGGGGTTTTCACAGTGTATCAGGATCCTGCCAGGTGTGTATGGGGTTTTCGCAGTGTATCAGGATCCTGCCAGGTGTATATGTGGGTTTCACAGTTTATCAGGACACTGCCAGGTGTGTCTGGGGATTTCACAGATTATCAGGATCCTGCCAGGTATGTATGGGGGTTTCACAGTTTATCAGGATCCTGCCAGATGTGTATCGGGTTTTCAGAGTCCATCAGTTTGCTTCCAGATGTGTATGGGGTATATATACAGTGGATCAGAATCCAGCCTGGTGTGTATGGGGTTTCACAGTTTATCAGGATCCTGCCAGGGGTGTATGGGGTTTTCACAGTGTATCAGGATCCTGCCAGGTGTGTATGGGGTTTTCACAGTGTATCAGGATCCTGCCAGGTGTGCATGTGGGTTTCACAGTTTATCAGCATCCTGCCTGGTGTGTATGGGGATTTCACAGTGTATCAGGACACTGCCAGGTGTGTCTGGGGTTTTCACAGATTATCAGGATCCTGCCAGGTATGTATGGGGGTTTCACAGTTTATCAGGATCCTGCCTGGTGTGTATGTGGGTTTCACAGTTTATCAGGATCCTGCCAGATGTCAATGGGGTTTTCACAGTGCATCAGGATCCTGTCAGATGTGTATGGGGTTTTCACAGTCCATCAGTTTGCTTCCAGATGTGTATGGGGTATATATACAGTGGATCAGAATCCAACCAGGTGTGTATGGGGTTTCACAGTTTATCAGGATCCTGCCAGGGGTGTTTGGGGTTTTCACAGTGCATCTGGATCCTGCCAGGTGTGTATGGGGTTTTCACAGTGTATCAGAATCCTGCCAGGTGTGCATGTGGGTTTCACAGTTTATCAGGATCCTGTCAGGTGTGTATGGGGTTTTCAGAGTCCATCAGTTTGCTTCCAGATGTGTATGGGGTATATATACAGTGGATCAGATTCCAGCCAGGTGTCTATGGGGTATCACAGTTTATCAGGATCCTGCCAGGTGTGTATGGGGTTTTCACAGTGTATCAGGATCCTGCCAGGTGTGTATGGGGTTTTCACAGTGTATCAGGATCCTGCCAGGTGTGCATGTGGGTTTCACAGTTTATCAGCATCCTGCCTGGTGTGTATGGGGATTTCACAGTGTATCAGGACACTGCCAGGTGTGTCTGGGGTTTTCACAGATTATCAGGATCCTGCCAGTTATGTATGGGGGTTTCACAGTTTATCAGGATCCTGCCTGGTGTGTATGTGGGTTTCACAGTTTATCAGGATCCTGCCAGATGTGAATGGGGTTTTCACAGTGCATCAGGATCCTATCAGATGTGTATGGGGTTTTCACAGTCCATCAGTTTGCTTCCAGATGTGTATGGGGTATATATACAGTGGATCAGAATCCAGCCAGGTGTGTCTGGGGTTTTCACAGATTATCAGGATCCTGCCAGGTGTGTATGGGGTTTTCACAGTGTATCAGGATCCTGCCAGGTGTGCATGTGGGTTTCACAGTTTATCAGCATCCTGCCTGGTGTGTATGGGGATTTCACAGTCTATCAGGATCCTGTCAGGTGTGTATGTGGGTTTCACAGTTTATCAGGATCCTGCTTGGTGTGTATGGGTTTTCACAGTGGTTGAGGATCCTGCCAGGTGTGTATGTGGGTTTCACAGTTAATCAGGATCCTGCCAGATGTTAATGGGGTTTCACAGTGGATCAGGATCCTGCCAGGTGTGTATGGGGTTTTCACAGTGGATCAGGATCCTGCCAGGTGTGTATGGAGCTTTCGCAGTGGATCAGGATACTGCCAGGTGTGTATGGGGTTTTCACAGTGGATTAGGATCCTGCCAGGTGTGTCAGGGATTTCACAGTGTATCAGGATCCTGCCAGGTGTGTATTGGGTGTTCACAGTTTATCAAGGTCATGCCAGGCGTGTATGGGGTTTTCACAGTGGATCAGGATCCTGCCAGGTGTGCATGAGGGTTTCACTGTGTATCAGGATCCTGCCAGGTGTGTATGGGGTTTCTCACTGTATCAGGATCCTGCCAGGTGTGTATGGGGTTTCACAGTGTCTCAGGATCCTGCCAGATGTTAATGGGGTTTCACTGTGTATCAGGATCCTTCCAGATGTGAATGGTGTTTCACAGTGGATCAGGATCCTGCCAGATGTTAATGGGGTTTCACTGTATATCAGCATCCTTCCAGATGTGAATGGTGTTTCACAGTGGATCAGGATCCTGCCAGGTGTGTACGGGGTGTTCACAGTGGATCAGGATCCTGCCAGATGTGAATGAGGTTTTCAAATGCATCAGGGTCCTGCCAGATGTGTATGGGGTTTTCACAGTGCATCAGGATCCTTCCAGATGTGCATGTGTGTTTCACAGTGTATCAGGGTCCTGCATCGTGTGTATGGGGTTTCACAGTTTATCAGGATCCTGCCAGGTGTTTATGGGGTTTTCACAGTGTATCAGGATCCTGCCAGGTGTGTATGGGGTTTTCGCAGTGTATCAGGATCCTGCCAGGTGTATATGTGGGTTTCAGAGTATATCAGGACACTGCCAGGTGTGTCTGGGGTTTTCACAGATTATCAGGATCCTGCCAGGTGTGTATGGGGGTTTCACAATTTATCAGGATCCTGCCTGGTGTGTATGTGGGTTTCACAGTTTATCAGGATCCTGCCAGATGTGAATGGGGTTTTCACAGTGCATCAGGATCCTGTCAGATGTGTATGGGGTTTTCACAGTCCATCAAATTGCTTCCAGATGTGTATGGGGTATATATACAGTGGATCAGGATGCTGCCAGGTGTTTATGGGGTTCCACAGTTTATCAGGATCCTGCCAGGGGTGTATGGGGTTTTCACAGTGTATCAGGATCCTGCCAGATGTGAATGGGATTTCACTGCGTATCAGGATCCTGCCAGATGTGAATGGTGTTTCACAGTGGATCAGGATCCTGCCAGGTGTGTACGGGGTTTTCACAGTGTATCAAGATCTTGCCAGATGTGTATGGAGATTTCACAGTGGATCAGGATCCTGCCAGATGTGCATGAGGCTTTCACAGTGCATCAGGATCCTGCCAGATGTGCATGGGGTTTTCACAGTGCATCAGGATCCTTCCAGATGTGCATGCATGTTTCACAGTGTATCAGGATCCTGCATCGTGTGTATGGGGTTTTACAGTTTATCAGGATCCTGCCAGGTGTGTATGGGGTTTTCACAGTGTATCAGGATCCTGCCAGGTGTGTATGGGGTTTTCACAGTGTATCAGGATCCTGCCAGGTGTATATGTGGGTTTCACAGTTTATCAGGACACTGCCAGGTGTGTCTGGGGTTTTCACAGATTATCAGGATCCTGCCAGGTGTGTATGTGGGTTTCACAGTGTATCAGGATCCTGCCTGGTGTGTATGTGGGTTTCACAGTTTATCAGGATCCTGCCAAATGTGAATGGGGTTTTCACAGTGCATCAGGATCCTGTCAGATGTGTATGGGGTTTTCACAGTCCATCAGTTTGCTTCCAGATGTGTATGGGGTATATATACAGTGGATCAGGATCCTGCCAGGAGTGTACAGGGTTTTCACAGTGTATCAGGATCCTGCCAGATGTGTATGGAGATTTCACAGTGGATCAGGATCCTGCCAGATGTGAATGAGGTTTTCACAGTGCATCAGGATCCTGCCAGATGTGTATGGGGGTTTCACAGTGCATCAGGATCCTTCCAGATGTGCATGTGTGTTTCACAGTGTATCAGGATCCTGCATCGTGTGTATGGGGTTTCACAGTTTATCAGGATCCTGCCAGGTGTGTATGGGGTTTTCACAGTGTATCAGGATCCTGCCATGTGTGTATGGGGTTTTCACAGTGTATCAGGATCCTGCCAGGTGTATATGTGGGTTTCACAGTTTATCAGGACACTGCCAGGTGTGTCTGGGGTTTTCACAGATTATCAGGATCCTGCCAGGTGTATATGGGGGGTTCACAGTTTATCAGGATCCTGCCTGGTGTGCATGTGGGTTTCACAGTTTATCAGGATCCTGCCAGATGTGAATGTGGTTTTCACAGTGCATCAGGATCCTGTCAGATGTGTATGGGGTTTTCACAGTCCATCCGTTTGCTTCCAGATGTGTATGGGGTATATATACAGTGGATCAGGATCCTGCCAGGTGTGTATGGGGTTTCACAGTTTATCAGGATCCTGCCAGGGGTGGATGGGGTTTTTACAGTGTATCAGGATCCTGCCAGGTGTGTATGGGGTTTTCACAGTGGATAAGGATCCTGCCTGGTGTGTTTGGGGATTTCACAGTGTATCAGGATCCTGCCAGGTGTGTATGTGGGTTTCACAGTTTATCAGGTCCTGCTTGGTGTGTATGGGTTTTCACAGTGGATCAGGATCCTGCCAGGTGTGTATGTGGGTTTCACTGTTTATCAGGATCCTGCCAGATGTGAATGGGGTTTCACAGTGGATCAGGATCCTGCCAGGTGTGTACGGGTTTTCACAGTGGATCAGGATCCTGCCAGATGTGTATGGAGATTTCACAGTGGATCAGGATACTGCCAGGTGTGTATGGGTGTTTCACAGTGTATCAGGATCCTGCATCGTCTGTATGGGGTTTCACAGTTTATCTGGTTCCTGCCAGGTGTGTATGGGGTTTTCACAATGTATCAGGATCCTGCCAGGTGTGTATGGGGTTTTCACAGTGTATCAGGATCCTGCCAGGTGTGTATGTGGGTTTCACAGTTTATCAGGACACTGACAGGTGTGTCTGGGGTTTTCACAGATTATCAGGTTCCTGCCAGGTGTGTATGGGGATTTCACAGTTTATCAGGATCCTGCCTGGTGTGTATGTGGGTTTCACAGTTTATCAGGATCCTGCCAGATGTGAATGGCGTTTTCACAGTGCATCAGGATCCTGTCAGATGTGCATGGGGTTTTCACAGTCCATCAGTTTGCTTCCAGATGTGTATGGGGTATATATACAGTGGATCAGAATCCAGCCAGGTGTGTATGGGGTTTCACAGTTTATCAGGATCCTGCGAGGGGTGTATGGGGTTTTCACAGTGTATCAGGATCCTGCCAGGTGTTTATGGGGTTTTCACAGTGTATCAGGATCCTGCCAGGTGTGCATGTGGGTTTCACAGTTTATCAGCATCCTGCCTGGTGTGTATGGGGATTTCACAGTGCCTCAGGATCCTGCCCGGTGTGTATGTGGGTTTCGCAGTTTATCAGGATCCTGCTTGGTGTGTATGGGTTGTCACAGTGGATGAGGATCCTGCCAGGTGTGTATGGGGCTTTCACAGTTTATCAGGATCCTGCCAGATGAGAATGGGGTTTCCCAGTGGATCAGGATCCTGCCAGGTGTGTACGGGCTTTCACAGTGGATCAGGATCCTGCCAGATGTGTATGGAGCTTTCACAGTGGATCAGGATTCTGCCAGGTGTGTATGGGGATTTCACAGTGTATCAGGATCCTGCCAGGTGTGTCAGGGATTTCACAGTGTATCAGGATCCTGCCAGGTGTGTATGGGGTGTTCACAGTTTATCAATGTCCTGCCAGGCGTGTATGGGGTTTTCACAGTGGATCAGGAGCCTGCCAGGTGTGCATGGGGGTTTCACTGTGTATCAGGATCCTGCCTGGTGTGTATGGGGTTTCTCAGTGTATCAGGATCCTGCCAGGTGTGTATGGGGTTTCTGAGTGTCTCAGGATCCTGCCAGATGTGAGTGGGGTTTCACTGTGTATCAGGATCCTGCCAGATGTGAATGGGATTTCACAGTGCATCAGGAACCTGCCAGGTGTGCACGGGGATTTCACAGTGCATCAGGCTCCTGCCAGGTGTGTATGGCGGTTTCACAGTATATCAGGATCCTGCCAGGTGTGTATGGGGTTTCACAGTATATCAGGATCCTGCCAGGTGTGTATGGGGGTTTCACTGTGGATCAGGATCCTGCCAGGGGTGTATGGGGTTTCTCAGTGTATCAGGATCCTGCCAGGTGTGTATGGGGTTTCACAGTGTCTCAGGATCCTGCCAGGTGTGTATGGGGTTTCACTGTGTATCAGGATCCTGCCAGATGTGAATGGGATTTCACTGTGCATCAGGAACTTGCCAGGTGTGCACGGGGATTTCACAGTGCATCAGGCTCCTGCCAGGTGTGTATGGGGGTTTCACAGTATATCAGGATCCTGCCAGGTGTGTATGGGGTTTCACAGTATATCAGGATCCTGCCAGGTGTGTATGGGGGTTTCACAGTTTATCAGGATTCTGCCAGGTGTGTATGGGGAATTGACAGTTTATCAGCATCCTGCCAGGAGCGTATGGGGTATATATACAGTGGATCAGGATCCTGCCAGGTGTGTATGGTGTTTTCACAGTGTATCAGGATCCTGCCAGATGTGTATGCGGTTTACACAGTGTATCAGGATCCTGCCAAGTGTGTATGGGGTTTTCACAGTGGATCAGGATCCTGCCAGGTGTGTATGGGGTTTTCGCAGTGGATCAGGATCCTGCCAGGTGTGTGTGGGGTTTTCACAGTGTATCAGGATCCTGCCAGGTGTGCATGTGGGTTTCACAGTTTATCAGCATCCTGCCTGGTGTGTATGGGCATTTCACAGTGTATCAGGATCCTGCCAGTTGTGTATGTGGGTTTCACAGTTTATCAGGATCCTGCTTGGTGTGTATGGGTTTTCACAGTGGATGAGGATCCTGCCAGGTATGTATGTGGGTTTCACAGTTTATCAGGATCCTGCCAGATGTGAATGTGGTTTCACAGTGGATCAGGATCCTGCCAGGTGTGTACGGGTTTTCACAGTGGATCAGGATGCTGCCAGATGTGTATGGAGCTTTCACAGTGGATCAGGATACTGCCAGGTGTGTATGGGGTTTTCACAGTGTATCAGGATCCTGCCAGGTGTGTCAGGAATTTCACAGTGTATCAGGATCCTGCCAGGTGTGTATGGGGTGTTCACAGTTTATCAAGGTCCTGCCAGGCGTGTATGGGGTTTTCACAGTGGATCAGGAGCCTGCCAGGTGTGCATGGGGGTTTCACTGTGTATCAGGATCCTGCCAGGTGTGTATGTGGGTTTCACAGTGTATCAGGATCCTGCCAGGTGTGTATGGGGTTTCACAGTGTCTCAGGATACTGCCAGATGTGAATGGGATTTCACAGTGCATCAGGAACCTGCCAGGTGTGCACGGGGATTTCACAGTGCATCAGGCTCCTGCCAGGTGTGTATGGGGGTTTCACAGTATATCAGGATCCTGCCAGGTGTGTATGGGGTTTCACAGTATATCAGGATCCTGCCAGGTGTGTATGGGGGTTTCACTGTGGATCAGGATCCTGCCAGGTGTGTATGGGGTTTCTCAGTGTATCAGGATCCTGCCAGGTGTTTATGGGGTTTCACAGTGTCTCAGGATCCTGCCAGATGTGAGTGGGGTTTCACTGTGTATCAGGATCCTGCCAGATGTGAATGGGATTTCACTGTTCATCAGGAACCTGCCAGCTGTGCACGGGGATTTCACAGTGCATCAGGCTCCTGCCAGGTGTGTATGGGGTTTCACAGTATATCAGGATCCTGCCAGGTGTGTCTGGGGTTTCATAGTATATCAGGATCCTGCCAGGTGTGTATGGGGGTTTCACAGTTTATCAGGATCCTGCCAGGTGTGTATGGGGGATTGACAGTTTATCAGCCTCCTGCCAGGTGCGTATGGGGTATATATACATTGGATCAGGATCCTGCCAGGTGTGTATGGTGTTTTCACAGTGTATCAGGATCCTGCCAGATGTGTATGCGGTTTACACAGTGTATCAGGATCCTGCCAAGTGTGTATGGGGTTTTCACAGTGGATCAGGATCCTGCCAGGTGTGTGTGGGGTTTTCACAGTGTATCAGGATCCTGCCAGGTGTGCATGTGGGTTTCACAGTTTATCAGCATCCTGCCTGGTGTGTATGGGCATTTCACAGTGTATCAGGATCCTGCCAGTTGTGTATGTGGGTTTCACAGTTTATCAGGATCCTGCTTGGTGTGTATGGGTTTTCACAGTGGATGAGGATCCTGCCAGGTATGTATGTGGGTTTCACAGTTTATCAGGATCCTGCCAGATGTGAATGTGGTTTCACAGTGGATCAGGATCCTGCCAGGTGTGTACGGGTTTTCACAGTGGATCAGGATGCTGCCAGATGTGTATGGAGCTTTCACAGTGGATCAGGATACTGCCAGGTGTGTATGGGGTTTTCACAGTGTATCAGGATCCTGCCAGGTGTGTCAGGAATTTCACAGTGTATCAGGATCCTGCCAGGTGTGTATGGGGTGTTCACAGTTTATCAAGGTCCTGCCAGGCGTGTATGGGGTTTTCACAGTGGATCAGGAGCCTGCCAGGTGTGCATGGGGGTTTCACTGTGTATCAGGATCCTGCCAGGTGTGTATGTGGGTTTCACAGTGTATCAGGATCCTGCCAGGTGTGTATGGGGTTTCACAGTGTCTCAGGATACTGCCAGATGTGAATGGGATTTCACAGTGCATCAGGAACCTGCCAGGTGTGCACGGGGATTTCACAGTGCATCAGGCTCCTGCCAGGTGTGTATGGGGGTTTCACAGTATATCAGGATCCTGCCAGGTGTGTATGGGGTTTCACAGTATATCAGGATCCTGCCAGGTGTGTATGGGGGTTTCACTGTGGATCAGGATCCTGCCAGGTGTGTATGGGGTTTCTCAGTGTATCAGGATCCTGCCAGGTGTTTATGGGGTTTCACAGTGTCTCAGGATCCTGCCAGATGTGAGTGGGGTTTCACTGTGTATCAGGATCCTGCCAGATGTGAATGGGATTTCACTGTTCATCAGGAACCTGCCAGCTGTGCACGGGGATTTCACAGTGCATCAGGCTCCTGCCAGGTGTGTATGGGGTTTCACAGTATATCAGGATCCTGCCAGGTGTGTCTGGGGTTTCATAGTATATCAGGATCCTGCCAGGTGTGTATGGGGGTTTCACAGTATATCAGGATCCTGCCAGGTGTGTATGGGGGATTGACAGTTTATCAGCATCCTGCCAGGTGCGTATGGGGTATATATACATTGGATCAGGATCCTGCCAGGTGTGTATGGTGTTTTCACAGTGTATCAGGATCCTGCCAGATGTGTATGCGGTTTACACAGTGTATCAGGATCCTGCCAAGTGTGTATGGGGTTTTCACAGTGGATCAGGATCCTGCCAGGTGTGTGTGGGGTTTTCACAGTGTATCAGGATCCTGCCAGGAGTGTATGGGGGTTTCACAGTTTATCAGGATCCTGCCAGGTGTGTATGTGGGTTTCACAGATTATCAGGGTCCTGCCAGATGTGAATGGGGTTTCACTGTGTATCATGATACTGCCAGATGTGAATGGGGTTTCACTGTGCATCAGGAACCTGCCAGGTGTGTACGGGGATTTCACAGTGCATCAGGCTCCTGCCAGGTGTGTATGGGTTTTCACAGTATATCAGGATCCTGCCAGGTGTGTATGGGGGTTTCACAGTTTGTCAGGATCCCGCCAGGTGTGTATGGGGGTTTCACAGTTTATCAGCATCCTGCCAGGTGCGTATGGGGTATATACAGTGGATCAGGATCCTGCCAGATGTGTACGGTGTTTTCACAGTGTATCAGGATCCTGTCAGGTGTGTATGGGGTTTTCACAGTGTAACAGGATCCTGCCAAGTGTGTATGGGGGTTTCACAGTTTATCAGGATCCTGCCAGGTGTGTATGGGGGATTGACAGTTTATCAGCATCCTGACTCGTGCGTATGGGATATATATACAGTGGATCAGGATCCTGCCAGGTATGTATGGTGTTTTCACAGTGTATCAGGATCCTGCCAGGTGTGTATGCGGTTTAAACAGCGTATCAGGATCTTGCCAAGTGTGTATGGGGTTTTCACAGTGGATCAGGATCCTGCCAGGTGTGTGTGGGGGTTTCACAGTTTATCAGGATCCTGCCAGGTGTGTATGGGGGATTGACAGTTTATCAGCATCCTGACTCGTGCGTATGGGATATATATACAGTGGATCAGGATCCTGCCAGGTATGTATGGTGTTTTCACAGTGTATCAGGATCCTGCCAGGTGTGTATGCGGTTTAAACAGCGTATCAGGATCTTGCCAAGTGTGTATGGGGTTTTCACAGTGGATCAGGATCCTGCCAGGTGTGTGTGGGGTTTTCTCAGTGGATCAGGATCCTGCCAGGTATGTGTGGGGTTTTCACAGTGTATCAGGATCCTGCCAGGTGTGTATGGGGTTTTCACAGTCCATCAGGATCCTGCCAGGTGTGACTGGGGTTTTCACAGTTTATCAGGATCGTGAAAGGTGTGTCTGGGGGTTTCACAGTTTATCAGGATCCTGCCAGATGTGAATGGGGTTTCACTGTGTATCAGGATCCTGCCAGATGTAAATGGGGTTTCACTGTGCATCAGGAACCTGCCAGGTGTGTACGGGGATTTCACAGTGCATCAGGCTCCTGCCAGGTTTGTATGGGGGTTTCACAGTATATCAGGATCCTGCCAGGTGTGTATGGGTTTTCACAGTATGTCAGGATCCTGCCAGGTGTGTATGGGGGTTTCACAGTTTATCAGCATCCTGCCAGGTGCGTATGGGGTCTATACAGTGGATGAGGATCCTGCCAGATGTGTATGGTGTTTTCACAGTGTATCAGGATCCTGCCAGGTGTGTATGGTGTTTTCACAGTGGATCAGGATCCTGCCAGGTGTGTATGGGGTTTCACAGTGGATCAAGATCCTGCCAGATGTGTGTGGGGCTTTCACAATGTATCAGGATCCTGCCAGGTGTGCAAGAGGTTTTCACAGTGTATCAGGATCCTGCCAGATGTGAATGGTATTTCACTGCGTATCAGGATCCTGCCAGGTGTGAATGTTGTTTCACAGTGTATCAGGATCCTGCCAGGTGTGTATGGGGTTTTCACAGTGTATCAGGATCCTGCCAGATGTGTATGGAGATTTCACAGTGGATCAGGATCCTGCCAGATGTGAATGAGGTTTTCACAGTGCATCAGGATCCTGCCAGATGCGCATGGGGTTTTCACAGTGCATCAGGATCCTTCCAGATGTGTAATTGTGTTTCACAGTGTATCAGGATCCTGCATCGTGTGTATGGGGTTTCACAGTTTATCAGGATCCTGCCAGGTGTGTATGGGGTTTTCACAGTGTATCAGGATCCTGCCAGGTGTGTGTGGGGTTTTCTCAGTGGATCAGGATCCTGCCAGGTATGTGTGGGGTTTTCACAGTGTATCAGGATCCTGCCAGGTGTGTATGGGGTTTTCACAGTCCATCAGGATCCTGCCAGGTGTGTATGGGGTTTCAATGTGTATCAGGATCCTGCCAGGTGTATATGGGGTTTCACAGTGTATCAGGATCCTGCCAGATGTGAGAGGGGATTCACTGTGTATCAGGATCCTGCCAGATGTGAATGGGTTTTCACTGTGCATCAGGAACCTGCCAGGTGTGCACGGGGATTTCACAGTGCATCAGGCTCCTGCCAGGTGTTTTTGGGGGTTTCACAGTTTATCAGGATCCTGCCAGATGTGAATGGTGTTTCACAGTGGATCAGGATCCTGCCAGGTGTGTACGGGGTTTTCACAGTGTATCAGAATCCTGCCAGAAGTGTGCGGAGATTTCACAGTGGATCAGGATCCTGCCAGATGTGATGTGTTTTTCACACTGCATCAGGATCCTGCCAGATGCGTATGGGGTTTTCACAGTGCATCAGGATCCTTCCAGATGTGTATGGGTGTTTAACAGTGTATCAGGATCCTGAATCGTGTGCATGGGGTTTCACAGTTTATCAGGTTCCTGCCAGGTGTGTCCGGGGTTTTTACAGTTTTCAGGATCCTGCCAGGTGTGTATGGGGGTTCCACAGTTTATCAGGATCCTGCCAGGTGTGCATGTGGGTTTCACAGTTTATCAGGATCCTGCCAGATGTGAATGGGGTTTTCACAGTGCATCAGGATCCTGCCAGATGTGTATGGGGTTTTCACAGTCCGTCAGGTTCCTTCCAGATGTGTGTGGGTGTTTCATAGTTGATCGGGATCCTGCATCGTGTGTATGGGCTTTCACAGTTTATCAGGATCCTGCCAGGTGTGTCTGGGGTTTTCACAGTGTATCAGGATCCTGCCAGGTGTGCATGGGGTTTTCACAGTGTATCAGGATCCTGCCAGGTGTGCATTGGGTTTCACAGTGTATCAGGATCCTGCCAGGTGTGTATGGGATTTTCACAGTGGATCAGGATCCTGCCAGGTGTGCATGGGGTTTTCACAGTGTATCAGGATCCTGCCAGGTGTGTATGTGGGTTTCACAGTTTATCAGCATCCTGCCTGGTGTGTATGGGGATTTCACAGTGTATCAGGATCCTGCCAGGTGTATATGCGGGTTTCACAGTTTATCAGGATCCTGCCTGGTGCGTATGGGGTTTCACAGTGGATCAGGATCCTGCCAGGAGTGTATGTGGGTTTCACAGTTTATCAGGATCCTGCCAGATGTGAATGGGGTTTCACGGTGGTTCAGGATCCTGCCAGGTGTGCACGGGGTTTTCACAGTGGATCAGGATCCTGCCAGATGTGTATGGAGTTTTCACAGTGGATCAGGATCCTGCCAGGAGTGTCAGGGATTTCACAGTGTATCAGGATCCTGCCAGGTGTGTGTGGGGTGTTCACAGTTTATCAAGGTCCTGCCAGGCGTGTATGGAGTTTTCACAGTGGATCAGGATCCTGCCAGGTGTGTATGGGGGTTTCACAGTGTACCAGGATCCTGCCAGGTGTGTATGGTGTTTCACAGTGTATCAGAATCCTGCCAGGTGTGTATGGGGTTTCACAGTGCATCAGGATCCAGCCAGATGTGAATGGGGTTTCCCTGTGTATCAGGATCCTGCCAGATGTGAATGGGGTTACACAGTGCATCAGGAACCTGCCAGGTGTTTACGGGGATTTCACAATGCATCAGGCTCCTGCCAGGTGGGTATGGGGGTTTCACAGTATATCAGGATCCTGCCAGGTGTGTATGGGTTTTCACAGTGTATCAGGATCCTGCCATGTGTGTATGAGGGTTTCACAGTTTATAAGGATCCCGCCAGGTGTGTATGGGGGTTTCACAGTTTATCAGCGTCCTGCCAGGTGCGTATGGGGTATATACAGGGGATCACGATCCTGCCAGGTGTGTATGGTGTTTTCACAGTGTATCAGGATCCTGCCAGCTGTGTATGGGTTTTTCACAGTGTATCAGGATCCTGCCAAGTTTGTTTGGGGTTTTCACAGTGGATCAGGATCCTGCCAGGTGTGTATGGGGTTTTCGCAGAGGATCAGGATCCTGCCAGGTGTGTGGGCTTTTCACAGTGTATCAGGATCCTGCCAGGTGTGCATGGGGTTTTCACAGTGTATCAGGATCCTGCCAGATGCGAATGGGGTTTCACTGCGTATCAGGATCCTGCCAGATGTGAATGGTGTTTCACAGCGGATCAGGATCCTGCCAGGTGTGTACGGGGTTTTCACAGTGTATCAGGATCCTGCCAGATGTGTATGGAGATTTCACAGTGGATCAGGATCCTGCCAGATGTGAATGAAGTTTTCACAGTGCATCAGGATCCTGCCAGATGTGCATGGAGTTTCACAGTGCATCAGGATCCTTCCAGATGTGTATGGGTGTTTCACAGTGTATAAGGATCCTGCATCGTGTGGATGGGGTTTCACAGTTTATCAGGTTCCTGCCAGGTTTGTATGGGGTTTTCACAGTGTATCAGGATCCTGCCAGGTGTGTATGGGGTTTTCACAGTGTATCAGGATCCTGCCAGGTGTGTATGTGGGTTTCACAGATTATCAGGATCCTGCCAGGTGTGTCTGGGATTTTCACAGTATATCAGGATCCTGCCGGTTGTGTCTGGGGGTTTCACAGTTTATCAGGATCCTGCCAGGTGTGTATGTGGGTTTCACAGTTTATCAGGATCCTGCCAGATGTGAATGGGGTTTCACTGTGTATCAGGATCCTGCCAGATGTGAATGGTGTTTCACTGTGCATCAGGAACCAGCCAGGTGTGTACGGGGATTTCACAGTGCATCAGGCTCCTGCCAGGTGTGTATGGGGGATTCACAGTATATCAGTATCCTGCCAGGTGTGCATGGGTTTTCACAGTTTATCAGCATCCTGCCAGGTGCGTATGGGGTATATACAGTGGATCTGGATCCTGCCAGGTGTGTATGGGGTTTTCACAGTGTATCAGGAATCTGCCAGGTGTGTATGGGATTTTCACAGTGGATCAGGATCCTGCCAGGTGTTTATGGGGTTTTCACAGTGTATCAGGATCCTGCCAGGTGTGTGTGGGGTTTTCACAGTGTATCAGGATCCTGCCAGTTGTGTATGGGGTTTTCACTGTGCATCAGGATCCTGCCAGGTGTGTATGGGGTTTTCACAGCGTATTAGGTTCCTGCCAGGTGTGTATGGGATTTTCACAGTGGATCAGGATCCTGCCAGGTGTTTATGGGGTTTTCACAGTGTATCAGGATCCTGCCAGGTGTGTGTGGGGTTTTCACAGTGTATCAGGATCCTGCCAGTTGTGTATGGGGTTTTCACTGTGCATCAGGATCCTGCCAGGTGTGTATGGGGTTTTCACAGCGTATCAGGATCCTGCCAGGTGTGTATGTGGGTTTCGCATATTATCAGGATCATGCCAGGTGTGTATGGGGGTTTCACAGTGTATTAGGTTCCTGCCAGGTGTGTATGTGGGTTTCACAGTTTATCAGGATGCTGCCAGGTGTGTCTGGGGTTTTCGCAGTTTATCAGGATCCTGCCAGATCAGTATGGGTGTTTCACAGTTTATCAGGATCCTGCCAGGTGTGTATGTTGGTTTCACAGTTTAACAGTTTCCTGCCAGGTGTGTATGGGGGTTTCACAGTTTATCAGGATCCTGCCAGGAGTGTATGTGGGATTCACAGTTTATCAGGATCCTGCCAGATGTGAATGAGGTTTTCACAGTGCATCAGGATCATGCCAGGTGTGTATGGGGGTTTCACAGTGTATTAGGTTCCTGCCAGGTGTGTATGTGGGTTTCACAGTTTATCAGGATGCTGCCAGGTGTGTCTGGCGGTTTCACAGTGTATCATGATCCTGCCACGTGTATATGTGGGTTTCACAGTTTATCAGGATCCTGCCTGTTGTGTCTGGGGTTTTCACAGTGTGTCAGGATCCTTCCAGGTATGTATGTGGGTTTCACAGTGTATCAGGCTCCTGCCAGGTGGGTCTGTGGGTTTCACAGTTTATCAGGATCCTGCCTGATGTGTATGGGGTTTCACAGTGGATCAGGATCCTGCCACGTATGTATGGGGTTTTCACAGTGTATCAGGATCCTGCCAGGTGTTTATGGGGCTTTCACAGTTTATCAGGATCCTGCCAGGTGTGTATGTGGGTTTCACAGTTTATCAGGATCTTGCCAGGTGTGTATGGGGGTTTCACAGTTCATCAGGATCCTGCCAGGAGTGTATGGGGGTCTCAGTTTATCAGGATCCTGCCGTGTGTGTGGGGGCTTCACAGTTCATCAGGATCCTGCCAGGTGTGTATGTGGGTTTCACAGTGTATCAGGAAACTGCCAGATGTGAATGGGGTTTTCACAGTGCATCAGTATCCTGCCAGATGTGTATGCGGTTTTCACAGTGCATCAGGATCCTTCCAGATGTGTGTGGGGGTTTCACAGTGTATCAGGATCCTGCATCGTGTGTATGGGGTTTTCACAGTGCATCAGGATCCTGCCAGGTGTGTATGGGGTTTTCACAGTGTATTTGGATCCTGCCAGGTGTGTGTGGGGTTTTCACACTGTATCAGGATCCTGCCAGTTGTGTATGGGGTTTTCACTGTGCATCAGGATCCTGCCAGGTGTGTATGGGGTTTTCACAGCGTATCAGGATCCTGCCAGGTGTGTATGTGGGTTTCGCATATTATCAGGATCATGCCAGGTGTGTATGGGGGTTTCACAGTGTATTAGGTTCCTGCCAGGTGTGTATGTGGGTTTCACAGTTTATCAGGATGCTGCCAGGTGTGTCTGGGGTTTTCGCAGTTTATCAGGATCCTGCCAGATCAGTATGGGTGTTTCACAGTTTATCAGGATCCTGCCAGGTGTGTATGTTGGTTTCACAGTTTAACAGTTTCCTGCCAGGTGTGTATGGGGGTTTCACAGTTTATCAGGATCCTGCCAGGAGTGTATGTGGGATTCACAGTTTATCAGGATCCTGCCAGATGTGAATGAGGTTTTCACAGTGCATCAGGATCATGCCAGGTGTGTATGGGGGTTTCACAGTGTATTAGGTTCCTGCCAGGTGTGTATGTGGGTTTCACAGTTTATCAGGATGCTGCCAGGTGTGTCTGGCGGTTTCACAGTGTATCATGATCCTGCCACGTGTATATGTGGGTTTCACAGTTTATCAGGATCCTGCCTGTTGTGTCTGGGGTTTTCACAGTGTGTCAGGATCCTTCCAGGTATGTATGTGGGTTTCACAGTGTATCAGGCTCCTGCCAGGTGGGTCTGTGGGTTTCACAGTTTATCAGGATCCTGCCTGATGTGTATGGGGTTTCACAGTGGATCAGGATCCTGCCACGTATGTATGGGGTTTTCACAGTGTATCAGGATCCTGCCAGGTGTTTATGGGGCTTTCACAGTTTATCAGGATCCTGCCAGGTGTGTATGTGGGTTTCACAGTTTATCAGGATCTTGCCAGGTGTGTATGGGGGTTTCACAGTTCATCAGGATCCTGCCAGGAGTGTATGGGGGTCTCAGTTTATCAGGATCCTGCCGTGTGTGTGGGGGCTTCACAGTTCATCAGGATCCTGCCAGGTGTGTATGTGGGTTTCACAGTGTATCAGGAAACTGCCAGATGTGAATGGGGTTTTCACAGTGCATCAGTATCCTGCCAGATGTGTATGCGGTTTTCACAGTGCATCAGGATCCTTCCAGATGTGTGTGGGGGTTTCACAGTGTATCAGGATCCTGCATCGTGTGTATGGGGTTTTCACAGTGCATCAGGATCCTGCCAGGTGTGTATGGGGTTTTCACAGTGTATTTGGATCCTGCCAGGTGTGTGTGGGGTTTTCACACTGTATCAGGATACTGCCAAGAGTGTATGGGGTTCTCACAGTGTATCAAGATCCTCCCCAGTGTGTATGGGGTTTTCACAGTGGATCAGGATCCTGCCAGGTGTGTTTGGGTTGTTCTCAGTGTATCAGGATCCTGCCAGGTGTGTATGGGGTTTTCACAGTGTATCAGGATCCTGCCAGGTGTGTATGGGGTTTTCACAGTGGATCAGGAACTTACCGTGTGTGTGGGGATTTCACAGTGTATCAGGATCCTGCCAGGTGTGTATGTTTGTTTCACATTTTATCAGGATCCTGCCACGAGTGTATGGGGTTTCACAGTGCTTCAGGATACTGCCAGGTGTGTTTGGGGTTTCAATGTGCATCAGGATACTGCCAGGTGTGTATGGGGTTTTCACAGTGTATCTGGATCCTGCCAGGTGTGTTTGGGGTGTTCACTGTGCATCAGGATCCTGCCAGTTGTGTATGGGTTTTTCACAGTGTATAAGGATCCTGCCAGGTGTGTATGGGGTTTTCACAGTTGATCAGGAACCTGCCAGGTGTGTATGGGGATTCCACTGCGTATCAGGATCCTGCCAGGTGTGTATGGGGGTTTCACAGATAATCAGGATCCTGCCAGGTGTGCATTGGGTTTCACAGTGTATCAGGATCCTGCCAGGTGTGTATGGGATTTTCACAGTGGATCAGGATCCTGCCAGGTGTGCATGGGGTTTTCACAGTGTATCAGGATCCTGCCAGGTGTGTATGTGGGTTTCACAGTTTATCAGCATCCTGCCTGGTGTGTATGGGGATTTCACAGTGTATCAGGATCCTGCCAGGTGTATATGCGGGTTTCACAGTTTATCAGGATCCTGCCTGGTGCGTATGGGGTTTCACAGTGGATCAGGATCCTGCCAGGTGTGTATGTGGGTTTCACAGTTTATCAGGATCCTGCCAAATGTCAATGGGGTTTCACGGTGGTTCAGGATCCTGCCAGGTGTGTACGGGGTTTTCACAGTGGATCAGGATCCTGCCAGATGTGTATGGAGTTTTCACAGTGGATCAGGATCCTGCCAGGCGTGAATGGGATTTTCAAAGTGGATCAGGATCCTGCCAGGAGTGTCAGGGATTTCACAGTGTGTCAGGATCCTGCCAGGTGTGTGTGGGGTGTTCACAGTTTATCAAGGTCCTGCCAGGCGTGTATGGAGTTTTCACAGTGGATCAGGATCCTGCCAGGTGTGTATGGGGGTTTCACAGTGTACCAGGATCCTGCCAGGTGTGTATGGTGTTTCACAGTGTATCAGAATCCTGCCAGGTGTGTATGGGGTTTCACAGTGCATCAGGATCCAGCCAGATGTAAATGGGGTTTCCCTGTGTATCAGGATCCTGCCAGATGTGAATGGGGTTACACAGTGCATCAGGAACCTGCCATGTGTTTACGGGGATTTCACAGTGCATCAGGCTCCTGCCAGGTGGGTATGGGGGTTTCACAGTATATCAGGATCCTGCCAGGTGTGTATGGGTTTTCACAGTGTATCAGGATCCTGCCATGTGTGTATGAGGGTTTCACAGTTTATAAGGATCCCGCCAGGTGTGTATCGGGGTTTCACAGTTTATCAGCATCCTGCCAGGTGCGTATGGGGTATATACAGGGGATCAGGATCCTGCCAGGTGTATATGGTGTTTTCACAGTGTATCAGGATCCTGCCAGGTGTGTATGGGTTTTTCACAGTGTATCAGGATCCTGCCAAGTTTGTATGGGGTTTTCACAGTGGATCAGGATCCTGCCAGGTGTGTATGGGGTTTTCGCAGAGGATCAGGATCCTGCCAGGTGTGTGGGCTTTTCACAATGTATCAGGATCCTGCCAGGTGTGTATGGGGTTTTCACAGTGTATCAGGATCCTGCCAGATGCGAATGGGGTTTCACTGCGTATCAGGATCCTGCCAGATGTGAATGGTGTTTCACAGCGGATCAGGATCCTGCCAGGTGTGTACGGGGTTTTCACAGTGTATCAGGATCCTGCCAGATGTGTATGGAGATTTCACAGTGGATCAGGATCCTGCCAGATGTGAATGAGGTTTTCAAAGTGCATCAGGATCCTGCCAGATGTGCATGGAGTTTCACAGTGCATCAGGATCCTTCCAGATGTGCATGGGTGTTTCACAGTGTATAAGGATCCTGCATCGTGTGGATGGGGTTTCACAGTTTATCAGGTTCCTGCCAGGTGTGTACGGGGTTTTCACAGTGTATCAGGATCCTGCCAGATGTGTATGGAGATTTCACAGTGGATCAGGATCCTGCCAGATGTGAATGAGGTTTTCAAAGTGCATCAGGATCCTGCCAGATGTGCATGGAGTTTCACAGTGCATCAGGATCCTTCCAGATGTGCATGGGTGTTTCACAGTGTATAAGGATCCTGCATCGTGTGGATGGGGTTTCACAGTTTATCAGGATCCTGCCAGGTGTGTATGGGGTTTTCACAGTGTATCAGGATCCTGCCAGGTGTGTATGTGGGTTTCACAGATTATCAGGATCCTGCCAGGTGTGTCTGGGATTTTCACAGTATATCAGGATCCTGCCGGTTGTGTATGGGGGTTTCACAGTTTATCAGGATCCTGCCAGGTGTGTATGTGGGTTTCACAGTTTATCAGGATCCTGCCAGATGTGAATGGGGTTTCACTGTGTATCAGGATCCTGCCAGATGTGAATGGTGTTTCACTGTGCATCAGGAACCTGCCAGGTTTGTACGGGGATTTCACAGTGCATCAGGCTCCTGCCAGGTGTGTATGGGGGATTCACAGTATATCAGGATCCTGCCAGGTGTGCATGGGTTTTCACAGTTTACCAGCATCCTGCCAGGTGCGTATGGGGTATATACAGTGGATCTGGATCCTGCCAGGTGTGTATGGGGTTTTCACAGTGTATCAGGATCCTGCCAGGTGTGTATGGGGTTTTCACAGTGGATCAGGATCCTGCCAGGTGTTTGTGGGGTTTTCACAGTGTATCAGGATCCTGCCAGGTGTGTGTAGGGTTTTCACAGTGTATCAGGATCCTGCCAGTTGTGTATGGGGTTTTCACTGTGCATCAGGATCCTGCCAGGTGTGTATGGGGTTTTCACAGCGTATCAGGATCCTGCCAGGTGTGTATGTGGGTTTTGCATATTATCAGGATCATGCCAGGTGTGTATGGGGGTTTCACAGTGTATTAGGTTCCTGCCAGGTGTATATGTGGGTTTCACAGTTTATCAGGATGCTGCCAGGTGTGTCTGGGGTTTTCGCAGTTTATCAGGATCCTGCCAGGTCTGTATGGGTGTTTCACAATTTATCAGGATCCTGCCAGGTGTGTATGTTGGTTTCACAGTTTAACAGTTTCCTGCCAGGTGTGTATGGGGGTTTCACAGTTTATCAGGATCCTGCCAGGAGTGTATGTCGGATTCACAGTTTATCAGGATCCTGCCAGATGTGAATGGGGTTTTCACAGTGCATCAGGATCATGCCAGGTGTGTATGGGGGTTTCACAGTGTATTAGATTCCTGCCAGGTGTGTATGTGGGTTTCACAGTTTATCAGGATGCTGCCAGGTGTGTCTGGCGGTTTCACAGTGTATCATGATCCTGCCACGTTTATATGTGGGTTTCACAGTTTATCAGGATCCTGCCTGGTGTGTCTGGGGTTTTCACAGTGTGTCAGGATCCTTCCAGGTGTGTATGTGGGTTTCACAGTGTATCAGGCTCCTGCCAGGTGGGTCTGTGGGTTTCACAGTTTATCAGGATCCTGCCTGGTGTGTATGGGGTTTCACAGTGGATCAGGATCCTGCCACGTATGTATGGGGTTTTCACAGTGTATCAGGATCCTGCCAGGTGTTTATGGGGGTTTCACAGTTTATCAGGATCCTGCCAGGTGTGTATGTGGGTTTCACAGTTTATCGGGATCTTGCCAGGTGTGTATGGGGGTTTCACAGTTCATCAGGATCCTGCCAGGAGTGTATGGGGGTCTCAGTTTATCAGGATCCTGCCGTGTGTGTGGGGGCTTCACAGTTCATCAGGATCCTGCCAGGTGTGTATGTGGGTTTCACAGTGTATCAGGAAACTTCCAGATGTGAATGGGGTTTTCACAGTGCATCAGTATCCTGCCAGATGTGTATGCGGTTTTCACAGTGCATCAGGATCCTTCCAGATGTGTGTGGGGGTTTCACAGTGTATCAGGATCCTGCATCGTGTTTATGGGGTTTTCACAGTGCATCAGGATCCTGCCAGGTGTGTATGGGGTTTTCACAGTGTATTTGGATCCTGCCAGGTGTGTGTGGGGTTTTCACACTGTATCAGGATACTGCCAAGAGTGTATGGGGTTCTCACAGTGTATCAAGATCCTCCCCAGTGTGTATGGGGTTTTCACAGTGGATCAGGATCCTCTCAGGTTAGTATGTGGGTTTCACAGTGTATCAGGATCCTGCCAGGTGTGTATGGGGTTTTCACAGTGTATCAGGATCCTGCCAGGTGTGTATGGGGGTTTCACAGTTTATCAGGATCCTGCCAGGTGTGTATGTGTGTTGCACAGTTTATCAGGATCCTGCCAGGTGTGTATGGGGGTTTCACAGTGTATCAGGATCCTGCCAGGTGTGTATGGGTTTTTCACAGTGTATCAGCATCCTGCCAGGTGTGTATGGAGGTTTCACAGTTTATCAGGATCCTGTCAGGTGTTTATGTGGGTTTCACAGTTCATCAGGATCCTGCTCGGTGTGTATGGGGTTTTGACAGTGTATCCGAATCCTGCCAGGTGTTTATGGTTTTTCATAGTGTATCAGGATCCTGCCAGGTGTGTTTGGGTTGTTCTCAGTGTATCAGGATCCTGCCAGGTGTGTATGGGGTTTTCACAGTGTATCAGGATCCTGCCAGGTGTGTATGGGGTTTTCACAGTGGATCAGGAACTTACCGTGTGTGTGGGGATTTCACAGTGTATCAGGATCCTGCCAGGTGTGTATGTTTGTTTCACATTTTATCAGGATCCTGCCACGAGTGTATGGGGTTTCACAGTGCTTCAGGATACTGCCAGGTGTGTTTAGGGTTTCAATGTGCATCAGGATACTGCCAGGTGTGTATGGGGTTTTTACAGTGTATCAGGATCCTGCCATGTGTGTATGGGGTTTTAACAGTGTATCTGGATCCTGCCAGGTGTGTTTGGGGTGTTCACTGTGCATCAGGATCCTGTCAGTTGTGTACGGGTTTTCACAGTGTATCAGGATCCTGCCAGGTGTGTATGGGGTTCTCACAGTTGATCAGGAACCTGCCAGGTGTGTATGGGGATTCCACAGCGTATCAGGATCCTGCCAGGTGTGTATGGGGGTTTCACAGTTTATCAGGATCCTGCCAGGTGTGCATTGGGTTTCACAGTGTATCAGGATCCTGCCAGGTGTGTATGGGGTTTTCACAGTGGATCAGGATCCTGCCAGGTGTGTATGGGTTTTTCACAGTGTATCAGGATCCTGCCAGGTGTGTGTGGGGTTTTTCTCAGTGGATCAGGAACCTGCCAGGTGTTTATGGGGATTTCACAGTGTATCAGGATCCTGCCAGGTGTGTATGTGGGTTTCACAGTGTATCAGGATCCTGCCAGGTGTGTATGTGGGTTGCACGGTTTATCAGGATCCTGCCAGGTGTGTATGGGGGTTTCACAGTGTATCAGGATCCTGCCAGGAGTGTATGGGTTTTTCACAGTGTATCAGGATCCTGCCAGGTGTGTATGGGGGTTTCACAGTTTATCAGGATCCTGCCAGGTGTGTATGTGGGTTTCACAGTTTATCGGGATCTCGCCAGGTGTGTCTGGGGGTTTCACACTTTATCAGGATCCTGCCAAGTGTGTATGGGGTTTTCACTGTGCATCAGGATCCTGCCAGATGTGTATGGTGTTTTCACAGTGCATCAGGATCCTTCCAGATGTGTATCGGTGTTTCACAGTTTATCAGGATCCTGCCAGGTGTGTATGGGGTTTCACAGTTTATCAGGATCCTGCCACGCGTGTATGGGTGTTTCACAGTTTATCAGGATCCTGCCACATGTGTATGGGGTTTCACAGTTGTTCAGGATACTGCCAGGTGTGTTTGGGGTTTTCACTGTGCATCAGTATCCTGCCAGGTGTGTATGGGGTTTTCACAGTGTATCAGGATCCTGCCAGGTGTGTATGGTTTTTCACAGTGTATCAGGATCCTGCCAGGTGTGTATGGGGATTTCACAGCGTATCAGGATCCTGCCAGGTGTGTATGGGGGTTTCACAGTTTATCAGGATCCTGCCAGGTGTGTATTGGTTTTCACAGTGTATCAGAATCCTGCCAGGTGTTTATGGGGTTTTCACAGTGGATCAGGATCCTGCCAGGTGTGTCTGTGGGTTTGATCTGTGGATCAGGAACCTGCCAGGTGTTTACGGGGATTTCACAGTGTATCAGGATCCTCTCAGGTTAGTATGTGGGTTTCACAGTGTATCAGGATCCTGCCAGGTGTGTATGGGGTTTTCACAGTTTATCAGGATCCTGCCAGGTGTGTATGGGGGTTTCACAGTTTATCAGGATCCTGCCAGGTGTGTATGTGTGTTGCACAGTTTATCAGGATCCTGCCAGGTGTGTATGGGTTTTTCACAGTGTATCAGGATCCTGCCAGGTGTGTATGGAGGTTTCACAGTTTATCAGGATCCTGTCAGGTGTTTATGTGGGTTTCACAGTTCATCAGGATCCTGCCAGGTGTGCATGGGGTTTTCACAGTGCGTCAGTATCCTGCCAGGTGTGCATGTGTGTTTCACATTGCATCAGGATCCTGCCAGGTGTGCATGGGGGTTTCACAGTTTATCAGGATCCTGCCAGGTGTGTATGGGTATTTCACAGTCTATCAGGATCCTGCCAGGTATGTATGGGGTTTTCACAATCTATCAGGATCCTGCCAGGTGTGTAGCGGGTTTTCACTGTGTATCAGGATCCTGCCAGGTGTGTATGGGGTTTTCACAATCTATCAGGATCCTGCCAGGTGTGTAGCGGGTTTTCACTGTGTATCAGGATCCTGCCAGGTGTGTATGGGGTTTTCACAGTTTATCAGGATCCTGCCAGGTGTGTATGGGGGTTTCACAGTTTATCAGGATCCTGCCAGGTGTGTATGGGGGTTTCACAGTTTATCAGGATCCTGCCAGGTGTGTATGTGGGTTGCACAGTTAATCAGTATCCTGCCAGGTGTGTATGGGGTTCTCACAGTGTATCTGGATCCTGCCAGGTGTGTATGGGTTTTTCACAGTGTATCAGGATCCTGCCAGGTGTGTATGGGGGTTTCACAGTTTATCAGGGTCCTGTCAGGTGTTTGTGTGTGTTTCACAGTTCATCAGGACCCTGCCAGGTGTGTATCGGCTTTTCACTGTGTATCAGGATCCTGCCAGGTGTGCATGTGTGTTTCACAGTTTATCAGTATCCTGCCAGGTGTGTATGGGTGTTTCACAGTTTATCAGTATCCTGCCTGGTGTGTATGGGGTTTTCACAGTCTATCAGGATCCTGCCAGGTGTGTAAGGGGTTTTCACTATGTATCAGGATCCTGCCAGGTGTGTATGGGGTTTTCACAGTTTATCATGATCCTGCCAGGTGTGTATGGGGGTTTCACAGTTTATCAGGATCCTGCCAGGTGTGTATGTGGGTTTCACAGTTTATCAGGATCCCGCCAGGTGTGTATGGGGGTTTCACAGTTTATCAGGATCCTGCCAGGTGTGCATGGGGTTTTCACAGTTTATCGGTATCCTTCCTGGTGTGTCTGGGGGTTTCACAGTTTATCAGGATCCTGCCAGGTGAGTTTGTGGGTTTCACAGTTTATCAGGATCCTGCCAGATGTGAGTGGGGATTTCACAGTGCATCAGGATCCTGCCAGATGTGTATGGGGTTTTCACAGTGCATCAGGATCCTTCCAGATGTGTATGGGTGTTTCACAGTTCATCAGAATCCTGCCAGGTGTGTATGGGGTTTTCACAGTGTATCAGTATCCTGCCAGGTGTGCATGTGTGTTTCACAGTTTATCAGTAACCTGCCAGGTGTGTATGGGGGTTTCACAGTTTATCAGGATCCTGCCAGGTTTGTATGGGTGTTTCACAGTCTATCAGGATCCTGCCAGGTGTGTATGGGGTTTTCACAGTCTTTCAGGATCCTGCCAGGTGTGTATGGGGTTTTCACTGTGTATCAGGATCCTGCCAGGTGTGTATGGGGTTTTCACAGTTTATCATGATCCTGCCAGGTGTGTATGGGGGTTTCACAGTTTATCAGGATCCTGCCAGGTGTGTATGTGGGTTTCACAGTTTATCAGGATCCCGCCAGGTGTGTATGGGGGTTTCACAGTTTATCAGGATCCTGCCAGGTCTGCATGGGGTTTTCACAGTTTATCGGTATCCTTCCTGGTGTGTCTGGGGGTTTCACAGTTTATCAGGATCCTGCCAGGTGAGTTTGTGGGTTTCACAGTTTATCAGGATCCTGCCAGATGTGAGTGGGGTTTTCACAGTGCATCAGGATCCTGCCAGATGTGTATGGGGTTTTCACAGTGCATCAGGATCCTTCCAGATGTGTATGGGTGTTTCACAGTTCATCAGAATCCTGCTAGGTGTGTATGGGGTTTTCACAGTGTATCAGTATCCTGCCAGGTGTGCATGTGTGTTTCACAGTTTATCAGTAACCTGCCAGGTGTGTATGGGGGTTTCACAGTTTATCAGGATCCTGACAGGTGTGCATGGGTGTTTCACAGTGTATCAGGATCCTGCCAGGTGTGTATGGGGTTTTCACAGTCTATCAGGATCCTGCCAGGTGTGTATGGGGCTTTCACTGTGTATCAGGATCCTGCCAGGTGTGTATGGGGTTTTCACAGTTTATCAGGATCCTGCCAGGTGTGTCTGGGGGTTTCACAGTTTATCAGGATCCTGCCAGGTGTGTATGGGGGTTTCACAGTTTATCAGGATCCTGCCAGGTGTGTATGTGAGTTGCACAGTTTATCAGTATCCTGCCAGGTGTGTATGGGTGTTTCACAGTGTATCAGTATCCTGCCAGGTGCGTATGGGGGTTTCACAGTTTATCAGGAACCTGCCAGATGTGTATGGGGGTTTCACAGTGTATCAGGATTCTGCCAGGTGTGTATGGGTTTTTCACAGTGTATCAGGATACTGCTAGGTGTGTATGGGGGTTTCACAGTTTATCGGTATGCTGCCAGGTGTGTATGTGGGTTTCAGAGTTTATCAGGATCCCGCCAGGTGTGTATGGAGGTATCACAGTTTATCAGGATCCTGCCAGGTGTGTATGGGGTTTTCACTGTGCATCAGTATCCTGCCAGATGTGTATGGTGTTTTCACAGTTCATCAGTATCCTTCCAGATGTGCATGGGTGTTTCACAGTTTATCAGGATCCTGCCACGTGTGTATGGGGTTTCACAGTTTATCAGGATCCTGCCAGGTGTGTATGGGGGTCTCACAGTTTATCAGGATCCTGCCACATTTGTATGGGGTTTCACAGTTGTTCAGGATACTGCCAGATGTGTTTGGGGTTTTCACTGTGCATCAGTATCCTGCCAGGTGTGTATGGGGTTTTCAAAGTGTATCAGGATCCTGCCAGGTGTGTATGGTTTTTCACAGTGTATCTGGATACTGCCAGGTGTGTATGGGGTTTTCACAGTTAATCAGGATCCTGCCAAGTGTGTATGGGGTTTTCACTGTGCATCAGGATCCTGCCAGATGTGTATGGTGTTTTCACAGTGCATCAGGATCCTTCCAGATGTGTATCGGTGTTTCACAGTTTATCAGGATCCTGCCAGGTGTGTATGGGGTTTCACAGTTTATCAGGATCCTGCCACGCGTGTATGGGTGTTTCACAGTTTATCAGGATCCTGCCACATGTGTATGGGGTTTCACAGTTGTTCAGGATACTGCCAGGTGTGTTTGGGGTTTTCACTGTGCATCAGTATCCTGCCAGGTGTGTATGGGGTTTTCACAGTGTATCAGGATCCTGCCAGGTGTGTATGGTTTTTCACAGTGTATCAGGATCCTGCCAGGTGTGTATGGGGATTTCACAGCGTATCAGGATCCTGCCAGGTGTGTATGGGGGTTTCACAGTTTATCAGGATCCTGCCAGGTGTGTATTGGTTTTCACAGTGTATCAGAATCCTGCCAGGTGTTTATGGGGTTTTCACAGTGGATCAGGATCCTGCCAGGTGTGTCTGTGGGTTTGATCTGTGGATCAGGAACCTGCCAGGTGTTTACGGGGATTTCACAGTGTATCAGGATCCTCTCAGGTTAGTATGTGGGTTTCACAGTGTATCAGGATCCTGCCAGGTGTGTATGGGGTTTTCACAGTTTATCAGGATCCTGCCAGGTGTGTATGGGGGTTTCACAGTTTATCAGGATCCTGCCAGGTGTGTATGTGTGTTGCACAGTTTATCAGGATCCTGCCAGGTGTGTATGGGTTTTTCACAGTGTATCAGGATCCTGCCAGGTGTGTATGGAGGTTTCACAGTTTATCAGGATCCTGTCAGGTGTTTATGTGGGTTTCACAGTTCATCAGGATCCTGCCAGGTGTGCATGGGGTTTTCACAGTGCGTCAGTATCCTGCCAGGTGTGCATGTGTGTTTCACATTGCATCAGGATCCTGCCAGGTGTGCATGGGGGTTTCACAGTTTATCAGGATCCTGCCAGGTGTGTATGGGTATTTCACAGTCTATCAGGATCCTGCCAGGTATGTATGGGGTTTTCACAATCTATCAGGATCCTGCCAGGTGTGTAGCGGGTTTTCACTGTGTATCAGGATCCTGCCAGGTGTGTATGGGGTTTTCACAGTTTATCAGGATCCTGCCAGGTGTGTATGGGGGTTTCACAGTTTATCAGGATCCTGCCAGGTGTGTATGGGGGTTTCACAGTTTATCAGGATCCTGCCAGGTGTGTATGTGGGTTGCACAGTTAATCAGTATCCTGCCAGGTGTGTATGGGGTTCTCACAGTGTATCTGGATCCTGCCAGGTGTGTATGGGTTTTTCACAGTGTATCAGGATCCTGCCAGGTGTGTATGGGGGTTTCACAGTTTATCAGGGTCCTGTCAGGTGTTTGTGTGTGTTTCACAGTTCATCAGGACCCTGCCAGGTGTGTATCGGCTTTTCACTGTGTATCAGGATCCTGCCAGGTGTGCATGTGTGTTTCACAGTTTATCAGTATCCTGCCAGGTGTGTATGGGTGTTTCACAGTTTATCAGTATCCTGCCTGGTGTGTATGGGGTTTTCACAGTCTATCAGGATCCTGCCAGGTGTGTAAGGGGTTTTCACTATGTATCAGGATCCTGCCTGGTGTGTATGGGTTTTTCACAGTTTATCATGATCCTGCCAGGTGTGTATGGGGGTTTCACAGTTTATCAGGATCCTGCCAGGTGTGCATGGGGTTTTCACAGTTTATCGGTATCCTTCCTGGTGTGTCTGGGGGTTTCACAGTTTATCAGGATCCTGCCAGGTGAGTTTGTCGGTTTCACAGTTTATCAGGATCCTGCCAGATGTGAGTGGGGATTTCACAGTGCATCAGGATCCTGCCAGATGTGTATGGGGTTTTCACAGTGCATCAGGATCCTTCCAGATGTGTATGGGTGTTTCACAGTTCATCAGAATCCTGCCAGGTGTGTATGGGGTTTTCACAGTGTATCAGTATCCTGCCAGGTGTGCATGTGTGTTTCACAGTTTATCAGTAACCTGCCAGGTGTGTATGGGGGTTTCACAGTTTATCAGGATCCTGCCAGGTTTGTATGGGTGTTTCACAGTCTATCAGGATCCTGCCAGGTGTGTATGGGGTTTTCACAGTCTTTCAGGATCCTGCCAGGTGTGTATGGGGTTTTCACTGTGTATCAGGATCCTGCCAGGTGTGTATGGGGTTTTCACAGTTTATCATGATCCTGCCAGGTGTGTATCGGGGTTTCACAGTTTATCAGGATCCTGCCAGGTGTGTATGTGGGTTTCACAGTTTATCAGGATCCCGCCAGGTGTGTATGGGGGTTTCACAGTTTATCAGGATCCTGCCAGGTGTGTATGTTGGTTTCACAGTTTATCAGGATCCCGCCACGTGTGTATGGGGTTTTCACAGTTTATCATGATCCTGCCAGGTGTGTATGGGGGTTTCACAGTTTATCAGGATCCTGCCAGGTGTGTATGTGGGTTTCACAGTTTATCAGGATCCCGCCAGGTGTGTATGGGGGTTTCACAGTTGTTCAGGATACTGCCAGATGTGTTTGGGGTTTTCACTGTGCATCAGTATCCTGCCAGGTGTGTATGGGGTTTTCAAAGTGTATCAGGATCCTGCCAGGTGTGTATGGTTTTTCACAGTGTATCTGGATACTGCCAGGTGTGTATGGGGTTTTCACAGTTAATCAGGAACTTGCCAGGTGTGTATGGGGATTTTACAGTGTATCAGGATCGTGCCAGGTGTGTATGTGTGTTTCACAGTGGTTCAGGATCCTGCCAGGTGTGTTTGGGGTTTCAATGTGCATCAGGATACTGCCAGGTGTGTATGGGGTTTTCACAGTGTATCAGGATCCTGCCAGGTTTGTATGGGGTTTTCACAGTGTATCAGGATCCTGCCAGGTGTGTTTGGGGTTTTCACTGTGCATCAGGATCCTGCCAGTTGTGCATGGGGTTTTCACAGTGTATCAGTATCCTGCCAGGTGTGTTTGGGGTTTTCACAGTTGATCAGGAACCTGCCAGGTGTGTTTGGGGATTTCACAGCGTATCAGGATCCTGCCAGGTGTGTATGGGGGTTTCACAGTTTATCAGGATCCTGCCAGGTGTGTTTTGGGTTTCACAGTGTATCAGGATCCTGCCAGGTGTGTATGGGGTTTTCACAGTGGATCAGGATCCTTCCAGGTGTGTATGGGGTTTTCACAGTGTATCAGGATCCTGCCAGGTGTGTATGGGGTTTTGTCTGTGGATCAGGAACCTGCCAGGTGTTTATGGATATTTCATTTTGTATTAGGATCCTGCCAGATGTGTATGTGGGTTTCACAGTGTATCAGGATCCTGCCAGGTGTGTATGGGGTTTTCACAGTGCATCCGGATCCTGCGAGGTGTGTCTGGGGTTTTCACAGTGTATCAGGATCCTGCCAGGTGTGTATGGCGGTTTCACAGTTTATCAGGATCCTGCCAGGTGTGTATGTGTGTTGCACAGTTGATCAGGATCCTGCCAGGTGTGTATGGGATTTCACAGTGGTTCAGGATCCTGCCAGGTGTGTTTGGGATTTTCACTGTGCATCAGGATCCTGCCAGTTGTGTATGGGGTTTTCACAGAGTATCAGAATCCTGCCAGGTGTGTTTGGGGTTTTCACAGTTGATCAGGAACCTGCCAGGTGTGTATGGGGGTTTCACAGTTTATCAGGATCCTGCCAGGTGTGTATTGGGTTTCACAGTGTATCAGGATCCTGCCAGGTGTTTATGGGGTTTTCACAGTGGATCAGGATCCTGCCAGGTGTGTATGGGTTTTTCACAGTGTATCAGGATCCTGCCAGGTGTGTATGGGGTTTTATCTGTGGATCAGGAACCTGCCAGGTGTTTATGGGGTTTTCACAGTGTATCAGTATCCTGCCAGGTGTTTATGGGGTTTTCACAGAGTAGCAGGATCCTACCAGGTGTGTATGTGTGTTGCACAGTTTTTCAGGCTCCTGCCAGGTGTGTGTGGGGGTTTCACAGTGTATCAGGATCCTGCCAGGTGTGTATGGGGTTTGCACAGAGTATCAGGATCCTGCCAGTTGTGTATGTGTGTTGCACAGTTTTTCAGGCTCCTGCCAGGTGTGTGTGGGGGTTTCGCAGTGTATCAGGATCCTGCCAGGTGTGTATGGGGGTTTCACAGTTTATCAGGATCCTGTCAGGTGTTTCTGTAGGTTTCACAGTTCATCAGGATCCTGCCAGGTGTGTATGGGGTTTTCACAGTGTATCAGTATCCTGCCAGGTGTGCATGTGTGTTTCACAGTTTATCAGTATCCTGCCAGGTGTGTATGGGGGTTTCACAGTTTATCAGGTTCCTTCCAGGTGTGTGTGGGTGTTTCACAGTCTATCAGGATCCTGCCAGGTGTGCATGGGGTTTTCACAGTCTATCAGGATCCTGCCAGGTGTGTATGGGGTTTTCACTGTGTATCAGGATCCTGCCAGGTGTGTATGGGCTTTTCACATTTTATCAGGATCCTGCCAGGTGTGTATGGGCGTTTCACAGTTTATCAGGATCCTGCCAGGTGTGTATGGGGGTTTCACAGTTTATCAGGATCCTGCCAGGTGTGTATGTGGGTTGCACAGTTTATCAGTATGCTGCCAGGTGTGTATTGGAGTTTCACAGTGTATAAGGATCCTGCCAGGTGTGTATGGGTTTTTCACAGTGTATCAGGATCCTGCCAGGTGTGTATGGGGGTTTCACAGTTTATCAGGGTCATGTCAGGTGTTTATGTGGGTTTCACAGTTCATCAGGATCTTGCCAGGTGTGTATCGGGTTTTCACAGTGTCTCAGTATCCTGCAGGTGTGCATGTGTGTTTCACAGTTTATCAGTATCCTGCCATGTGTGTATGGGGGTTTCACAGTTTATCAGGATCTTGCCAGGTGTGTATGGGTGTTTCACAGTCTATCAGGATCCTGCCAGGTGTGTATGGTGTTTTCACAGTCTATCAGGATCCTGCCAGGTGTGTATGGGGTTTTCACCGTGTATCAGGATCCTGCCAGGTGTGTATGTGGGTTTCACAGTTTATCAGGATCCCGGCAGGTGTGCATGCGGGTTTCACATTTTATCAGGATCCTGCCAGGTGTGTACGGGGTTTTCACAGATTATCGGTATCCTTCCTGGTATGTCTGGGGGTTTCACAGTTTATCAGGATCCTGCCAGGTGAGTATGTGGGTTTCACAGTTTATCAGGATCCTGCCAGATGTGAGTGAGGTTTTCACAGTGCATCAGGATCCTGCCTGATATGCATGGGGTTTTCACAGTGCATCAGGATCCTTCCAGATGTGTATGGGTGTTTCACAGTGTATCAGGATCCTGCCACGTGTGTATGGGGTTTCACAGTATATCAGGGTCATGTCAGGTGTTTATGTGGGTTTCACAGTTCATCAGGATCCTGCCAGGTGTGTATCGGGTTTTCACAGTGTCTCAGTATCCTGCCAGGTGTGCATGTGTGTTTCACAGTTTATCAGTATCCTGCCATGTGTGTATGGGGGTTTCACAGTTTATCAGGATCCTGCCAGATGTGAGTGGGGTTTTCACAGTGCATCAGGATCCTGCCTGATGTGTATGGGGTTTTCACAGTGCATCAGGATCCTTCCAGATGTGTATGGGTGTTTCACAGTGTATCAGGATCCTGCCACGTGTGTATGGGGTTTCACAGTACATCAGGATCCTGCAGGTGTGTATGTGGTTTTCAGAGTTTATCAGGCTCCTGCCTGGTGTTTATGTGGGTTTCACAGTTTATCAGGATCCTGCCTGGTGTGCATGGGGTTTCACAGTGGATCAGGATCCTGCCACGTGTGTATGGGGTTTTCACAGAGTATCAGGATCCTGCCAGGTGTGTATGGGGGTTTCACAGTTATCAGGATCCTGCCAGGTGTGTATGTGGGTGTCACAGTTTATCAGGATCCTGCCAGGTGTGTATGGGTGTTTCACAGTTTATCAGGATCCTGCCAGGTGTGTATGGGGGTTTCACATTTTATCAGTGTCCTGCCTGGTGTGTCCGGGGGTTTCACAGTTTATCAGGTTTCTGCCAGATTTGTATGGGATTTTCACAATGCATCAGGATCCTTCCAGATGTGATTGAGGGTTTCACAGTGTATCAGGATCCTGCATCGAGTGTTTGGGGACCCACAGTTTATCTGGTTCCTGCCAGGTGTGTATGGGGGTTTCACAGTTTATCAGGATCCTGCCTGGTGTGTCTGGGGGTTTCACAGTTCATCAGGATCGTGCCAGGTGTGTATGTGGGTTTCACAGTTTATCAGTATCCTGCCAGGTGTGTATGGGGATTTCACAGTGTATCAGCATCCTGCCTGGTGTGTTTGGGGGTTTCACAGTTTATCAGGATCCTGCCAGGTGTTTATATGGGTTACACAGTGTATCACGATCCTGCCAGGTGTGTATGGGGGTTTCACAGTTTATCAGGATCCTGCCTGGTGTGTCTGGGGTTTTCACAGATTATAACGATCCTGCCAGGTGTGTATGGGGGTTTCACAGTGCATCAGGATCCTTCCAGATGTGTATGGGAGGTACACAGCGTATCAGGATCCTGTCAGATGTTTTTCGGGTTTTCACAGTGTATCAGGATCTTTCAAGGTGTGTATGGGGGTTTCACTGTGGATCAGCATCCTGCCAGGTGTGTATTGAGTTTCACAGTGTATCAAGATCCTCCCAGGTGTGTTTGGGGTTTTCACAGTGTATCATGATCCTTCCTGGTGTGTATGGGTTTTCACAGTGTATCAGGATCCTGCCAGATGTGTTTGGGTATTTCACAGTGTATCAGGATCCTTCCAGGTGTGTATGAGTGTTTCACAGTGGATCAGGATCCTGCCAGGTGTGTATGGGGTTTCACAGTGTATCAGGATCCTCCCAGGTGTGTTTGGGGTTTTCACAGTGTGTGAGGATCCTGCCAAATGTGAACGGGGTTTCACAGTAGATCAGGATCCTGCCAGGTGTGCTTGGGGTTTCACAGTGTATCAGTATCCTGCCAAATGTGAACGGGGTTTCACAGTGTATCAGGATCCTGCCAAATGTGAACGGGATTTCACAGAGGATCAGGATCCTGCCAGGTGTGTATGGGGTTTCACAGTGGATCAGGATTCTGCCAGGTGTGTATGGGGGTTTTCACAGTGTATCAGGATCCTTCCAGGTATGTATGGGTGTTTTCACAGTTTATCCGGATCCTTTCAGGTGTGTATGGGGTTTCACAGTGTATCAGGATCCTCCCAGGTGAGTTGGGGTTTTCATAGTGTATCAGGATCCTGCCAAATGTGAATGGGGTTTCACAGAGGATCAGGATCCTGCCAGGTGTGTATGGGGTTTCACAGTGGATCAGGATTCTGCCAGGTGTGTATGGGGGTTTTCACAGTGTATCAGGATCCTTCCAGGTGTGTATGGGGGTTTTCACAGTGTATCCGGATCCTTTCAGGTGTGTATGGGGTTTCACAGTGTATCAGGATCCTCCCAGGTGAGTTTGGGCTTTTCATAGTGTATCAGGAACCTGCCAAAGGTGAACGGGGTATCACAGTGTTACAGGATCCTGTCAAATGTGAACGGGGCTTCACAGTATAACAGGAACCTGCCAGGTGTGTATGGGGTTTTCACCGTGGATCAGGATCCTGCCAGGTGTGTATGGGGGTTTTCACAGTGTATCAGGATCCTTCCAGCTGTGTATGGGGTTTTCACAGTGTATCAGGATCCTGCCAGGTGTGTATGGGGGTTTTCACAGTGTATCAGGATCCTTCCAGCTGTGTATGGGGTTTTCACAGTGTATCAGGATCCTGCCAGGTGTGTATGGGGGTTTTCACAGTGTATCAGGATCCTTCCAGCTGTGTATGGGGGTTTTTTCAGTGTTTCCGGATCCTTCCAGGTGTGTGTGGGGATTTCACAGTGGATTAGGATCCTGGCAGGTGTGTATGGGGTTGCACAGTGTATCAGTATCCTGCCAGATGTGAATGGGGTTTCGCTGCGTATCAGGATCCTGCCAGATGTGAAAGGGGTTTCACAGTGGATCAGGATCCTGCCAGGTGTGTCCGGGGTTTTCACAGTGTATCAGGATCCTGCCAGATGTGAATGGAGATTTCACAGTGGATCAGGATCCTGCCAGATGTGAATGGGGATTTCACAGTGCATCAGGATCCTGCCAGATGTGTATGGGGATTTCACAGTGCATCAGAATTCCTCCAGATGTGTATGGGGGTTTCACAGTGTATCAGGATCCTGCATCGTGTGTTTGGGGTTTCACAGTTTATCAGGATCCTGCCAGGTGTGTATGGGGTTTTCACAGTGTATCAGGATCCTGCCAGGTGTTTATGGGGTTTTCACAGTGTATCAGGATCCTGCCAGGTGTGTATGTGGGTTTCACAGTTTATCAGGATCCTGCCAGGTGTGCCTGGGGTTTTCACATTTTATCAAGTTCCTGCCAGGTGTGTATGGGGGTTTCACAGTTTATCAGGATCCTGCCAGGTGTGTATGTGAGTTTCACAGTTTATCAGGATCCTGCCAGTTGTGAATGGGGTTTTCACAGTGCATCAGTATCCTGCCAGATGTGTATGGGGTTTTCACAGTCCATCAGGACCCTTCCAGATGTGTATGGGTGTTTCACAGTGTACCAGGATCCTGCATCGTGTGTATGGGCTTTCACAGTTTATCAGGATCCTGCCAGGTGTGTATGGGGTTTTCACAGTGTATCAGTATCCTGCCAGGTGTGCATGTGTGTTTCACAGTTTATCAGTATCCTGCCAGGTGTGCATGGGGGTTTCACAGTTTATCAGGATCCTGCCAGGTGTGTATGGGTGTTTCACAGTCTATCAGGATCCTGCCAGGTGTGTATGGGGATTTCACAGTCTATCAGGATCCTGCCAGGTGTGTATGGGGTTTTTACTGTGTATCAGGATCCTGCCAGGTGTGTATGGGCTTTTCACAGTTTATCAGGATCCTGCCAGGTGTGTATGGGGGTTTCACAGTTTATCAGGATCCTGCCAGGTGTGTATGGGGGTTTCACAGTTTATCAGGATCCTGCCAGGTGTGTATGTGGGATGCACAGTTTATCAGTATGATGCCAGGTGTGTATGGGGGTTTCACAGTGTATCAGGATCCTGCCAGGTGTGTATGGGGTTTTCACAGTGCATCAGGATCCTGCCAGGTGTGTATGGGGTTTTCACAGTGTATCAGGATCCTGCCAGGTGTGTATGGGGTTTTCACAGTTTATCAGGATCCTTCCAGGTATGTATTGGGGTTTCACAGTTTATCAGGATCCTGCCAGTTGTGTATGTGGGTTTCACAGTTTATCAGGATCCCGGCAGGTGTGTATGGGGGTTTCACAGTTTATCAAGATCCTGCCAGGTGTGCATGGGGTTTTCACAGTTTTTTCGGTATCCTTCCTGCTGTGTCTGGGGGTTTCACAATTTATCAGGATCCTGCCAGGTGAGTATGTGGGTTTGACAGTTTATCAGGATCCTGCCAGATGTGAGTGGGGTTTTCACAGTGCATCAGTATCCTGCCAGATGTGTATGGGGTTTTCACAGTGCATCAGGATCCTTCCAGATGTGTATGGGTGTTTCACAGTGTATCAGGAGCCTGCCACGTGTGTATGGGGTTTCACAGTATATCAGGATCCTGCTAGTGTGTATGTGGGTTTCAGAGTTTATCAGGCTCCTGCCTGGTGTTTATGTGGGTTTCACAGTTTATCAGGATCCTGCCTGGTGTATATGGGGTTTCACAGTGGATCAGGATCCTGCCACGTGTGTATGGGGTTTTCACAGAGTATCAGGATCCTGCCAGGTGTGGATGGGGGTTTCACAGTTATCAGGATCCTGCCAGGTGTGTATGTGGGTGTCACAGTTTATCAGGATCCTGCCAGATGTGTATGGGGGTTTCACAGTTTATCAGGATCCTGCCAGGTGCGTATGTGGGTTGCACAGTTTTTCAGTATGCTGCCAGGTGTGTCTGGGGGTTTCACAGTTTATCAGGATCCTGCCAGGTGTGTATGTGGATTTCACAGTTCATCAGGATCGTGCCAGATGTGAGTGGGGTTTTCACAGTGCATCAGGATCCTGCTAGATGCGTATGGGTTTTTCGCAGTGCATCAGGATCCTTCCAGATGTGTGTGGGTGTTTCACAGAGTATCAGGATCCTGCCACGTGTGTATGGGGTTTCACAGTATATCAGGATCCTGCCACGTGTGTATGGGGTTTCACAGTATATCAGGATCCTGCAGGTGTGTATGTGGGTTTCAGAGTTTGTCAGGCTCCTGCCTGGTGTTTATGTGGGTTTCACAGTTTATCAGGATCCTGCCTGGTGTGTATGGGGTTTCACAGTGGATCAGGATCCTGCCACGTGTGTATGGGGTTTTCACAGAGTATCAGGATCCTGCCAGGTGTGTATGGGGTTTTCACAGTGGATCAGGATCCTGCCAGGTGTGTATGGGTTTCACAGTGAATCCGGATCCTGCGAAATGTGAACGGGGTTTCACAGTGTATCAGGATCCTGTCAAATGTGAACGGGGCTTCACAGTATAACAGGAACCTGCCAGGTGTGTATGGGGTTTTCACAGTGGATCAGGATCCTGCCAGGTGTGTATGGGGGTTTTCACAGTGTATCAGGATCCTTCCAGCTGTGTATGGGGGTTTTCTCAGTGTTTCCGGATCCTTCCAGGTGTGTGTGGGGATTTCACAGTGGATCAGGATCCTGGCAGGTGTGTATGGGTTGCACAGTGCATCAGTATCCTGCCAGATGTGAATGGGGTTTCGCTGCGTATCAGGATCCTGCCAGATGTGAATGGGGTTTCACAGTGGATCAGGATTCTGCCAGGTGTGTCCGGGGTTTTCACAGTGTATCAGGATCCTGCCAGATGTGAATGGAGATTTCACAGTGGATCAGGTTCCTGCCAGATGTGAATGGGGATTTCACAGTGCATCAGGATCCTGCCAGATGTGTATGGGGATTTCACAGTGCATCAGAATTCCTCCAGAGGTGTATGGGCGTTTCACAGTGTATCAGGATCCTGCATCGTGTGTTTGGGGTTTCACAGTTTATCAGGATCCTGCCAGGTGTGTATGGGGTTTTCACAGTGTATCAGGATCCTGCCAGGTGTTTATTGGGTTTTCACAGTGTATCAGGATCCTGCCAGGTGTGTATGTGGGTTTCACAGTTTATCAGGATCCTGCCAGGTGTGCCTGGGGTTTTCACATTTTATCAAGTTCCTGCCAGGTGTGTATGGGGGTTTCACAGTTTATCAGGATCCTGCCAGGTGTGCATGTGAGTTTCACAGTTTATCAGGATCCTGCCAGTTGTGAATGGGGTTTTCACAGTGCATCAGTAACCTGCCAGATGTGTATGGGGTTTTCACAGTCCATCGGGACCCTTCCAGATGTGTATGGGTGTTTCACAGTGTACCAGGATCCTGCATCGTGTGTATGGGCTTTCACAGTTTATCAGGATCCTGCCAGGTGTGTATGGGGTTTTCACAGTGTATCAGTATCCTGCCAGGTGTGCATGTGTGTTTTTCAGTTTATCAGTATCCTGCCAGGTGTGCATGGGGGTTTCACAGTTTATCAGGATCCTGCTAGGTGTGTATGGGTGTTTCACAGTCTATCAGGATCCTGCCAGGTGTGTATGGGGATTTCACAGTCTATCAGGATCCTGCCAGGTGTGTATGGGGTTTTTACTGTGTATCAGGATCCTGCCAGGTGTGTATGGGCTTTTCACAGTTTATCAGGATCCTGCTAGGTGTGTATGGGTGTTTCACAGTCTATCAGGATCCTGCCAGGTGTGTATGGGGATTTCACAGTCTATCAGGATCCTGCCAGGTGTGTATGGGGTTTTTACTGTGTATCAGGATCCTGCCAGGTGTGTATGGGCTTTTCACAGTTTATCAGGATCCTGCCAGGTGTGTATGGGGCTTTCACAGTTTATCAGGATCCTGCCAGGTGTGCATGTGGGTTGCACAGTTTATCTGTATGATGCCAGGTGTGTATGGGGGTTTCACAGTGTCTCAGGATCCTGCCAGGTGTGTATGGGGGTTTCACAGTTTATCAGGATCCTGCCAGGTGTGTATGGGATTTTCACAGTGTATCAGAATCCTGCCAGGTGTGTATGGGGTTTTCACAGTTTATCGGTATCCTTCCTGCTGTGTCTGGGGGTTTCACAGTTTATCAGGATCCTGCCAGGTGAGTATGTGGGTTTCACAGTTTATCAGGATCCTGCCAGATGTGAGTGGGGTTTTCACAGTGCATCAGGATCCTGCCAGGTGTGTATGGGGTTTTCACAGTGTATCAGTATCCTGCCAAGTGTGATGGGGTTTTCACTGTGTATCAGGATCCTGCCAAGTGTGTATGGGGTTTTCACAGTGGATCAGGATCCTGCCAGGTGTGTATGGGGTTTTCACAGTGGATCAGGATCCTGCCAGGTGTGTATGGGGGTTTTCACAGTGTATCAGGATCCTTCCAGCTGTGTATGGGGGTTTTCTCAGTGTTTCCGGATCCTTCCAGATGTGTGTGGGGATTTCACAGTGGATCAGGATCCTGGCAGGTGTGTATGGGTTGCACAGTGTATCAGTATCCTGCCAGATCTGAATGGGGTGTCGCTGCGTATCAGGATCCTGCCAGATGTGAATGGGGTTTCACAGTGGATCAGGATTCTGCCAGGTGTGTCCGGGGTTTTCACAGTGTATCAGGATCCTGCCAGATGTGAATGGAGATTTCACAGTGGATCAGGTTCCTGCCAGATGTGAATGGGGGTTTCACAGTGCATCAGGATCCTGCCAGATGTGTATGGGGATTTCACAGTGCATCAGACTTCCTCCAGATGTGTATGGGCGTTTCACAGTGTATCAGGATCCTGCATCGTGTGTTTGGGGTTTCACAGTTTATCAGGATCCTGCCAGGTGTGTATGGGGTTTTCACAGTGTATCAGGATCCTGCCAGGTGTTTATGGGGTTTTCACAGTGTATCAGGATCCTGCCAGGTGTGTATGTGGGTTTCACAGTTTATCAGGATCCTGCCAGGTGTGCCTGGGGTTTTCACATTTTATCAAGTTCCTGCCAGGTGTGTATGGGGGATTCACAGTTTATCAGGATCCTGCCAGGTGTGCATGTGAGTTTCACAGTTTATCAGGATCCTGCCAGTTGTGAATGGGGATTTCACAGTGCATCAGTATCCTGCCAGATGTGTATGGGGTTTTCACAGTCCATCGGGACCCTTCCAGATGTGTATGGGTGTTTCACAGTGTACCAGGATCCTGCATCGTGTGTATGGGCTTTCACAGTTTATCAGGATCCTGCCAGGTGTGTATGGGGTTTTCACAGTGTATCAGTATCCTGCCAGGTGTGCATGTGTGTTTTTCAGTTTATCAGTATCCTGCCAGGTGTGCATGGGGGTTTCACAGTTTATCAGGATCCTGCTAGGTGTGTATGGGTGTTTCACAGTCTATCAGGATCCTGCCAGGTGTGTATGGGGATTTCACAGTCTATCAGGATCCTGCCAGGTGTTTATGGGGTTTTTACTGTGTATCAGGATCCTGCCAGGTGTGTATGGGCTTTTCACAGTTTATCAGGATCCTGCCAGGTGTGTATGGGGGTTTCACAGTTTATCAGGATCCTGCCAGGTGTGTATGGGGGTTTCACAGTTTATCAGGATCCTGCCAGGTGTGTATGTGGGTTGCACAGTTTATCAGTATGATGCCAGGTGTGTATGGGGGTTTCACAGTGTATCAGGATCCTGCCAGGTGTGTATGGGGGTTTCACGGTTTATCAGGATCCTGCCAGGTGTGTATGGGGTTTTCACAGTGTATCAGGATCCTGCCAGGTGTGTATGGGGTTTTCACAGTTTATCAGGATCCTTCCAGGTATGGATTGGGTTTTCACAGTTTATCACGATCCTGCCAGTTGTGTATGTGGGTTTCACAGTTTATCAGGAACCCGGCAGGTGTGTATGGGGGTTTCACAGTTTATCAGAATCCTGCCAGGTGTGTATGGGGTTTTCACAGTTTATCGGTATCCTTCCTGCTGTGTCTGGGGGTTTCACAGTTTATCAGGATCCTGCCAGGTGAGTATGTGGGTTTCACAGTTTATCAGGATCCTGCCAGATGTGAGTGGGGTTTTCACAGTGCATCAGGATCCTGCCAGGTGTGTATGGGGTTTTCACAGTGTATCAGTATCCTGCCAGGTGTGCATGTGTGTTTCACAGTTTATCAGTATCCTGCCAGGTGTGCATGGGGGTTTCACAGTTTATCAGGATCCTGCCAGGTGTGTATGGGTGTTTCACAGTCTATCAGGATCCTGCCAGGTGTGTATGGGGATTTCACAGTCTATCAGGATCCTGCCAGGTGTGTATGGGGTTTTTACTGTGTATCAGGATCCTGCCAGGTGTGTATGGGCTTTTCACAGTTTATCAGGATCCTGCCAGGTGTGTATGGGGGTTTCACAGTTTATCAGGATCCTGCCAGGTGTGTATGGGGGTTTCACAGTTTATCAGGATCCTGCCAGGTGTGTATGTGGGATGCACAGTTTATCGGTATGATGCCAGGTGTGTATGGGGGTTTCACAGTGTATCAGGATCCTGCCAGGTGTGTATGGGGTTTTCACAGTGCATCAGGATCCTGCCAGGTGTGTATGGGGTTTTCACAGTGTATCAGGATCCTGCCAGGTGTGTATGGGGTTTTCACAGTTTATCAGGATCCTTCCAGGTATGTATTGGGGTTTCACAGTTTATCAGGATCCTGCCAGTTGTGTATGTGGGTTTCACAGTTTATCAGGATCCCGGCAGGTGTGTGTGGGGGTTTCACAGTTTATCAAGATCCTGCCAGGTGTGCATGGGGTTTTCACAGTTTATCGGTATCCTTCCTGCTGTGTCTGGGGGTTTCACAATTTATCAGGATCCTGCCAGCTGAGTATGTGGGTTTGACAGTTTATCAGGATCCTGCCAGATGTGAGTGGGGTTTTCACAGTGCATCAGTATCCTGCCAGATGTGTATGGGGTTTTCACAGTGCATCAGGATCCTTCCAGATGTGTATGGGTGTTACACAGTGTATCAGGAGCCTGCCACGTGTGTATGGGGTTTCACAGTATATCAGGATCCTGCAGTTGTGTATGTGGGTTTCAGAGTTTATCAGGCTCCTGCCTGGTGTTTATGTGGGTTTCACAGTTTATCAGGATCCTGCCTGGTGTATATGGGGTTTCACAGTGGATCAGGATCCTGCCACGTGTGTATGGGGTTTTCACAGAGTATCAGGATCCTGCCAGGTGTGGATGGGGGTTTCACAGTTATCAGGATCCTGCCAGGTGTGTATGTGGGTGTCACAGTTTATCAGGATCCTGCCAGATGTGTATGGGGGTTTCACAGTTTATCAGGATCCTGCCAGGTGCGTATGTGGGTTGCACAGTTTTTCAGTATGCTGCCAGGTGTGTATGTGGGTTTCACAGTTTTTCAGGATCCTGCCAGACGTGAATGGGGTTTTCACGGTGCATCAGTATCCTGCCAGATGTGTATGGGGTTTTCACAGTCCATCAGGACCCTTCCAGATGTGTATGGGTGTTTCACAGTGTACCAGGATCCTGCATCGTGTGTATGTGAATTTCACAGTTCATCAGGATCGTGCCAGATGTGAGTGGGGTTTTCACAGTGCATCAGGATCCTGCTAGATGCGTATGGGTTTTTCGCAGTGCATCAGGATCCTTCCAGATGTGTGTGGGTGTTTCACAGTGTATCAGGATCCTGCCACGTGTGTATGGGGTTTCACAGTATATCAGGATCCTGCAGGTGTGTATGTGGGTTTCAGAGTTTGTCAGGCTCCTGCCTGGTGTTTATGTGGGTTTCA